>NC_041410.2:2290916-2639249 GCF_900747795.2 Erpetoichthys calabaricus | reverse complement strand
GGACAGCTCCATCTGGCAGCCTGGAGGTGTTGTCCGAGATGACAGGCTGGCCATATCACACAGCGGATAATTCATAACTGGCGACAAAAACTAAAGAAAAATTATAGACGTGAAACATTCTGGGAAGTGAAGATGCTTTAAAAATAAGGAAATGTCAATTATATAGTGCCTTTCACTCTATCTATCTATCTATCTATCTATCCATCTATCTATCTATCTATCTATCTATCTATCTATCTATCTATCTATCTATCTATCTATCTATCTATCTATCTATCTATCATATAGTACAGTATAGTATAGTATATATAATCTACACTCCATGGGTGACAGCAGGGCCTTCAGCTGTATAGCGCCCAGACTCTGGAATGACCTACCGAAATTAATCAGGTCAGCTGACTCCATGAATTCTTTTAAAAAACAACTCCAAATTCATCTGTTCAGTTTGGCTTTTAGCTCTACTTGACTTTATTACCCATCTCTCAGTTTACTTCTCTGTCAAGATGCTAATGTAACCTGTGTGTGTGTGTGTGTGTGTGTGTGTGTGTGTGCGAGACCATCAATTATGTTATCTGTTTTTTTTTCAGAATTTACTGCCTTAATCTATTTATTTATCTGGTTTGTACAATGCTATATACTGTATACACTGCCATTCTTTATTATATCCTGTAAGTGCCTTGAGCATGGGAAAGGCGCTATATAAATAAAATGTATTATTATTATTATCTATCTGTTAAATAGTGCCTTTCATTTTTATCTATCTATCTATCTATCTATCTATCTATCTATCTATCTATCTATCTATCTATCTATCTATCTATCTATCTATCTATCATATAGTGCCTTTCACATTATCTATCTATCTATCTATCTATCTATCTATCTATCTATCTATCTATCTATCTATCTATCATATAGTGCCTTTCACATTATCTATCTATCTATCTATCTATCTATCTATCTATCTATCTATCTATCTATCTATCTATCTATCTATCTATCTATCTATCTATCTATCTATCTGTCTGTCTGTCTGTCTGTCTGTCACAGCACTTCTTCCCAGAGTGCAGTTCTGCAGCCTCGTGGTCCTCTTGCCCTGCCATTGGTAAAACAACAAGTAAAGAAATGAACATTCCTGCAGTCCTTTTTGGGGGAGAAGTGTTTGGGGCGTTGATCCTTTTTATATTTAACATTTCTCCACGATGTTCCTACAGGTAAACTCAGAGCACCACAGAGACCCTCACTCCAAGAAAGGCAAAGTGGAATGCAGAGAAGCTCTCAGACATATCAGAAAACATTGATGATGAGGGCCGCAAACGGAGCTGTGCCAACTCATGGTGGACTCAGCAGTACGCCCTTTAGATGTTTAACTAACCCCTTCAATTCATGGCCACATTTCAACATTTTCTAACGGTTAGTTTTGAAACCACTGATAAGAGGTGACCAACACCTAAGGGTGGGATCACTGGTGCAAAGAGGAACCTAAAAGAATGTGCCCCTCATTCCTATTCAACATTTGTTGTGACACAAATAACATTTTAATTAAAAATAAAAAAAAAGCCAACTCCCCTGGCACAAAGTAAGAAGAACAAGAATTGTGCCACATTTGGGCAAATGAGGTCTGCCTTCTGTAAAGTTAGCATATCTGTGTGGCGTGAATAGCTGAGCACTCCAGTCATCACCTCAGGGGTCAGCCCACCGTGTGGAAATGAAGGACCGAGCTGTGGTCACCAGTGATGTAGCGTCTCACATTTTTGGGCTTTGAGAGAGCAGAGCAGATTCTATTTATAAAGAGAGTTAATTTCATTATATTTTACTGCTTGTTTACTCACTGTTTTGTCTGAAGTGCTTTAATTCAAAATCAAATGACAAATTGCATAGACAAACAGATGTGAAAGGCACTATATAATAGATAGATAGATAGATAGATAGATAGATAGATAGATAGATAGATAGATAGATAGATAGATAGATAGATAGATAGATAGATAGATAGATAGATAGATGTGAAAGGCACTATATAATACATATAAATGCTCCTTCAAATGTTAAGACTTTATATACTGTGGACCCAAATAGAAGAAGACATTGAAAGCCCATTTACTGTAGAAGGACGAGCGACACACAAAACTGCATGTGGAGGAGTGAGAAGCTGGAGATGCTCGTAACTGGAGCTTTAGAGACAAATTACACAATTAAAAGGTACATTTTCTTTCTTTCTTTCTTTCTTTCTTTCTTTCTTTCTTTCTTTCTTTCTTTCATTTTTGGTTGGCTGTGGGTGGCACCTTTTGGTAATAAAACCAAACCAAGCCCAGATGTATGACATAACATTTCCTTGTGCCAACACACACATATTTATTAAGGCAGACAGGCTTCAGCTGTGGAGCAGAACAAGAGCCACGGGCAGAAGAACATGCATCTCCATTCTGGGCTGCTGATTCTGTGGATCGGGTGGGCGTTTGCCTTCCTCCCCAACCGAGACTCCCCAGACGTGGGTCCAAATGACTTCACCGATGAAGACATCACTACCAAAGCCATCCTGAGGGCTGTGGCCACTTTCATGGAAAGAAACCCGCTGCCAGGAAAGCCAGCCTTCAAGCCAGGAGAGCTGGTGGGCCTGCGCCCCCTGACTCCGACCAGTCTGTTCAAGGCATACTTCCGAGGTTGGTCATTTCATGTTTTTTTAACATTGGAGGGGGTGGTAAGGCGGCACATTGGTTAGTGCTACGGTCTCACAGCTTCAGGAGATCTCCTGCCAGCTTGCTGTCTGTGACTGGCACTCCGCCACTTTCTGCTCAGGACACACACAACACACGCTGCCATCCTGCTTGTCTGACTTTCTATCTACAAGGTAATGAACAGCCATTCATAAGAACAGATACGGAAACGTAACAGACAGGTTTATACGTCTTCACTTACACATAACATAAATGTCCTTATGTTACGCCTCATTGTTTCCCTGCAAAACAAGACAGTCCTGTGCATGTAAAGGAGGGCAAGAAAACAGAAGCCACGAAAAAGACGATTAAAAACATGGTGGGGGGTTTAGGAGTTTTTTTAAGTGTCCCACGGTTTTTTAATTATAGCCTTAGAATTTAATATGGACCCATTCATGACCTACACAGTCATAAAGCATGCTATATAAATGTGTTATATAATGAAAATGTAATATTATTATTATGAAATCCTTATTTTTATAAAACCATTCATGACCAACACAATCATATCATGTAATATAAAGGTGCTACATAAGTAAGAGTTATAATAATAATAATAGTAATAATAGTAGTAATAATAATAATAATGCATTCTTATCATTTTATATGGATAAATGTGCCATTTGATTAAAATGTATTATTATTATTTTATAATAAGAATAATAATTATTATTCATTCATGACCAACACAATCAAATTGTGTAATATAAAGATGCTCTATAAAATAAAATGTTTTATTATTATTATTATTATTATATTCTTATAATTTTATATGGAACCATTCATGACCAACACAGTCAAAAGCATATAAATGTGCTATGTAATTAAAATGTAATATTGTTATTATTATATCCTTATATATAATTTTTACAAAAAGGACGCTATATAAAGGTGCTTTATAAATCAGATTACAGTGTTATACGTCTTTCTGCTTTTATGCGATGCCCACACTCATGCTCATAAATATTTTAGAAGGTTCCTTTTCTGGCAGGCGCTATCCCAAGATGCTTTGCAGCTGCTATTCTGGCCCTGCCTGTGTTTTTCAATTCCTGTGCTTTGGTGACCCCTGCTGGTGTCTTCTTGAATTCCCAGTCGCGCTCTGTTGGAGAGGATGTTCAGCGCAGCGGCTGTGTGTCATCCGTCAGTTCACAGTGAGGCTCCTCCGGCTCGTCTGACTTCACCAATCTGAAGGCATCTTATAGGTGACTCGCTCATATTTGGACATTTCAGCCTGATGAGTCCTGGCAGGAGAAGTAAAACGCTGAGGTTCACACCTGTGCGCCTTCTTCTTTCCTGCAGTATCTGACAGCCCCTTCTTTCAAATCCAAATCCTTCTGCCTCCTCTTTTTTATGTAACTGTTTTTACTGCACAAAAGCATTTTCTTACAGTACAAATCACATTTTGAACCCTGAATTAATGAAATGCTCCATTTCTTTTATTATCTCCAGCAAACGTGTCCCCTGGCCAGTTCATCCAGGCCATTGACAACATCATGAAAGGAAATGACGAAGGAGAACTTAACTATGCAGAAGACAGCAAGTTCCATTTTCACTGTGAAAAGATCAGGGAAGGTAAGCGTGAAAGAATTGCAAAGGCTGTGCTGTGACGTGTCAAATGTCCATCACTGTCACTCGATTTCTTTCTGTTTGTCAGCTACCTTCTGAGGGACGTATTCAGCTTTAAAGTTTGTGGTTCACCAACTGTTGGAATGTCGTTTGTAATGCATGTAGTAGTAAAATGCATTGCACTTTTCATTCCTACAGATGGTGCATCACAAACATCCAAGAATCCAATAGCAAATGAGACAACAGACAAGCTGACCCTGTAACTCGGCGGTTCTCAACCTGTGAGGTGCGCCCCCCTGAAGTAACAAAAAAGGGGGCGTGAAGATGTGAAAAAAAGAAAACAAGAATCGAAAATATGAAAAAGATATCTATCGAAACCAAAACAAATTAACTTAAACTACATTCTGATACTAGAAAAATAAATATAGAGTTAGATAGATGTCGATAAAAGTTAAGTAGGTATAATAAAATATGCATCTATGATATATCATTATTTAAAAAAATAGGAATAAATGTTATTAGGGTTTCAAAAAAACGTTAGGGGGGCGTGATTAAAACTGTTATGAAAACTCGGGTCACAAATACTTAAAGGTTGAGAAACGGTGCTGTAACTTAATAAAGGAAAACTTGTGCTGTTCTGCATCAAACATTCATCATAAATCGATCTCAGGCTGTCCGGCACTTACTCGACTCATCAACTGTAGTATGTTTTGTAGTGCAGGTAGTCATAAAATGCATTGCATTGTTCATTCCAACAGACGGCGCATCGCAAACTTTAGCACTGTTGCGGAGAATCATAATAGAAAATTCTATGCAATTGAGACAACAGACAAACGGACACTATAAGTGAAAAAAGAAAATAATGAAAGTGAAAAGAAATAAGAAAAAAAGAAAGACAGAGGAAGTACTAATCCCACTCATTCTGGTGACTGGCATTCACTATTGTAGCAAAAGGAGAGCAGGAATACAGAAGGCATAAATAAAGAAAGAAAGAAAGAAACGTCCATTCGCAGCTATAAGGAGAACATGTTGGCCTCGCAGAGTTGGCTCATTGGCATTGTGGGCTGCTTTTCAGGTCTGAATATGAGGATTCATAAATTTATGTCTATTTAATTACAGATTACTCTTTTGGCACAACACAAGCTAATGATTGTGGTCCTCGGTTACTAGGCTTGGGGGTCCACCCCGCATCTTGTCGTTAGTCGATAGCTCTGTAGAGTAATTTCTAAAGACTGAGTCCAGAATGGACCTGACTGGCTTTATAGTCAGTGGAAAGGAAGAGGAGGGTCCAGCAGGGCTCCGGAGGAAGTGAGGTCAGCAAGAGGGCGTGGTCTGGAGAGGAGCGTGGAAGTTGGTTAGACTTTAGCTGGTCTGTCCCTTCTGGGGTTCTGCTAAGGGGGGGAGAGAAGACATCAGCGCACTTTGTGAACCCCTGACCCGGTGATTTACCGTTAGGTAAGCCCATAGAGAGCCTCCCATGTGCATGTGTGTGACAGAGGTGACGGGTCATGATTGTCACATCATGTGACGTCATGAGAACAACCATTTACATAACACAGTTCATTCACCATCCACGTTTGGTGCTTTCTAATTTCTGTTTGAAGTGCTGCAGCAATGAGAGACAGCACTGACGTCTAGTCCTACATGACAACAAGTAGGCAATTTAAATTGATGGACGGCGTAGTTCTTCAATGCAGATATACAGCATCGGTCCTCCTAAAAAGGCAACTAAACCAGAATCAGTCCATCACCTTCATCACATCTGAGGTCTCATGTGTTCCTCACCTCAATACACATTATAATACCAGTTTGCTTTGGACATGTGCAGAGGAGAGATGCTGGGTATATTGGGAGAAGGGTGCTAAGGATAGAGCTGCCAGGGAAGAGGAGAAGAGGAAGGCCTAAGAGAAGGTTTATGGATGTGCTGAGAGAGGACATAATAATAATAATTCTTTGCATTTATATAGCGCTTTCCTCACTACTCAAATCGGCTCAGCAATTACAGGTTAAGGGCCCAACAGAGCAGAGTCCCTATTGGCATTTACGGGATTCAAACCAGATCTCCAGCCTCAGAGCCACCATGAGAGCAGAGACATGCAGGTGATGGGTGTGACAGGGCAGGAAGATATGGAAGAAGATGATCCGCTGTGGCGACCCTAACGGGAGCAGCCGAAAGAAGAGGAAGGTGATATAAATGATTATACGTGAAGGCTGTCATTGAGCTCTGCCCCTGCTCGCTTCACTTGCCAACCCCCAGGCGGGCACTACGCATATGGGGAAGTTCAAACAGATTATTTTCATGGGAATTGTTACATATGTGTAATAGAACTATTTTATATTACAGCGAGTAATTAACCATAATAAAGAATAGTACAATGTAATAAATGAAAGAAAATTATGTTTCATGTTGCATAGAGGTATTCGTTGCGTTATACGTTTTTGTTCCGTTTGGCTTTGAAATTAACATGCAGTTACTTTTTAAAGTTACACTTTTACTGTAAAACTTCAGTAAAAACAAAATTTGGAATGAACTTTTCTTCAAAATTGCATTGAATTTTGATTCCGTGTTTGGATTTTCATCGTGACAACGCCACGTATAACTGCCCGTGAATGAATTTCGTTTCTTTCTCTCTAATAAATAAAACGACTTTTTCTGTTGTTTGTCCCTGTGATTTGTTAATTGTCTTTGTAAAAGGAAACTGTAAACGTCTTAATACGAATGGCATATCCACAGGCCCGGTCTTAGGTATTATGGGGCTCTAGGCGAAAGGGGGGTCCAGGGGCCCCCTGAGGGGGGCAGAGCCCCCCTGGAAGCTCTGTGAAATGCGTGAAAATTAGACCAAGGAGTCGATCCGGGGTCCCCTGGACGCCGGGGCCCTAGGCGGTCGCCTACTTCGCCTATGCCTAAGGCCGGGCCTGATTGAGACAAATAATGTTGTAGTATATTTAAGTATATATGACAATTGCTCACTCGGACAATTTGTTTTGTTCTTGGGGGCCCTAAGCTATAGCTTGTGTAGCTTATACGTAAATCCTGCACTGCATATCCAGATCTCCGTTGGTGTCTCATGTTAGATGGACTCCATTACCTTACTTGTCGCCTGTCACAGTTTTACATGTCAGAATTGTTCGACCAATTTTGAATACAACTAACCTTGTCCCATTGCATAGCCCATCACTCAGACATGAAGTACGCGATTACATTACGACACGTCCTTCTGTCAACAGTAATTCGGCCGGTGGAAGACCAGACGGTGTTAACGGTTGTAGATATTCTTAGTGAGATTGTAAGTTGATGTTTTCATCTTCCGCACCCTCACCACCATCTGTTCCAGCAGAGTCTATTGATACGTATTTAACCAATCTGCCGTGTAACCGATCGACATTTTTGGCATTAATTCATTTGACTTCATCATTTCTCACTGCTAGGATTGCCCGTGTATTCATGTCTTCTGTTGATAACCCTTCGGGATGAAATTCTTCATTAAGATTTGGACCTAATAAGTCTTCTTTAATTGGGAACTTAAAGTGAGGAAAACGTAAAAATTTGTAAGAGCTGAGAGCGCAGGAACTGCGTCTGACAAAAGCATTCACACCAATGAGCGGTGAGAGGGCCGTTAACCAGAAATGATTGAGAGGAAGGCAGGACTTGAGAAAAAATCTTCCAAAAAGTGTCGCGGGATTTTTTTATATAATAGAGAGATATTTTCTATTAGGGCATAGTGTTAGTTGTATGCACCTTCTGTTGGAATGAAAAATGCAATGCGATGTATTAGCACACGTTACAAACACCTGGGAATGGCCGTGCTGAGAATGCGTGTCATGTTCAGTCCTTGTTCAGTTCTCTCATTTCTCCCAGTTGCGTTATCAAATATTCTTGTTAGCTCACTAACATGTCGTCCTGGCAGGAGAACTCAGGCTGACTGTCCACTAAACCTCCCCTTTGGTCAGTGTGACAGTGACATGACGCCACTTAGAGCTAACGCCATGGCCTTCTGACTTCTCTTGTGTCTGGTTTTTCGTCAGCCATGAGAAGGGAGTTCACAAAACTCACCAGTGGCTTTCCCCCTTGCCGTTGTTGTGTTTCCCACATGTGTGACCGTGACATCCGCCGTTTTAATATTCCTGCCTCTCTTTCCAGGCATCAGCGTTATCCAGGATTATCGTGAAGGGATTATCAATCAGTTTAAAGACTCGGGTGGTAAAATGGACTTTTCGACATACGAAATGGCCCAAATTTCGACTGGCACGGCGCTGCACATCCTGCAGAAATTCTACAGCAACACCAACTGGGTGGAAATGGGAAAGCGACCCCTTACAGGCACCTGGGTGAGTGGCATAAAGCACAACTGCTTTCATAGAATGGTCTCTTTTATGGATTTTATTTGTTTTCTAAAATAAATATTTGTTCACGAAATAAAAAAAAACAAACCGATTGGAATGTGGCCTGAGCCCACCTTGGCACAAAGAGAACTTCATAGGGTGCCACTGCATTGCAGGACTTTATACAAGTGATTATTAAGTCCATGATAGTTTTATTAGCTGCAGTAAACACTGTAGATATTTGGGAAACTCAACTTCATGCAGTTTGAACTTGAAGAGGAAACGACTCCTGCGTGGAAGGGGAGGGCGGCGTTTGTGTCGAGGATTTCCTCAGTTTATCGTTGTCTGAATCGAGAGCCACCTGGCAGTCAAAAGGAACAAATGGTGTTTGAAGATCTGAGCACAAGTCCCATCTGTGAAAACCTGGAGACGACGGGGATGTCACAAAAAAGGGCACACCCCATGGAACTGTGGGACGATCTCAAAATTACTTAATCTACCGCATGATGTTCGTTATTACAGCAACTTACAGTCTTTAAACTGATGGTGTCTTCTGTTTGTATCAACAGTGAATACCGCAGAAGCCACATTTCCGACCGCCAGGTCTACGATAAACACTTGCAGGGACTGCCTTCGTACGCTGAGGTACGGCGACTCAGAGCACCTTACACGTCTATCAATTATATAGTGCATTTCATATCTATCTATCTATCTATCTATCTATCTATCTATCTATCTATCTATCTATCTATCTATCTATCTATCTATCTATCTATCTATCTATCTATCGTAGTTGAAGGGAGACATCAGGTACTCCAAAAATTGCCTGGGGTGCCAGCTGGTTTAATGCAAAACCCAAAGTACAAGAGAACACGAAGGCACAAAAATAACTAAAACAACAGACAATGGACACCTCAGAATAAGGAATGCCGCTCAGTAGAGCAGGTTCTGGTGTGGGTGGAACTCCATCCTGTATGATCAGCTGTGGTCCAAGTGAGACACCTCCTTACCGGGGTGGTCTACTTTATTGGAGTCCAAACAGGAAGGGGAGAAGTCAGTTGCCCTAATAGCGGCCATCCTTCTCAGCATTGTAGATAAGAAAAGAGGTGATAACTGTTAGCAACAGCGCCTCCTCCTTGTCCCGGAGTGGAAGTACATACCATCTGGTGTGACTAGAAGATGATCCTCTGACATGCATGTTGTGACACAATCTGTCTTTTATACTGCCTTTTAAATCTGTCAGTGTAAGATACCACATACTGTATCCTTCATAGCCAAACTGAGATCTTTGTAGTTGATGAATTTATTTATTTATATTTTTTTCCTTCGTGGCTTCTTTGCAGTCATAGGAGTGACAGTACAGGATGGTGACTAAGGCACTGAACCTTGAACTCCCAGGGCTGCTGGTTCAGTTTACTCTGTCGCCCTTAGTGAGTCACTAAATGTGATCAACGAGTAAATGTTAACCTTAACAACTTGTAACAAACCCTGGTATTGTAAGGTAGGCCAAATATTTAATAACAAATTGTGTTCCTCATTTGAAATGGGTGGAAATAATCAAAGTAGACCTCTGTGTTAACATTTGTAGTGTACCCATGTATCTTTTTAATGTATGTAGGGCCTTTCTCATCTATCTATCTATCTATCTATCTATCTATCTATCTATCTATCTATCTATCTATCTATCTATCTATCTATCTATCTATCTATCTATCTATCTATCTATCTATCTATCTATCATATAGTGCCTTTCATATTCTATCTATCTATCTATCTATCTATCTATCTATCTATCTATCTATCTATCTATCTATCTATCTATCTATCTATCTATCTATCTATCTATCTATCTATCTATCTATCTATCTATTATATAGTGCCTTTCCTATCTATCTATCATATCTATCTATCTATCTATCTATCTATCTATCTATCTATCTATCTATCTATTATATAGTGCCTTTCATATCTATCTATCTATCTATCTATCTATCTATCTATCTATCTATCTACTATCTATCTATCTATCTACTATCTATCTATCTATCTATCTATCTATTATATAGTGCCTTTCCTATCTATCTATCTATCTATCTATCTATCTATCTATCTATCTATCTATCTATCTATCTATCTATCTATCTATCTATCTATCTATCTATCTATTCTATATTGCCTTTCATATCTATCTATCTATCTATCTATCTATCTATCTATCTATCTATCTATCTATCTATCTATCTATCTAACTATCTATCTATCTATCTATCTATCTATCTATTATATAGTTGCCTTTCATATCTATCTATCTATCTATCTATCTATCTATCTATCTATCTATCTATCTATCTATCTATCTATCTATCTATCTATCTATCTATTATATAGTTGCCTTTCATATCTATCTATCTATCTATCTATCTATCTATCTATCTATCTATCATCATCTATCTATCTATCTATCTATCTATCTATCTATCTATCTATCTATCTATCTATTATATAGTGCCTTTCCTATCGTATCTATCTATCTATCTATCTATCTATCTATCTATCTATCTATCTATCTATCTATCTATCTATCTATCTATCTATCTATCTATCTATCTATCTATCTATCTATCTATCTATCTATCTATCAGGATTGGTCCAGTAGATTAGGTGTTCCTCAGCCATTCTGGTGTCACAATCCACTTTTTTCCCGATGTCAGTGTCTTCACAGCCCCATCAAGTGAAGGGTCCCCCCTGGTGAGTTAAGTTCAACTGTCTTAGAGGTAACCCACCTTGACCAACTTGGTGACCCATCATGACCCACTACCACAATAACAAATTGCCTACTTGTGACCCACCAGCAGCCCCCTGTGACCCCAGTTAGGGTGAGAAGAGCTACTCCAGTCTCACTGGTGAGTCCCCCAGTCTGTACCCACGTCGCTGATGTCCGCTCCTGGTCAGTCCTGGGATCAGTGGATTGAAAGCACTGAAGTCAGAGCAGGACGTTCTGCAGTCACAAGCAAACACCTCACGACCCTCAGAATGGTGACAGTTCAGGATGTCAATCATATTTTCTCTGCAAAACGCTTCTCTGAAAACTCTCAGAAATGTCTGAGAAACCCCTTAAAACACCTGGATACGTTTGTAAAACTTAATTAAAACGTTGAAAAATGGCAAACTAATGCTGGAAATTTGTAATGCTGAAGTGTGACTGGCTTTAAGAATTTCAGACACCTTCAGTTGAACTGAACTCATTGCCATTAAAGATTAGAGTTCAACATAACATACAATGGCTGACCCTGTGCTCTGACCCCCAAAGGCCACCCCTTGAAGATTAACACAAGTATATGTAAAATAAATAAGCAGTTCGATGTCAGAGTAACGTGAAAGGTCACACCATTTTCATTCTATTCACTGATCCCGTACATTGAGGTGCATTGTGACCCCCACCGTATTTCAGTAATGCTAACAGCTGTTCTGACGCTCATTTTCTGAAGTTAGTCGACGTTTCTTTTGTTCTTTTCTCTTTGCAGAGGTACTTTTGACTGCAGTAGGAGTCTCCTGGTGGACGACCTGCTGACCAGTGGATACAAAACGTCAGCAGCCTGTCCGGCCAAACCTAAAGGTATGAAAGATGAGGACAGATGTCAGCACACTCAAACAAGAAATCACAAATACTACATGCGGTAAACTAATACAGTAAATATTACAGTAATCACTGGATATCCTATACCTGCCATTTATAGCACAAGTTCTGGAACACCTCAGCCTCTCCAGTTTTTCTTTAAATGTAATGAATGACCTAAAATGGTGAAAAGCTGAACAGTAAACTGCCAGAAGTTTAAATGTAAAGTTTAGGGTCAGCAGAAAACTTGGAAAAAGGAAATGTGGAGAATAATACAAATGGGCCTTTGTCAGGGAACACACGCTCAGAACGTGTTTTAAATTGTTCATCTTCTTCAGTTTATATACATTTTCCCCAGATATTGTGTCACCTTAGTTTACCCTTTTTTATTTACATTTCTTTTTCTCATGTAATTTAATTTTATTTAAATGATCTATTTGCACTGCGATCGGCATTATTAAAAGCGCTAAAGTCAGAGAAGATATTCTCGAGACAGAGAACAACACATTTCCCTACATGTTGTACTTGTATAACCGCACGGGTGGACAAATAAAAGAATATCGAAACAATGATTAGGTTACAACCTTCAGATGTTCTGCAGCAACACAAGTAAATGGGGCCCTGCAAGCTGAAGCAAACAATTTGCACAGGTGTCCCAACTTCTGTCGATTACTTAGAATCCCTCTGTCTGTCTGACGGCGAAGTTGGAGCAGACCGTGAAGTACGACTTGGACGACAGGAGCAAATCCACGCCAGCAGCTTCTGGTTACAAAGTAGGAGCTTCTGCAGGGATGTCTGTTCTGCTCTCAAGGTGGTCCACAAATAAGTGGCAGCTTTCAGGCTGGGATTTTGTTTAATCGTTTTGGCCCTGGATTTTCTGTTTTTATGGGATGTTCTACCTTTTTGGGGTGTCTAGGAAGCTCAAAAATGAAAAAACAAAACAAAATATCACTATTATTATACAATAGCTGCCAAAAACTTCCAATACTATTTGTTTCACTTCCGTGTTTCGTGGACTGTATGCCGGTCTCTCCAGTCTGCGCTAATAGCATGCACGCTTCCAGCGGCTGCAAACGTACTTGTGCATTACAAAATCGGCTGCATATTTATGTACTAGAAATAGGATGTCAGGGCCGAAAGGGTTAATTACCACTGAGACCAGAAGGGGCGGGGCTTCCAATGCTAAAACGGAAGTGATGTCAGCCATCTTCCGGTGTGTTCTCCTCCACTCCAAGAGTGAAGGCATTGGCGCGGTGCCACACTCACACGATTGCACTATTAACAGGTCAGGGGTGCGCATCCTCTGCCCACGACTATCTGCGTCTGTTCAGTTTCGGAGTATAAATGTTGAATAAGGCAGTCCAACCTTTCTAAAGCTCCGTGGGGACCTAACTGAGGCCTTCAAAATCCTCCAAGCCTTCCATAAAGTTACATCTAGCAGAATCCTTTCGATTTCAATAGCGAACTGCAAACTTGCAACCAGCAGTGGAAATTTCCACGGATTGAAGCCTGGAAGATCTTCTTTGCAGGAACAGATGTGGGAATCTGAAAACAAGTTGTGCAGCTGAAGTTAGGAACCTTGGCAACTTTGAAGAAGCGTCTGAACGAGATGTTGGGACAACTTGGCTGTTAACTACAAAGAACGGTCATTTCTTCTTCTTGTTTGTCAGACTCTTCACACTCTTTGTTCTGCCTTTTATTTTTCAGGAAAATGTGGGCATGGCGGTCTAAATGATGAGACCCAACTTGAGTCCCCTACAGGTGGCATCAACAAAGAAACCGCAAACTCAGAACTTTCTCCTCACTCCAATTTACACAAAGAGGCTGCTCAGTTAGCGGAGGATGCGACGGTGGAGTTCTTCATAGGCCCAGGTAAGCACAGAAGGTCGCCCAGGGTGAGGCCTCTGCTGGCAACTCTGCATTGGACTCAGGAGGTTTGTCTTTGTGATTCCATCCTCAGATTAAATGTAAACCTGACGTGAAGTCGGCCTGGTTTAACTGCATTTCTGAACCTTGCCAATTTATTTTGAACCATTTTAGGTTTTGGACTCCTGGACAGTGTTGGGTCTTCCATTTTTAGGAGTTTTTTTAACCTGCAGGGTTTCACCTTGGCGTTTGTCATCGACACAACGGGCAGCATGAGTAGTGAGATCGAGCTGGTCAAGACCATCTGCATCAGCATCATCAAAAAGTTTATGAACTCCCCGGACGCGCCTTACAATTATGTGTTGGTGCCGTTCAATGATCCCGGTGAGTATCTGTTTGAGTAAGTAACATCTCTTTAATTGCGTCAATAATTAGTAAAAAGAAGTAAAATGTTAGTATTAGCTTTACATCACTAGACCAAGTAGCTGGTGAAGCACTTGATATTTAAAGACAACCACGTCTGCTTCAGTATTACTACTGCATTACTTTACTATCACAGTCTGAAAACCTGGACACCTTCTTCAATGACTGTTTTGTAAATGAGAAACACAATCCTGGTGCTGTTTCAACTCCCAGTGAATGCCGAGGAGTGTGAGAAGAATTCAGTGGGGTGTGTGTTTGATTCAAGAGGCCAACAGGAGCGTCAGATGAGGGAGGACTCCATGTTTAGCACAAACAGACACCCACACCACCTTATTGGTCTCCATGGGTCACTTCTGTGAGCATCTGGCAGGGCGCCCATATTGCACAATTCTGCTCGGGAATTCACTTTCTGCTGCTCTTCGTCTCTGAACTCAAACACAAGGCCTTGGGATTGAAGAATAGCCGCTTAGCCAGATGGCCTAAAAGAGACCTCCTTCTGCTACGTCAGACAACCAGCTGTCTGACTGTGGGGGTACACGTTTGATGGGACAATCATGGAGCAAGGGGCCTTGGTAAGAGAGGTGACCAAGAACCCAAATGGTCACAGTGGCTCAGCACCAGAGGAACCTGTGTAGAGATGAAGGAAACTTCCAGAAGGACAACCAGCACTGCAACATTCCTGTAATCTGTGCTTATGACAGAATGGCTAGAGGACACATGAAAGGCCACCTGTAGTCTTCAAAGGTCCACCTAAGGGACTCTCAGACTGTGAGCAACAAGATTTTGTGGTCTGATGAAATGAACCAGGATCAGTGCCACGTCTGCAGGAGGCCAGGCACAAGTCAAACAGTGACGTTTGGTGGTGGCAGCATCAGGGACTCGAAGACTAGTCGGGGTGGAGGGAAACCTAAAGGGGGCAAAGTGCAGAGATGACCTTAATGAGACCCTGCTGAGAGTGATTTGGACCTCCAACAGGACACGTGACACAAAGCAAAGACAACACAGGAGTGGATGAGGGACAACTTTACTCAGTGATGTAAAGGAACAAAAGCAAGCGTGTATTTACTAAAAACAGGGCCCGCTCACTGCGGAGTTATTTTATTTTTAACAGCTTTTGGTCCTGCCATTGTGACCCACGATGTGGCGTATTTACAAGCTCAGATCGGAGCTCTCAGCGCCACTGGAGGTGACGACTGCCCAGAGATGTCCATGAATGGCCTAAAGTTGGCTTTGGCAAACAGCGAGCCCAGGTGGGTACACGTCTGTTTATCTATTTATTTATGTACTTACTAGGGGGCTCTGCCCCCTGGTCGCTGCGCTCTCCAACCACTCCAGCCACTTTATGTCTCTGCCGCTCACATATGTGGATTTCACTTTCACCAAACAAGAAATCTTAATTCTCGCGGATACGCCTCTTGATTGGGAAGAAACTCTACTTTTTATTGATGGCAACATGAATTAGATGATCTACACGTCTCCGACTTAAAGTTTAAATCCGAACAATATATTCGATCTCTTTTCGCTGTTCTGTTATTTCACCGAGTAATAATTTCCATTTGTTTGCGTTAATGCGATCTTTACTATCATTTTTTTGAAACTTTGGAATTTTTGTACTTCCATTATCTCTAAACCTGCTCTGCATGTGTATCGCACCAACGTTTTTGAATTCTTTATGACATTCTACTTTGTCATCTACTCTTTGTCTTTTTATTTCCGGTCCCGGGCCTGGGTTAAATCTCTTGGCCACAAAGTCTCGTCTCATGGGACGTGAAAGTGTGTCTCTGAGAAAAGTCACATCTCATCCCAGGCTAAAAAGTCTCGTCTCATCCCTGGATTTTTTCTCTATTATAAAAGAAAATCTTTGGGAGGGAGACTAGGAAGACGAGACGTGATCTTCTCGGAAGACAATTTGAAATCCCACGAGAGACACATTTACTTGCTCCCAGCTCTTAAAACAACGACAAGTGACAAGCAAAACACACAGCTCGCCAGCAGCAGAAAGCCAGCAGATGATCCGACCGCTTCTCCTTAGCGTGCGCTCAGCCACCCTAAATTCACAACGCGAGCGGCAGAGAAACGAAGTGGCGAAAGGACAGCTGCTGTACAGGCTTTGAAATGATTGGGCAGCGAGACAAGCAGCAGAAAGACAGCAGATGATCTGACGGCATCTCCTTAGCGTGAGTTCACAACACAAGCAGCGAGGAAGAGATGTAACCACGCCCGGGGCCGGAAATAAAGGACAAGTATTGTTTTTTACAAAAGTTTTAAAGTAAAAGTGTAAATAATGCATATGTAACAATTCCCATTAAAATAACAATCTCTTTAAATTGTATATCCGGTAAACCAAACCCGGGGGGTGGGTGAGCAGGGGGCGGAGCTCCCTAGTTTTATTATAATAGAGAGATTTATTTGTTTTATTTCCATGGTAATGTACTGTATTTCTCTTTATTTATATTTTCATTCATTCTCAGATGTCTTTATCTATTTCTGTATTTCTTTCTTGTTTGGTGACACACTGGTTAACGGTGGTGGCTGACAGGCCCAGCATCCTAGATTTGAAATCCACACCTAGATGTTGTCTGAGTGACATTGGTGTGTCCTCAGGGTTTGAGTGTTTATGGTTGATAAAATTTAAAATCAATTGTATTTTCTAAACCTTGTTATATAGACGTGTGCTGTAAAATTGTCATCCATGTGTATGCTTCCCAAATCCTCTTTTACAGTTAAATCAACTCATATAGTGAGATGTTGCTGTGAAAAAATTATAATTAGTTGATATTTTTTCATATTTTCATATACATATTTTCATATTTATGATTTTCTGTCCACCCTGGCCATCGGACCTTACTCCTTTTCCATGTTAACTAATGTTGTCTTATTTTAATTTCTTATTTTGTCTGTTATTTTTCTTGTCTTCATTATGTAAAGCACTTTGAGCTACTTTTTGTATGAAAATGTGCTCTAGAAATAAATGTTGTTGTTGTATTTTCATCAAAAGGGGATGTCTATTAAATGTGCGTATATTATAAAGCTAAGCTACAAGACATGCCAATAAGAAGAGTGGGTGGGCACAGGCCTAACCCGGGCCCTCTACTGGTGTATAGTGTGTACTGCACAGTACTGGAAGACGTTGTCCACATGATGGTCTGCCACCATTGTCCTTCCTATTTCCAGGTCAAATATCTGTCTCTTCACGGACGCTGGAGCAAAAGATGTCCACCTGCTGGATGAAGTGATGATCCAGGCCAGTTCCGTTCAGACCCAGATTTATCCCATGTTGACTGGATATTGTAGTGCGACAGGAGGTGGTAAGCCTTTTGTTTTCATTTATTACACACTTTGTACTCTTTTGATTTTTTGACGAAATCAAGTAAGGACAGTCAGGATTTTTCCATCACTTTTTCATGTAGAAGGTTTTAAAAAAAAAAAAATAATGATTATTGATTCTTGAGATTTCCAGCTCTTCTTACAGTGATGTCTTATTGCAGTAGAAAAGTAAATTGATCCTGCTCGCTACGCCAAATGTTTTACTGCACTGTAAAATCACATGACTCTGCTCAGACAGCAGTAGCTGATTTATTGTGGGGGAGACTTTGTAACGATTTTTTCCGGCTACACTTCACTAAGTTTACACTGAAAAATGATCCTGATGATTGCAGGTCAACCTCAAGCTGCCTTCAACCCTTCCCACTGTGCCGAAAGATGATTCATAATAATAAAAGCGATATTAATGAAACCACACAGAGAAAAATGCAACAACAAAAATAACTATAATTAATACATTTTTACAACACCCCCACTTCCAATATATACAATGAATACAAAGCATAAAATGATATATCCAAGAATTATCCTCTCTGTCCTTTCGATTTAGTCCTATTTCCCCACAGTTCAGTTCCTTTGACATGCCAATCCCGGAATAAAAGGTTTACGGCTCACTTTTGCTTTTGATCTCTTTCACGGTAACCTCAGCGTATCTGGAATCTTCAAGGTGGCCACCCCAGACTGCGATGGACTTGTGGTGCTCCCCGATAACAATCGTTCTCCTGGACTCAGATGGCTCATGTCCTTTCCTCCTTCGCCATAAAACTCTTCCTACTCTTCCCGCCTTTTCGCGCCCCTATTTAAATAGTGCGTCTGTTCCATGGCATTCCCAGAAAATCGCAATGACAGCCCTGTACCTCCCAAAAGGTCCTCTCTATCTAACCCGCTTATCTTATCTTCCGTATTTTTAAATGACAACGGGATTTTACATAGAGAGAAGAGAAATAAAAACACACATACATTTTGATGTGGCAATGCTACAGGCTTTTGGGGACACAGTTCCTTAAAACATAAATGCACAGATTCTTTTTCCTGTCGACTACAGTCACATGTTACACCTCTGACATTACTCCCCTTTCTGTATTCTTACACTTACCAACCTCAGTTCACATTTACAATGCACTTGTATGCAGGACTAAATGTTGGGAATTGGAGTCTGTTTTTCAAATCTCGTATACAGTATGTTGTCTTGTGGGCTTTTCACTTGCTGGATATAAAGCTCTGTACTGGCGTTTTTCTTGCGTTAGAAATTTGACTGATTGTGTTAATCCACATATGAATATTTATTTTGAAACATCGTTGATGCCATTTTGTTAATAATGAGAGTCGCCATTTTATGTTCACCCTTTGCTATGGTAGCTGTTAGGGGGGCGGGGTCACAGAGGTCACAACCCTGACATTAATCATGCCATGAGTTCAAAGGTCAGCTATCAGAGTACTCGCTCATCCAACTTTACAGACGGAAAACTACCTTTGTCATTCTGACTTTTGCATCTTTAATTTCTTTTTATTGGCTTTTCAGGATTTGGCTCTTGCTCTAAGATTTTTGACTGTGATTTTTAATGCACGTCTTGGTATTTTTACTGAAATACTGATTTTTAAAGCTTTACTATGTTTTATTTACATCTGCTTTCCCAATCTGTCTCATAAACCAGCACAACACTAACTTCAGACTTCACTCAGTTCTGACTGTCACTGTGGTTTACTTCTTACAAGGGTTTGCGCCCTCACCCTTGACTGACGTAGCTGAGGAAGAACTTGTGTTCTCAACACCCGGCGCTACAATAGAACAAAATCTATAAACAGGAAATCTGGCTGACTGAGGTTTAAAACTTTCAACATTAACCTCAAACAGCTAGTGCCATAAACAAAATCAAGATAGAAATGTGGCTATGCAGACCATATTTTTAGATCTTTGGTCCTTCAGGCAGAACTTAATCTTGTAATTACGATGATCTCTTTGCTCAGCTCCTGCTTTTCTGATGTCGTTCTAACCAGCTCATCATCTGAATTTATAAAATGTTCTTAGTGTCTCTGTCCATTTGGTTTAGGCTCATAAATCTAAAATCTGTGTCTAAATCCTGGCCCCCTTGTGAAAGTTCATAACTTCTACATGTCTCCAACATTCAGAGCTTACGGAGGATTCAGAATGTGTTCGGACCCCTTCACTGTTTTCACATTTTGTTCTGCTGCAGCCTTGTGCTAAAGTCGTCTAAATTCAGTTTTCCCTCATCATGCCACACTCAATACCCCATAAAGACAAACTGTGAACAGTACATTACAGTTATTAAAACTGACAAAATCATATTGACACAAGCATTAAGATCCTTAATTCAGCCCCTTTGGCAGCGATTAAAACCTGATATCTCCATTAGTTTGTGGCAACAAGCCTTCACAAACCTGGATTTGGGGATTTTCTGCCATCCTTCACTACAGCTCCCCTCAAGTTCTGTCACGTGTGATGGAGACCATCAATGGATTGCTAAGTCTCTCCAGAAAAGTTTGACTGAGTTCAAGTCAGGGCTCTGGCAGGGCCATTCAAGGACGTCCCCAGAGGTGATCCTCAGACACTTCTGCATTGTCCCTGCTTTGTGAACCTTTGGCCCAATCTGAGGTCCACAGCACTCTGGTGCAGGTTTTCAAAAAGGTCCCTTGAGTCGACTTTTAAACACTTGACCTAATGAGGTCTTTGAATACGCCCTGGCAACCGAAAGATGGGATCCACAAAATGGCAGCACCCAAAATTAAAAAAAAGACAAAATGGTACCACAGTAAAATGTGAATAAATTTTAAACTTTGTTAAGTTTCAAAAATCAGGAGTGATCTCCCCTCGACTTCCTTGTATACTCGCATATGGGGATGGATATTTGAGGAGTAAACCGCAAGACAAGGATTATATCTTTATATTATGTACATTAAAGGACCATCAACAACAAATCAAATCAAAATAATAATATATTGAACAATTAATTATAAAAGTAAAGTTGACTAAATCGGACTCTGCAGATGCATGAATAAAAGGCAAAATACCACTTCTGGTTGGTGGAAAGAGCCCAACAGTTGACAGAAATTTACGTTTTGTACCGAATACTTGTATGCAAAATTTGTTTGACCAAATAGAAAGCGTACTCGAGTTATTGTGTTTACACACACACACACACACACACACACATACGCACCCACAGACAGACAGACGTAATTCCAAAAATGATATTTTCGGACTCGGGGAGGTCTAAAACATCAAGATTCATTAAAATCTCGACATTGAATTTTTGGAGGATGACAGTATGTTGTTCCATGTACTTTGTATATGAGAAAGTAAAAAACACAAAACAAGTCTCCGACTGTTGAAACGCTACAGTCAATTTAAAGTTAGCCAGAAACTCTGCTAGAATTTACACAATAATTTTCTGAAATCAGAGATCATAAAAATTTGCAGCAAAGCTTCCTGTGACATCACCGACTTGACAGCTGCTAAGCCGTCACATATAATTAGAGAAAATAAAGACAGCAATGAAAAACAACTTTTGGGGTTCAAATTCAAGCATAAATCAAACATCAGAATCACATCCTACACAAAGGCAGAAATACAAAGAAACCCAAATAGTTAATGATATTAAAAAAAACACATCTAAAAATGAAAAGCATTTGAAAAATAACAATTCAAAAACAACAGAAATAACCAAAAAGAGAATATCCATAACAGCTGTTAGCATGCAAATCGTCTCCAGATGGCTCTTCTTCACGCCGTATCTCAGGGCTGGTCATTCGCCTGCTGCGATTTCCGGTTTTTAACGTTTAAATTGACAGCCTTGATCTGCTGGACTAACTCCTTTAAGAATTTTACACACTTCTGTCTTGTCACCTCTTATTCTCCGTTTGCTTAAATTGAAAAGTTTCATCTCCGTCGGTCTCCGAGCTCTTAGTGCTGGAGTCGGCCTAGTCGCTCTCCGGTACAGACAGGTCATTTATTTTTATTTTTGGGTGAAATTCTTCAGCTCTTTTGTGAGGGTTTTAGACTCCTTTTTCTATACCATAGGATCTGATTGTAATGTTAGTTTGGTGGTCGGTAGCTGTGTTTGCATCCTGTAAATGCATTTGGGCCGTTTTTGCCACCATTTTGTTTGTTTATGCTCACTGCCATTTTGTGTTCCTATTACTATTAAAAGTCTTGTGTTATTAGGGTTGTGACCTCAGAGTTGGTGACTGGTTTAAAAGATCATCACAAGAGTCACTTCCCATCCGAGCTCACGGATTCAAAATTCACTCTTTTTGTGCCTTAAACTTCTGTGCTCTTCTTCTACTGAATCTCGACTTGTGTTCTAATTTTTGACTTTGAGTTTTGTCTCACATTTTGGCTTTGCTAAGAGTGCTGTGTCCTTCCTGATTTTGATTATTTGTTAGGTTTTTGATTTTGCCATTTTCTCTCGATTACTCATTAAAAGTTCTTGCTCCTAGCCATTATAATTTCTAATATTCATACTGTGCTCGTTCTAATGCTTATTCATAATTTTTACATCTATTATGGGGTTTTGAAGTACAGAGAATCTGATTCTGAGGTTTGTTTTTGCCGCCGATTAAGTTCAAATTTTTTTTATTTTTTTGTTACATTCTACCACAACGCCATTTTGTGTTCGCCACAGGCGCTGCTATTTCAAGAAGAGTGCGCAGTCCGCTGCCGTGGGAAGCCATCTCAGAATTCCCCAGGACTGGTCATTAGCAACATGAAATGAGCAAATCCCAGTACTTCCAGGGTATCCGAGTTTGAACAGACCCCAACTGTTTCCTTAGTGACGTACTAAGACGTTTCTCCTGCTTTCCTGGTCTTGAGACTCCCCTCGTTTCTTGACTTTGATGAAAGGTTCTTTCTGATTTCTAGGCCCGTATTTTGGTTTGCATCTTCGGCTCGTTTTCATTTTCTGACCCCTGATCACTGCACCACATTCTCCTCTGTAAGGTTGAGTGGATGACTCTAAATTGACCGGCCGTGGGTGCGAGTGCCCTCTGCGATGGATGGCTTGACTCCTGTCTCCTGCCTGATGCTACCAGCACTGGCTTAAGCCCCCTATAAACCTAAGTTAGACGAAGCAGATTGCAATAATAAAGAGATACGTACTAACGTGAAATTTACTAGTTTTATAAATCACCAGTGAAGGCTATGGAACCTAGATAGATAGATAGATAGATAGATAGATAGATAGATAGATAGATAGATAGATAGATAGATAGATAGATAGATAGATAGATAGATAGATAGATAGATAGATAGATATGAAAGGCACTATATTGTAGATAGATAGATAGATAGATAGATAGATAGATAGATAGATAGATAGATAGATAGATAGATAGATAGATAGATAGATAGATAGATAGATAGATATGAAAGACACTATATTATAGATAGATAGATAGATAGATAGATAGATAGATAGATAGATAGATAGATAGATAGATAGATAGATAGATAGATAGATAGATAGATAGATAGATAGAGTGAAAGACACTATATGATAGATAGACAGATAGATAGATATGAAAGGCACTATATTATAGATAGACAGACAGATATGAAAGGCACTATATTGTAGATAGATAGATATGAAAAGTATGATAGATAGATACGAAAGACACTATATTATAGATAGATAGATAGATAGATAGATAGATAGATAGATAGATAGATATGAAAGGCACTATATTGTAGATAGATAGATAGATAGATATGAAAGGCACTATATTGTAGATAGACAGACAGATAGATATGAAAGACACTATATTATAGATAGATAGATACTTTATTAATCCCAAGGGGAGAGATTAAGCAGTACATCAGGTAAGGTAGTGAGAAAAGTGATATATAAATGCAAAAAATTATTAATTATTATTATTATTATTAAGCTGATTTATGCTTTCTGTTAATTAAAATGAAGTTGCATACTTAAATACATTCCTGGTTATCCTGGCAGCTGGACAGTGACAACGTGGTACATGTTAGGTTGGCCAGCAAGTAAGAATTTCACCACACTTTCCGTGTGATAAAATAACTACCACTACTTGTACTACACCAGACGTCTTCAGCACGCCTACGTCTTCAGTCTCACAAACTTACAAGTCCCTTTTGTTTTTTAGGAGTTGAAGGCAACGAGTACGAGAAGCTGGCAGAAGAGACGGGTCAACACTACACCCTCGTCGAAAAAGGGAAGCTCGGTACAGTCCTGGGAATCACAGAACTGGCCCTGAATTCGGCTCCTGCTGTGCTTGTGCAGGTCACTGAGAGAACCAAGAAGCTCCTCTTCTACGTCGACGAAACTCTGGAGGAGCTCAGCGTCTCCGTGAAGAAGAAGAACGACGTGCCCTTTTACTTCTCTCTGCTTACACCGTGGGGTGAGTCGGGTATTACGGTGGCTTCCTGTGTATGACCAGCTTGTCGTTCTTTAGTATGAAGTTGAGAGTTTTGCTTTACAGTTTTCAGTATTACAGACAAACACAAATTAATGGCACAGATCTGAGAGAGTGACACGGAGGTGCAGTGGTTGGCGCTGAGTGCTCATCCCTTCCCCATTAATCTTTTAGTGGATTAAATGGGTTCAGAAAATGGAAGAATGAGCTTGAGCAGGATATCCGTTTTGGCCTTTTCACCTACTTACTGTTAGGATTGACATTCTTAATTCATTTTTCTTGAGGTCTCCTTAAGATTTAAAATAAAGTTGTACATCTTTTCTGGGGTTTTCTGATCCCAGTGAATGAAGCGGATCAGAGAATTCATCCATCCATTATCCAACCCGCTATATCCTAACTACAAGGTCACGGGGGTCTGCTGGAGCCAATCCCAGCCAACACAGGGCACAAGGCAGGAACCAAACCCCCAGGCAGGGCGCCAGCCCACCACAGGGATTGGAGAATTTTATTTTAAAATTGGTTTGATTGAAGGAAGAATTTTATGTTAAATTCATACAAATACTTTGCATTTTTTTTTTAAGGTACTACGAGAAAGAAGCGGGACATTTCACTTGATGGAAGAGGTAAATAACAATAAATAACGATAAACCTTTATAGCGATAACATATCAAATGCTGGAGCAGTACAGAGATTAGTGCTGCCATCTCAAAAGCTTCAGGGTTCTGGGTTAAATTCCTTGTGTGTATTTTCTGTTTCCCTGTGTTTGTGAACTCAAAGACGTGATTAACTGGCGGTTCAAAACTGGTCTTGTGAATGAATGAATGAATGAATGAATGAATGAATGAGTGTGCCTTTTCATGGACTGGCATCCGATCTTTGGAAGTTTTCTACCTTGCAGCTGATACTACTGGGATGGGCTTTGGCCTCCTAAAATCTAAGCAGGTTCAGTGATGGATGAATTGGGCAGAGCAGCAGCAAATAGCTGCAGTCTCTAGCAGTGATGCAAGGGGTAGTCCCACTTCTCGGGGTTCCACCCCTAAAACACAAGGAACTGGAAGAGACAGTAGATCCCAGCCATCCATCCATCCATTTTCCAACCCGCTGAATCCAAACACAGGGTCACGGGGGTCTGCTGGAGCCAATCCCAGCCAACACAGGGCACAAGGCAGGAACCAATCCCGGGCAGGGTGCCAACCCACCGCAGGAGACAGTAGATTACTATTCTTAAACATAACAAAATGAATAATACACTAAACATAACAAATAAATGATAAATGAACAGCATAAACAGAAGAAATCATAATAAATAATTTTAACTTAAAAATGAGCAAAAAAAAATTACAAGGAAAAAGAATATAAATATAGGAACACATACATTAAAGCATACCATTTTTAGGATGATATTACGACAATGGCCATCTGCCATTACCTTACTTTTTGAGAGGTCAAAACTTCCTTCCTTAATTTGTCCCCTTCCTGTTATTCTTTATGTCTTAATGTGGATGTGCGGAGTGCAGCGCTGGTGACATCAGCAGAGTCCTTGCTCTGAACTTTTAACGAAGGACTGCCACTACACTCCACCCATCTACAGTGCAAATCCCGCCGACTACACCAAGTGTTTTGTCATTTAATCACACCATAATCTATCTCAATATAGACAACTGCACTGTGGTGATTGGCAGTGGGCAGCTGGAATTCTGCAAACATTTGGATTATAAAGGCCAGTGAGCAATAGGAGGACTCTTACACTCATGCATGCTGGGACGGCCTCTAAGACCTGCGAGAGGAGCACTTTCTGGTGTTCTCAGCTCCCACCTTTTGTACAGCACTGCTACTGCAGCACCTAATGTTGTTAGGATAGGCTGTGGCCTCCTGTAACCACCTAACTGGATTCATTGGGCTCACAAAATGCATGAATGGACAAATGTGGATACACTGAATCTTGAAGTTGTGTTCATTAATATTCACACTTCTTGATACCCCTAACTAAACTGCAGTTTCTTTACATCCTTCTCTACAGTTTCTTCATTAGTCAACACCACCAACTTCCAGGTGGTAAAAGTCCCAGTGACAAAACCAGGCCAGTGGGCAGTTGAGATGAGCAGCTTGGACACGTACACAATCAAGATCATGGGCAAAAGTCTGTTGGACTTTTCCTACAAAATAATGGAGAAGAAAAATGGATACGTGCTTCCCATACAGGGGCGACCTGAAAAAGGTAAGAAATGAGAAATAAGTCTTTACTCCGGTCATTCATTTTTTATGATTTGTCATTCCATACAAAAGATTGGAAACTGGAGAAAGCTGCCAGCTAGGAACTCCCCCTCAACACAGAGATGGCAGCATAAATTAAAATAATTTACGTGAAGTTTCAAGTAAAGTCCGCTGGTGAATGCAGCAGCAGGTCTAATTAATTTTGTATTATTTAGTCCTATTCTTAAAATCTGTACATTTGCTTACAAACTTGAAAAATAGTGTTCATGGAAAACAGATGTGTTATCGATACCATGCACATAAAATCTTAGATTACGTCCACTTCTTATAGGTTAATAGGTGCTTTGATTTGCTGGCTCACACAAAAAAACTCAAGAACAGGCTTCACTTCACCTGCTGCACCTCAAGGCCCCAGGTGAGTTCTAGTAAGAAAATTAGCCAAGCCCTGAGCTCAAAAAATAGGCCCAACCAAAGAAGATAAAGGATTTAAGGCTTCAATCATCACAAAAGGTATAAAGGGGGAGAGGAAACTGTAACACCTCAGGCCCACAAAAACCTACACAATCTTTCTGTTGCATCACTAAATGTGTCTGCCGATTATTGTGAGAATAAATAAACCAGGAGATGGTTAGTGCCAAACAGACGCGGTCAGACAAAGTGAGGAGACAGCGCTTGAAACCAGCAACCAAAATCATAAACGGGGTCGAGGTGTTAATCAAATGGGAAAACCAAAAACACAAAGGCACAAATGTCTACTTGAATTAGAGACTAGCTACGCTAGGGAGACGTGCTGATTGTTGTATCCACTGAGGGTTAATAATGCCGGCTGTACTGTAAACACTGCGCTTACATATGAAGACTATCACAGTCATGTGACACCTCCAAAGAGTGTTACCTAAACAAAGAAACAAGACGTGTAAATTCTTACTTTTAACAACCATAAAATCTGCCAAATTACACATACAACAACCACAACTTATTAATATGGCTGGTATGAACACAATTATTTAATTTATTTTCCTTAGGTGTTTCTGTATCGAGTGTATCTAGTGAACTGACTAGATCTGAGAAAAGAGTGGGAGAAAAAATGAGCAAAGTGTCCCTTAAAATTGGGACGTCAAAGACACGAGCGTCAAAGCCAAAATGAGAGACAAACATTGTGGTCAAAAGTACAGGGCAGAAAGGTCAGAACCAGAAAAAACACGGAAAACGTTTGGAAAGAGGACTACGATAAAGGGGTTTGTACCCCTGGGTCACCCACAACCCCTAGCAACGCACAGATCGGTCCTGACGATGGAACAAGAACAAAACAAATAATAGGAAATACAAAATGGTGAACGAAATGGGCCAAACAATTAGATACGTTTGTCATAATCATAATCAGGAACCTCAAAAACCTCTCAGAAAAATCACAAATCAGGACCCTCACCCAAACTCCTTTTTGGTGGTTCAAGCCAAGGGATCTGTTTCTGGTGGTAGTTTCTTGAAATAAAATGTACTTTTGTTATTGTGAAGTATTTTTGCACGGTTTATGGGTGCCAACAATTTGTCTCTCTTGTGACCTCCCTGGAATGATACGGTAGGTTAAAATGCTGCCTTTCAAAGCACTTCTTCACGAGACTTTGCCGCTATAAAACCCTTTCTCGTTGAACGTATTCATTCTCAGACTACTCTCTCGTTTTGCTGTCGTCCTCCTGCTTTGATATTTTTGACCTTTGATTTTTGCCTCTCGTTTTGGTTTTGGCCGTTGATTATTTGATCTCTCGGCCTTTTCTATCTTTTGACCACATCTTATCTTCTTGTCCCTTTCGATATTTTCCTTGCTAGTTCACGCCAGCAAAACTATAACAGTTCCTTTTTTATGATTAAAGATTTATTAACAACAATATATTCAAAAAGAGATGAGATCAAATGCAAAAATGAATTTAAAGAAAAATTTCTAAAAAGGCAAAGCAAGACAAATAAAGCCAGTCCGGAATTCAATAATGATCACAATAAGTCTATAAACCAGGGAATCCGACAAGAATTGAAAAAAATAAAAATAAAACACAAAACAAACGAAACCCAAAGGCCAAAAGTTTAACCTGAGGTCGCAGCACCAGGAATGAGGCCAGTTTAGCCTTGCGGGTGGTCCCAGAGCTATAGAGTCAGGGGGTCCTGCCCCCTTAGGCTCAACTTCAAGGGCCCAAGTAGATGAACTACTAACATAATGCAATGCACAGTTAAACAAAAGTATATAAAAGAAAATAAAGATATAATCAATAAAGAATGAACATAAGCTTTAACATTTAATTATGTTATGTTTAATTATTATTAATTGTTTATTATTATTGTCTTATTAATTATTATTAAATACAAATAAAACACATCTGAGCTAGGGATGAAACCATGGATATTTCTTTACAATACGTTTGTAGAGATCATTATTGTTTCAGTGAAATTCTTCCATGTATGTGCCAATTAACATGCAACACGTCACCACTCTCCGCCGCCATCATTAGCGAATAGAACTCCATGACCTTGAAATCATCTTCCTTACCTGAAAAATCTCTGAAGGTATTGTTAATAGCATCCCCCTCTTCAGTTGAGCTTGTTAAAGCGGGTGATGTCTGATCCAGTGACTGGTGTTCGAGTCCCACCGCCGATACATCTGAGGGTGAGTGTGTAGCGCCTAACAGAGCGGCGGGGTCTCATCTGTGACAGTCTAGTGCCACCTTCAGGGCTGGTTGTTACTTTGCATTCAGTACTGTCGGATTGAGAAGTGGATCAACACTCTGACTGCTAAATACGAGTTAACTTGTAGTAGGCCATCAATCTATGAATGCTGCCTACCAGATATCTCGTAAATCGCCATCAGGGCTGTCGCACCAAACACAAGCCTATTTGTGGGTAACGGATGTAAGTTGAGGATAGTTGGTGTCTGAAATAAGAATGAAAGAACCAGGGTGGCATCACAGAGCAGAATCTTTCACCTTCAGCTAATATTTTCTTATTAACCATATTTTGGATAACATTTCTTTTTCACAAAAATGATTTACAAATTTGGGACCACAACCGTCTGTCTATCTCTGAACAACTGGCATCTCACCACAACAAACTGCGACATTCGATTACAACAAATTGTGGAAGGTCGAATTATCACAAAGCAGTTGTGCACATAGAATCTTTTATTCCATTCCCCAACTATAAGGTAACTCACATTTATTTTTTTATTGAAAAAGAAATTTTAATGTGACCTTTGCTCAAAACAAAATGCATTTAATTCATATATTAAAATAACAGTCTGGTTTTAAATTGGCATCAGGAACAGTCAACATGTTAAGCAAGTCTCTGGACGTTATGTATTTCATACTGTGATCCTTATGAAGTTCTCGTACTGACACTCGTATTCTTACTTTCAGGTGCTGAGTACATCCTCTCAGTGGCCGTGCAAGGAGACAGTGATAAGTTGACCTTAACGCAGGTCATAGTATTTGATGAAGCAGGAAAGAAACACGCGACGTATGACGTCAATAAAAGTACAGACAGCCGCGGAGAACTCCGAGTTTCAGTGCCTGTGAGGTTTGATCTACCGGTGAGTGGCAATCGTAGGGCAGGCCTTGGCTTTGCCTTTATGTACATTTAAAATGACACGAGTAGTCCTATCGCTCAGTACTCTTAAATTTGGGGTAACACTTCATAGAAAAAGAATAAGCGCGACTCAATCAGTCAATCGTTAGCCAGCGTTCTGTTTTGTAGAAACATGGACGTATGAAACTCGGCTACTTCTGCACTCCATTTTCATTTTCCATTCCATAAATGGTGCGACTCAAACCACCTACACCTGAACACCAGCAAAACCAAGGAGCTGGTGGTGGATTTTAGGAGGACCAGGCCCCTCATGGACCCCGTGATCATCAGAGGTGACTGTGTGCAGAGGGTGCAGACCTATAAATACCTGGGAGTGCAGCTGGATGATAAATTAGACTGGACTGCCAATACTGATGCTCTGTGTAAGAGAGGACAGAGCCGACTATACTTCCTTAGAAGGCTGGCGTCCTTCAACATCTGTAATAAGATGCTGCAGATGTTCTATCAAACGGTTGTGGCGAGCGCCCTCTTCTACACAGTGGTGTGCTGGGGAGGCAGCATAAAGAAGAGGGACGCCTCACGCCTGGACAAACTGGTGAGGAAGGCAGGCTCTATTGTAGGCATGGAGCTGGACAGTTTGACATCCGTGACAGAGCGACGGGTGCTGAGCAGACTCCTGTCAATCATGGAGAATCCACTGCATCCACTGAACAGGATCATCTCCAGACAGAGGAGCAGCTTCAGCGATGTCCTGCTCCACTGACAGACTGAGGAGATCGTTCCTCCCCCAAACTATGTGACTCTTTAATTCCACCCGGGGGGTAAACATTAACATTATTCAAAGTTATTGTCTGTCTGTATACCTGCATTGTTATCACTCTTTAATTTAATATTTTTTTTGTATCAATATGCTGCTGCTGGAGTATGTGAATTTCCCCTTGGGATTAATAAAGTATCTATCTATCTATCTATCTATCTATCTATCTATCTATCTATCTATCTATCTATCTATCTATCTATCTATCTATCTATCTATCTATCTATCTATCTATCTATCTATCTATCTATCTATCATTAATGAAGTGTGAATCAACCAGTAAATTATTGCATTCCTGCGTTCAGATTTCCGTCTGGTCTGTCTGTGTGGAGTTCTCCCTGTGAACACTTGGATTCTATTCTCTAGACGCTCCAGTTCTCTTCCTCTGCTGCCATCGTTTACCCGGGGCTCTCGTAACAGACACGGGCTCCCTACGACTCATATGTTGGAAATGGATGACTGCTTACAGTCAGTTTTAAAAATGATCACTAAATTGTGTGGCTTATGTCTTTTATTTGTAGAGTTTCTCACTGGGAATTGCTGGCAAAACAGAAAAAGGAAACAATTTTGTGAGAAGTAAACCACTCCTCATTCACACCGAGACTCTCTCCCTGAAATTATCAGAAGGACAGAAGAGTAAGTTGTCACAAACTCCACAAAGAGCCATAGCAAGATTTGGGGCAGCTCCCTGTATATTATTTTCCTGGCTGCAAATTGCAAAAAAATGACAGCACTGATGTGCACAAACTGGAGTCCAAAACAGAACTGAGGGAATAGGGAAAGGGTGGAGGCTTTTAAAGGTCAGGGCAGGAAGTGACGTCAAAGGGGCCGGAGCCGGCAAGGCCTTCCTCTATACTGTAGGTAACAGGGCCAGGTGGAACTTCCCGTGGATGGTCTGCAGGAAAGCGAGAAAAAGAGTCAGTGCACTCTGTCCCATCCCGGTCAGATTCGGAATTGCAGTCACTCAAGCCCTTTAGCTGCCTCCCATGTGCACGTTTGTGACCAAAGTATTCAATTCAAAGATCCTTTCTCAGAAGTGATGAAGACGCATCCCAGTTGGGAGGCACAGAAAAGAAATTTATTGTTAAATGCTTTATTTATAACTTGTTTTTAGTTTTCTTGGAATGAATAGAATATAGAAATGTTAGTATTTACAAAGTGCTAACAATTATTAGCTATGAGTAGGCCTTCCATTAGGGGGACCAGCTCACCTTAAGTACCGGTAAGCCATTTTATGATGTGCCATGTGGAACACGAGGTGTTCATCTTATCTTATTTTGTCGAAAAGCATTCCAGAATGAGGACATGGTGGAAGATTATAAATCTTTTACAAATACACAGTGGATTCAGACTCCATCAATCTCTCCACACTTTATGTTAAATGGACACATCTGCCATTTTTGCCTCTCAATCTGCACTCAATAACCCATAATGACAAAGTGAAAGCACATTGTCAGAAAGGTTTAAAATTATATTAAAGATTAAAAAGTGCAACCTCTCATTCCTAGAAGTGTTCAGACCCTTTGCTGTGGCTCCCCTGATTGTGCTCTGGTGCCTCCTGTTTTGCTTTCATTCTCCTTGAGATGTTTCTAGAACTTGATTGGCTTCCAGCTGTGGCAAATTGAATTGGCTGTACATTGTCTAGAAAGGCACACATGGACCGGTGTGTAGAAGCCCCCACAGTTCTCATAGACTGTTAGCACAAAAACAGAGCCATAAAGTCCAAGGAGCTCTCTGTAGACCACTGCAATCAAATTATGGTGATCAGGACAGGGTGATACAACCATTTGTAAATCTTTCAGTTTTTTATGGAGCACAGTGGCCTCAAGAATTGCAAAATGGAAGATGTTTGGAACCACCAGGACTCTTTCTAGAGTTGGCTGTCCAACTAACCTGAGTAACTGGAAAAGAAGATACTTGGTCAGGAAGGTGACCAAGAACCCAATAGTCAATCTAAAAGAGTTTCAGATTGGGGAACCTGTTTGAAGGACAACCATCTCAGAAGCGCTCCATCAATGAGGTGTTTATGGTGGAGTGGCAAGACAGAAGTAAAAGGCAGATGACAGTCTAAAGGACAGATGGTGTGAAGAATGAGATCCTCTGGTCTGTTGAGACAAAAATTGAACTCTTTGAGCAGAACTCCAAGCACTGTGGCTGACAAACACCAGGAACTACTCCACACCTGTCTAATAGCATCAATACAATGAACCATGAAGGTGGCAGCATTGTACTATGGGGACAGGGAGACTTTTCAGAATTGAGAGAAGGATGAAGGCAGACAAATACAGGGAGGTCCTTGAAGAAAAACTTCTCCAGAGTGCATGTCACCTCAAACTGGACTTAAGTGATCCAAAGTGTACAGCAAAGACAACACTGGAGTGGCTACAGGTCAAGTGTCCTGAGTGGCCCACCAATGCCCAGACTTAAACCACATAGAACATGTGTGGACAGACCTGAAGGTGACATTTTAGATACCTGCCATCGAATCCAACTTGTGAATATCTGCCAAGAAAGAATGGAGGAGTGCAAAGTTCTTCGAGTTTAGCAAAGAAGACTCAAAGCTGGAATTGCTGCCAAAGGGGCTTCTAGAAAGTACTGAATTAAGGGTCTGAATCTTCACCCATAAATCTGCAAGACAATGAACTGTTCAGAAAGTGATGGGGTCTGAAAAATTCTCCAAATCCACTATGTATGCTGACTTAGTTCTGAAACGAGAAACAGGCATTGTAAACCTTAAAAGGTAGGACATTGTAGTAATTTGTATATTTTAATAGTAATTTGTATATTTTAGAACACAGGAACTGATCTTGGGCTGCTTACCCCTTTCAGGTTTCTGATACAAAACCTTTTGATCACTTCATATATTCAAAATGACAGAAAATGTTAAAAATGAATCCCACTCTTCAAGAAAGTAATGAGGTGATAGTTGGAAACATCTCCTTTATGTCTTCTCAGCTTCACCCTCTTGTATATTACACAGTAGCAAAAAGTCAGACGGCAGGTCTGTTGTTGTAAAATGGCCCTCCTCACACTCAATATTGCTTTTCCTTTAGGTACCTTGATTGAGGGAACATCACTGGACGTCGTCGTGGTCATCACAAATGAAGGACCTGATCAGACGTTCACGTTTAATGTCAAGGATGAGCTCTCATTGATGAAGTCTTTTACTCCAAGCAGTGCATTAATTAGAAAAGGAGAGAAAGCGACATTGACGGCGACTTTAATTGCCCCCAAAACTGTGGCGAAGCAGACCTCAAGGTATGGCCCAAGGTTACATAATCACATCTGATCTCTAGAACTTTCTTATTTGTTACTGCACTTGTTGACATGCCTTGTGAAATGAGAGCTCAGTCTCTGATGAGAGCTAAAAGATGGCGGGTGAGCAGATTCTTAGTGAAAGAATACGAGATGGTTGTTCTGGGGAAGCAGGGGGTTATGGGGAGTGAGGACTGGGTGTATGGCACTTGTATAATGATGAATACAAACACGTTCACACTTCCCATACAAACAACACCTCTTAGGAATCAAACCAAACCAATCCATCCTTCAAAGTCACTACTTGTGTACTTTAAACACCACCTCATGTTGTGTCATATTGCCGTGTCACACTATTATCTATCACTGTAATACAGATTGTATTTTATTTATGACACGCACACAGCCCTATGCTTAAATAAATGACGTCTACTTCAAGTCCTGACCTACCTGGCACACGTTTTGTCTTTTTGGCATCTTGACAAACGATCCTGGCAGTTGGCTGGCCTACTTGACTGCGGCTTGGTAACAACAGAACCCTAACTTTCCACTTTTTTTCTCAGAGTTTGATTACTACTGACAGACATTTTCAGATCTCTCAGATGTCTTTTTATATCCCTTTCCTGATTCATACAATTCAACAACGTTTCCTCACTGGTCCTATGACAGTTCTCTTGCTTTCCCCGTGGCTCAGTATCCAGCAAAGTCAGCGCAGCTCTGCGTAAATTTAAATTGACAATTTAAACACAGACACTGATTACAATCAAAAACGTTACAGGCGTGGACACGGTCCCTTAATTACCTTTAATTCAAACTTGTGTGTATATGATCAGCCCCAACTTTCAAAAGTATGTAAACTTTTGATCAGGCCCATTGGGATGATTTCAGTTATCATTATGATTTAAAAAGGGAACACACGACTCTGTGATAATAAATTGCTTTTTCTGAGCACACTCCATAATTAAAAGGAAAGCTTTCTGCATGATTACTTATATTTTCCAAACAATGGCCAATATTTCACAAATTCTGCAGGGTATGTAAACTTATGAGCAGCATTGTATAGCTCTCTATTATAATAAAAAAGTCTTGGGAGACGAGACTTTTTATTCTGCAATGAGACGTGATCTTTTGAAGAGAGACACTTTCACGTCCCGCGAGACGAGACTTTGTGCCAAGAGATTTAACCACAGAAATAACAGACGAAGAGTAGATGACAAAGTAGAACGTCATAAAGAATTCAAGAACGTTGGCCCGATACACATGCAGAGCAGGTTAGAGGTAATGAAAGTACGAAAATTCGAAAGTCTCCAAAAATGATAGTAAAAATCACATTAGCACAAACAAACAGAAATTATTACTCGGAAGAGCGAAAAGAGATCAAATATATTGTTCAGATTTAAACTTGTAGATCGTCTAATTCGTGTTGCCATCAGGAAAAAGTAGTGTTTCTTCCCAATGAAAAGGCGTATCCACGAGAATTAAAAAATTGGTTGTTTGCGAGCGGCAGAGACGCGAAGTTGCTGGCGTGTAGCGCAGGCATGGGGGTTGGTGAGCGAAGTGAGCAGGGGGTGAAGTCCCCTAGTATTAACGAAAGAAATCTTGTCTCCAACTGGGACGTCTCTGAGACAGAAACCAGGCAGGAGGAAACTTGTTCATTCGTCTTTTAATTTCTCTTCATGAAGTGGGAGTATCCTGTTAGTGCAATCAACTAAGGGACAGTGCCCTGGGCAGAGGTGGTCAGCAAATGGCAGAGAGCAGAGAATAAAGGCAGGGAGCCATTCTTATAGATAACTGAATTTGCATAACAGTGCTGAATTATGGCTTACTCTGACTGCTTCACTCGCTCACATTCACTCTGATTGGTTCATTTGGTTTACACACCCAAATAAAAGTCTCATTTCTACTACATTCCTGGACAAGCACAATACGCCTCCTCAGGGAGTCGACCAGAAAGGAATCCCAAAGAGATGCCCGGACCACCTCAACTGCCACCTTTTGATGTGGAGAAGCAGCAGCAGCTCGACTTTGAGCTCCTCCTGAATGTCTGTGCTCCTCAATGTCAATGTGTTATCTCAGATTTTCTATTTTTAAGAAATTTCCACAAATTCCTATAATCCTGCTCTCGCCGTGTCATTCTGGGGTGTTGAGAGATGCTTGATGAGTGATAAAATGAACTGAAATGATTTCAGCACAGGGCTACAACAGTGTGATAAGCGAAGGGGGTCTCTAGACTTTCTGAAGTCACTGCATGTGCTGCTCTGGGCTTGTTCATGGAGGTGCTCCGTAACAAAATGAGCTGAAAAGAAAAGCTCTCATCCTCTCTCCCCAGGACTGATTGACTGTAATGGCATTTCAGTTTGTCACCCCTTGTCATTCCACATTTTCTTTCAGCCTTGTGACATTTACAGCTAAAGGTGGCGCGTCAATGAACTACCTGAAGAGCGTCATGACTGTGGTGCCAAAACCCGAGGAGGTGAGTCTTTATTTGCTTTGTTTATGGCACCTGAGCACCAGACGGCAGTGACGAGTCAAACTGGTGAGTTTCATTTTGCGTACGCTTTCTTGAAATGTACGCTACATTTTGTTTCGTGGAATTTTGCAAATGTGAAAAAATCGGGAGTGGTTCCCCTCGACTTTCTCATATACTCAGATAAGGGGATGAATATTTGAGGAGAAAATTGCAAGACAAGGATTATATTTTTATATTATGTACATCAAAGAACCATCGACAACAAATCAAATCCAATTAATAATATATTAAACCAGGGGTCCTCAATCACAGTCCTGGAGGGCCGCAGTGGCTGCAGGTTTTTGATCCAACCCAAATGCTTAATAACTTAGTGCTCCAGTAACACTTCTGCTTCACTTTAGTTGTCTCGCTCGTTAAGATTTTGAACCCTTATTGCTTATTTTAGTCTTATACAGCTATAATCTTGGTTTTTAATGGCTCCTAATTAGCAATAACATACAAATGACAAAACAGACCAGCATTTCTCCATTTAGCTTGTTACCATTTACGCCTGTGTGTATTTATCGTGCACTATTGGGTTTAATTAAATACTTGGAAGGAAAGTGAAGAGAAAAAAGTGAAGGACTGAGAATTACTTATCCATTTATTCTTCAAATTATTTGGATGATATCCTTAGAAAGGGGAAGAAAATCCAGGATATGAGAATTACCTGACATAGCAGAGTTAAAGCACTAATAAGCAATGAAATTAAATTATTGGCAAGAACTGCTTTCTAATTAAGCAACTGGGTTAGAACAAAAACCTTCAGTCACTGCGGCCCTCCAGGACTGTGATTGAGGACCCCTGTATTAAACAATTATTATAAAAGTAAAGCTGAATAAATCAGACTCTGCAGCTGCACGAATAAAAGGTAAAGTACCACTTCTGTTTAGCGGAAAGAGCTCAGAAGGTGATAGAAATCTACGTTTTGTACCTCATACTTGTATGCAAAATTTGGTTGACCGAAGTGAAAGCGTACTCAGGTTATCGTGTTTACTCACACACAGACACAGATAGACACACACACAGACATAATTCCAAAAATTGTATTTTCGGAATTAGGGAGGTCTAAAACATCGAGATTCATCAAAATCTCAACATCGAATCTTTGGATGATTACAATTCATTCCTTATACTTCGTATTTGAGAAAGTAAAAAATAGTGTTTGGGCATTTCTAAAGGCTTTTTTGGAAAGGAAAGCAAGAAATTGTGCTCCCTAAGGCACCTCATTCACACTGCTCTTCTCAACGAGATATAAACTGATTTTTTTTAAGAGACAGAGATAGAAATAACGGTCAAAATCAGGTTGAAAGCCAAAAACGAAACCTCTAACTGTTGTAAATGTGAATTGATAACTGAAAATCAAAGTTCTTAGTAACAAAACAGAGAACACTTGAGCCAAAATTATTAAAATTCTGCTTCTGCTTTGTCATTCTGGGGTGCTGAATGTGGCTGGATGAGGGGAAGAAAATGAATTGAAATGAATTGATCAGGGTGGCATGGTGGCGCAGTGGGTAGCGCTGCTGCCTCGCAGTTGGGAGATCTGAGGACCTGGGTTCGCTTCCCGGGTCCTCCCTGCGTGGAGTTTGCATGTTCTCCCCGTGTCTGCGTGGGTTTCCTCCGGGTGCTCCGGTTTCCTCCCACAGTCCAAAGACATGCAGGTTAGGTGGATTGGCGATTCTAAATTGGCCCTAGTGTGTGCTTGGTGTGTGGGTGTGTTTGTGTGTGTCCTGCGGTGGGTTGGCACCCTGCCCGGGATTGGTTCCTGCCTTGTGCCCTGTGTTGGCTGGGATTGGCTCCAGCAGACCCCCGTGACCCTGTAGTTAGGAATATAGCGGGTTGGAAAATGGATGGATGGATGAATTGATCACCAGCCAGCAACACAACAAAATGTGCCGAAAGTGAAGGGGTCTGAGGATATTGTGAAGGTACAGTCGTGGCCAAAATGTTGGAGAGTGACCCAAGTGTTGGTTTTCACAAAGTTTGCTGCTTCAGTGTTTTTAGATCTTTCTGTCAGATGTTTCTCTGGTACACTGAAGTAGAATTACAAGCAGTTCAGAAGTTTCAAAGGCTTTGATTGACAATGACATGAAGTTTATGCACAGAGTCCATATTTGCAGTGTTGGCCCTTTCTTCTTTGTCAAGACCTCTGCAATTCACCCTGGCAGGCTGGCGATCAACTTGTGGGCCCAATCCTGACTGATGGCAGCCCATTCTTACAGAATCAATGCTTGGAGTGTGTCAGAATTGGCGGGTTTTTGTTTGTCCACCCGCCTCTTGAGTTGTCAATGGGATGAAGAAGGCCTGCGTTTCCAGGCCATGGACCCCAAAATGTCGATGTTTTGTTCCCCAAGCCACTTAGTTGTCACTTTGACCTGCTGGCCTGGTGCTCCATCTAGTTGGTCACCAAACTGTTCTTGGATGGTTGGGAGAAGTTGCTCTCACAGGATGTTTTAGTCCCATTCTTTATTCATGGTTGTGTTTGTAGGCAAAATTGTGAGTGAACCGTGCACTCCATTGGCTGAGAAGCAACCCCACGTGACATGAATGGTCTCAGGATGCTTTACTGTTGGCGTGACACAGGACTGATGGTAGCGCCGCTCACCTTTTCTTTTTTCCAGATGCCCAAAACAATCAGAAAGGGGATCCATCAATGAAAATGACTTTACCACCAACAGTCCAATCTCAGAATACTAGGGGGCTCCGCCCCCTGCTCGCTTCGCTCGCCAACCCCTGGCGTTGGGACATGACAAAGAGTGAGATGTATGAATTAGATATAGAATAGTGTGCAGCTTTGGATGATGCGCATAGAAATAACAAATAGAGTGTTTGGCATATATTAATGTTTTATTGGAATATTTCTTTGTATACAACATTAGTAGTAAAGATGGTGTCTTGTCCTTGAATGAGTCTTCCTTGGCATGGATCATTTATAATTTTAACTCTAACGTCAGATGAACGTCGAACACGTGAGAAGGCAACATTGCGTTAGAATGTAGGTGTGTTGTTTTTATCACAACGTAAATGTAGAACAATATCTCTGTGAAATGGAGGCTCACCATCTTTACTTTGAAAGACAATTGCCACTACATTAACGACGGGCAGATTGTATCGTCTTGGATCTTGTTCTTTGTCCTTTATCAAGACCAAAGCAATTGTAGTTGCCGCTATACCTTCTGCATCTGCTTTTGTATTTGCCTCCTTTTCAACTTCATGTAGCATTTTTATAGACTTAGCTAATGGGTGATTGTTTATGACATGAGTGACGTTTCTCATTATAAGCTCTGTGCATTGTTTGTTTTCAGGAAGGTTCATGCGTTGATAGATTGCCTCATCTGGATCTAGGATGTAGATTTGTGCATATTTGCGTTGTTGATTTGTTTCAGGGTGCACTGTTCCAATGCGATGCAATATTTGTCCACATATGCGAAAGCAGTATGGGCCATTGCCTTTTGGTGGCCTGATATGTACTCCGGTAGATGCAAAAGCAAATGAACTATTGTAGGATCTAATGCAGTTCATAAAGTTTTTACTTTCAGGCACATCGTTAGTTAGAAGCTTCTTTAGATATTCAGGATATGAATATAAAGGAGGCAGTCTACTCTGACCTTTTTGACAACAACGTGTAAATTCATTATTTGTACTGCCAGTTGTTTCTTCTGTGAAGTTATGTGAATGACAATGATTGCAAATGACATTCATTAATCCCAATGAATTTTCCTCAATAGTGAAGGGTTTTCAGCCATTTGGCGTAAGCGTTTAACAGGTGTGTGGCGTTGATGTCCGCGACGGGCATGTTTTGCTTTTTGCGTTTGATTGCCTTTTTGTTGCATGTCCATTATTTGTGACGCGCAATCTTTTTTTTATTTTTTATTCCCCTCCGCTTTGTGCAAAGTCCGTTTCAGTCTACGCCGTGCATTGTTTGTATCGAGCCTTGTCCGTTTTTGTATGTCGGTCATTTGTGCTTGGTGCTTTTCGCGTCTTGCGATTTATTTTTCTGTCAGTTCATTTGCGCGTTGTTCACGTCTCCGTTCATTTATTCTGTCTCTTCGCTCCCTTTTTTGTATGTCTGATACGCGAGCTCTTTCAGTTTGAAATCGTGCTTCTTTCGATGCAGCACTTTGACACGCGCGCTGAATGCGTCTACGTTCATTCTGTCGGTCCATTTGGGCACGTCTCTGTAACGGTGTCACTTGTGCTTTGCGTTTTTTGATCCGAGACATTTTTTCTCCTGGTGTTTCAAATGCGCGTTTTATGCGCCGCCGTCTTTTTTCTTGTTTCTTTCGTGTTCGTGTGTTTGTTCCCGTTATCCTTTCCGAATCGTTTTGTACCCGTGACCGTGTATTCATGACTTGTTTCTTTCTCAGCATGCGAAATATGGATAAGTAATAAGGAGGATCACACTCACTGTTAATATGTATCCTTTTCTGCAGTTGAACGGTTAATAGTGCCTTATTGAAAGGACATCCACCTATGCTGACACCTATGCTGACACCTATGCTGCCTGGTGTGAAGGTGTCGACGTTCACTTTAGAAGATGTGGCTTTGGGTGTCACTTCTTATGGATGTGTGGGGGGGATTGTTGTTGCGCGAGCGTCTTCTTTCTTTTTGTGTTCCTGTGTCTTGTTTGAATCCCCCTCTTGGTGTGTGTCCTGTCCCGTCCCGTCCCGTGCCTGTAGGGTCATGTGTGGTCGTGCCTTGCTGTTGTGCGCTCGTCTGTTCTTTTTTTTGGTGTGTTTAGTTTCGTGTGCAATGTGTTTCGTGCTTTCCCCACGTTTGACTACTTTTTTTATGTGCCTTTTCCTTTTTTCGGTGCTTGTTGCGCCTCATTTCTGTGACTCCTGTTTGTATGTGCTCACTCCTTTTTTCTGTGGTCTTGTCCGCCTCTCGCGGCCCCTCATCCGCCTTTGTTGCCCTCTTTTGTCCGCCTTTCTCCGACTCTCGCGGACTCTTTTTGCGCCTGCGCCTCTCGCGGACCCTCATCCGCCTTTCTCGGCTCCTCACCCGACTCTCGCGGACTCTTTTTGCGCCTGCGCAGTACGTCTTTTTGCAGCTACGGCCCATGGCCGGATGTGCCTGCGTCCATCATCCGGTTTAGCATTCTCGGTTAGTAATATGGATCAGTCTGTCCCTGATGTTTTTCTTGTCTTCTCTGCTGCCCTTCTTGACACACCAGGCCATCCTCCAAAAGTCTTCGCCTCACTCCCACCTGCCTGCTGCCATTCCTGAACAAGCTCTGTAATGGCGGTGCCTGCAGCTGAATCCACTTTAGGAGACGCTCCTGGCGCTTGCTGGACTTTCTTTCGCACCCTGAAACCTTCTTTACCAACGTAGAAGTTCTCGATGATCTGATAAATGGTTGGTTTAGGTGCAATCTTACTAGCAGTTATATCCTGGCCTGTGAAGCCCTTTTTGTTCAAAGCAATGGTGGTCCTTTTGTGGTGGGGCTGACATGCCGTGGTTTTTTGGGATGAAGTTCATTAAAATGGCAAAGAGGGACTTTGCAATTGATTGCAATTCATCTGATGATTCTTCAGAACATTCTGGAGTAGATGCAAATTGCCATCATAAAAACTGAGGCAGCAAACTTTGTGGAAATTAATATTTGTGTCATTCTCAAAACATTTGGCCACAACTGTACTATAGAAAAGGAAAAATAATTTTGGGTGGAGAATTCCCTTAATGATCAGGATAATTGGCAGGTGGAACTGAATGTGTGATTAAATAGTTTGAGGGTAGCAGGATTAAGAAAGGTTCTTCTGCAAACTACCACCCCTCTTATTATGTTCCTCATTCCCAGATTCCAGATGAGGACCCACCTCAGTATAAGATTACAAAAGAAGGAGACAGCTGCCGAGGAATAAGGCAGAGTTTACTGAGGTGCAAGAGCTTCTTCTGGGAAACCACATTCCTGGCATGGGACACAAAAAGCGCCGTCACTGTTGAAATCGGTCTGCCTGCTGATAAAACCCCAAAAACGTCCTCACTGAACTGCGATGACAGCGTTGAGTCGGGCGTCCACCGGAGCAGCTGCAAGTACAGGTACAGTGGGGTCATCAGCCATAAAGTAACAGGACCAAAATGCAGGGAGACTGGGAGAGGAGCAGCATGCTGTTGGCCCGTTCACACATTTTCTGAGCCCACTCTTTCTGTAGACTATCCACATAACTTTGACTGCAATGCTTGAACCAACTTGGCTGGTGACTGACTCAGCATAATGGAGAGCGAACAACGAGGAAAGACTGAAGGAGCTGAACCTTCACAGTTTAAAGAAGTGGAGATTAAGAGGGGACATGACTGAAGTGTTTAAAGTTACGAAAACAATTCGTTAAAACAGGCGATTTTAAAGTGAGTTCATCGACAAGAACAACGCCAGATTTCACACAAACCTTAGAAGGTATTTCTTCACACAGAGGACCACAGACAGCAGGAATAAGTGACCGTGTGATGTGGTGGATAGAGGGGCTTTAGGGACCACAGAACTGGACTTTATGTTGTTTTGGAGAAATTAGGTAGATACGATTAGTGAGCTTTATTGGGCTGAATGGACGGTCCTTGTCAAAACTGTTCAGAGTTCAAACAACGGTTAGATATTGAACTGAATGTTCTTATGTGCATCGTACTTGATCTTTGATTTTGAGTATCCTTAACAATGGAACATCTCTTCATTTACACAGGTCTGACTGCTGCACTCCATATGTGACTCTCATTGTTAAGGATGCCACAGGAAATAAAAACCTTCTTAAAGTTGACTTTAGTGAAAAAGAGGTAAGATCATAAGATCACATCACCAGAACATCATCTGGGCTCTGGCCGTCACAGACGGTGGTCTTTCCTTTTTGTCAAGCCGCGACTTTTTATAAAGCAGAACACAAACATTAAATGCTGGCCAACTGGAGTATCAGCAAGCGGGCAACACCACCGCAATAATACACTCAACGTGATACGGTAGATATGATATCTATCTATCTATCTATCTATCTATCTATCTATCTATCTATCTATCTATCTATCTATCTATCTATCTATCTATCTATCTATCTATCTATCTATCTACACATACATAATGTATATAAAAGGCACTATATAATACATAATTTGGAATTGTGAATTTCCCCTTGGGATTAATAAAGTATCTATCTATCTATCTATCTATCTATCTATCTATCTATCTATCTATCTATCTATCTATCTATCTATCTATCTATCTATCTATCTATCTATCTATCTATCTATCTATCATAAGAAATGGTAAATATTAATAGATATAAAAGGCAATATATGATAAATATGCAGTGGGCTACATACTGTAATAGATTTAAAATCAATTATGAGTGGAATCCTCTGAAAGTGCTGCGTTTAAAGTCACTGAGCTCTTCAGTATGACCCAATATTTGTCAATGGATATTGCATGGCTGTGTGATGACTTGACGCACCTGTTAACAATGAAACATCTGAAATCAGTCATTTGGAGCGACATTTACATACGTTTGGTCAGAGAGTGTACATTATATTATTTTTTATACTACCTATAAAAATGTCTCTGTACATATTGTAATAATGACCCTGTATAAACTCTTCATAAAAGGAAAATTGTCTGTGTGTCTATCTGGTTGCTCTGACTCTTACATTCCAACAGATGGCACATCACAAACTTTTGTAATAATAAAATGCATTGCGTTTACCATGGCAGCCAATGGTATGTCACAAACATTTTCAGTAATAAAATGAATTGCATTTGTAATTTCAACCATTGGGGCATCATAAACATTAACACTGTTTTTTACGAATCCTTTACCAAACAGCATATAGCAGACACAAATGCATTGCATAGTGCAATAACAATGAGGTCTACATTGATTATTTAGATTTCAACCCATCACCAGTCATCCAAACTGTCCAGATAAAATAAAGGCTGTGACAGCAGAGGCAGCTTTTACAAACTTGGTTCTGCAGCTCTGTTCTCCACACACGGCTGATGCAACCAGAATGTTAAACTCATTTAAAACTTATGCCTGGAAAAAGAAATGAGAGAGAGACAAACGTTTCTGGGCCTCCATAATCTCACAATAAGTAAAACCGATAGATAGATAGATAGATAGATAGATAGATAGATAGATAGATAGATAGATAGATAGATAGATAGATAGATAGATAGATAGATCTTTTAAAGACCCTCCCTCATAATTTAGCTTGTTTTCACAAGGTGGTCTCGTCTTACCAGTCTTCTCCCTTTCAGAACTATGCAGGCTGAGTGTCAGACCAGCTGCCGGAGGTCCATGACTGAGATTCTGTGGACGACGTCATTGAATTCTGCTGAACCTTGGTGAACTGAGGGAGTTCTCTCTGCTGTCAAGTCTGATGTGCTCCCATGAATTGTAGTTTCCCCCTACAGGTTTTGAATTTGAAATAAAATGTGAGACTACATGCATACATGACGTGTCCTGTCTGATGTCTTTTGTGCACCATAGAACATGCGTGAACGGTCCTGGATTTATTACCAGATTGTTTTCATAAGAAATCCTTCTGAACATTTTAAAATCACTTCAGGTTTTTTATTTTTTTTTGCCTGGCCCCTCCTGACTCACCAGTACAAGTAAACCCCCACATATGATACCCCATTTCACTCATCTTCATGTCTAGTTATGCAATACCTCAAGTTTTCTGGGGTTTCCCTCTACTTTTGGCCCACTAGACCCATTTTGGAACAATATTTTGTGCAGGAAATAACACCCTTATGATGAAGAGTAAAGTGATAATGTGATCACAAGGACCTGAAGTTGTGCCTGTCACATGAACTGACTTCAGGGGTTGACCCCTAATGGAATAAGAGCAGCCAAAGCCACTCCATTCCACAGAATCTTGAAACAATGGGGATCGGTAATTTTTGGGGTAACGTTTTACGTTATTTCAATGTTGCTGATCACAGATATGATCACACGTGTGATATTTGTTTCTTTACTGATGGTCCTACCTCCCTATGAACTTCTACCAGAGGGTGAAAAATTACTAATTTCATTTACAATCGAGAATATTTTAATTGTAAACATTGGGGTTTTATTTGACTGTATGTGGAAGGCCTAACATACATAATGAAGACAAACTCACGCAAGCAGCTGCATTTAAAGCACAAGTCAGGGGATGAACACAAGAAAGGCCCCAAGTCACTGAATATCCAGTTAGGTTAATTGTGAAGAAACGGAGCAGGTATGGCACAGTTGTTACACAGCTAGAGCAGACTCTCCACAGAAATGGAAGAAGAGAGGCAACAAGAGACCTCTGAGTCACAAGCTTCAGTAGGCAACATTAAAGAGAAGGGGCAGACAACAACTGTGCCCGGGTGCTTCACCAGTTGCAGCTTTATGTAAGAATGGCAAAGAGAAAAAAATCAGGAGAGGTCTCCCCTCGACTTTCTCATATACTCAGATATGGAGATGGATATTTGAGGAGTAAACCGCAAGACAAGGATTATATTTTTATATTATGTACATTAAAGAGCCATCAACAACAAATCAAATCAAATCTCTCTATGTATATAAAATCCAATGTTCATCTGTCTGTCTGTCTGTCTGTCCGCTTTTCACAAGAGAACTACTTAACGGATTTAGTTCAGGTTATTTTCTATAATTTACTTGAACGTTCCGGTTGATTTTGCGACTTCTGTCATTGCGCTAAGTATCAGAGTTCGCTTGCAGCACCGATTTATTTGCGTGAATCCGAGAGACACGCAGCGGACTGAGGGGAAGGGAGCAGGGCATTCCTCACTCACGCGTATCTTACCTCCGCTAAGGTAGCGACCTGTGGCCGACTGAAAACTACAAGGGATTTTGTCTCAGCCTGTACAAAAACGGGCTCATTTTGTTTTGAAATTAACACTAATTTGATGGTTTTAAGAACTGGAATGAGAGACAATGCTATACACTGAATGCAATACAAAATAAACGTCCCCTGTTTCATCCTGTTTATATAGATCTGTGTTCTCTCTCTATTTATTTTAACCTTCCCACAAGAAACCCTAAGGTCAGGGAACCACATAAGACGTACTAAAAATTAACAAAACATTATTTATTTATTTTTTTGGAAAAAAAGACCCACCCCATCTGAGAGACTGGCTACGGCCCTGTGGCGTGATACGTCCGGCATTTGTTTAAAGCAGTAAACATTTCATGGGGTGTACTTACTTTTTCACATAACTACATACGCATGCACAGGAATCTGAAACAAGGGAAGTCATCTGATCACACCTCCAAGATTTTTAAATGGATGTGACCCTTCAATTGACCCATGCAAAATATAAGCAACATTTAAGCAGTTTTTCAAAAGTTTAACAAATTGTTAAATAACCCGAGCGAAAACAAAGTTTGGCAATGTTAGTATTAAACGGAAAACTAGCAGTTCACTGTTTATAACACATTGTGTTTCACAGTATAGGAGTGTTTAAACCGTGTCTGGGGTAGACAAGAATTGTTGGCTTCTTGGCTGATTTTATTCACAATCTAACTTTAGTTTATTCAGCAAGAGTGAAAGGGAAGGTCTACAGGATGGTAGTGAGACCAGATATGTTCTATGGGCTGGAGACGGTGGCACAGAAGGCAGCGCTGGAGGTGGCAAAGTTAAAGATGTGAAGATTTGCACTGGGTGTGACAAGGATGGACAGGATTAGAAATGAGGACATTAGAGGGTCAGCTCAAGTTTAGAGACAAAGTCAGAGAAGTAAGATTGCGTTGGTATGGACATGTGCAGAGGAGAGATGAGGGGTATATTGGGAGATGGGTGGTAAAGGTGCCAGGTAAGAGGAAAGCTTAAAAGAGGAGGCATATGGATGTGGTGAGAGAGAACATGCAGGTGATGGGCGCGACAGCGCAAGATGACGAGGACAGGAAGAGATGGAAAAAGATGATCTGTTGTGGCAACCCCTAACGGGGGCAGCCGAAAGAAGAAAAAGAAAAAGACTCGCCCATAAACTACTTACAGACACGTTTTGCTTCGTTTCGCTACAGCATAATTAAACAAAAAAAAAATAACCGACTCGGAATATTCCGCTACGCCTCCAGCTAACTCGTTCCTCAATGCGGTACAAGCATGCCAACTAGATGGCTGTCAAACCGCTTAAGTACGGTGGCCGATGAGTACAAGATACTCGCCGTTATACCAACGTCGATGTCGCGTTGTGAGAGGGTGGGTTAAATTGGCTTGGTTATGATATCACACACACACACAAAAACACGCACACACACACATTTCTAAGCATGCGTAAAACAGATCAGGCAGCACGGTAAAGTGAGAGCGATAAAGTAGGCTTTCAACACGCATGCGCGCGCGGATTGGGCGGGCAACGTGCATGAGAAGAGTATTGAAGCAGACCCGGATGTGAAAACTGATTGGCTCGCTTCTCTGACAACAGACTTGAGCGCCAGACAACGTTATCTGTCCGGTGTCCGAGGAAAGTGCGCGTGTATTTCTTTATCTCTGTTTAAAAAAAAAGGCGATTTTACAAAGTTAATTGATCGTGTATACAGCTTTTGCATTTCGAAGATAAATAACTGTTAAGAAAACAGAAGATTTTAATTTGAATATCTCACTTTATTGCAGGCATTGGTACAAGTCGTCGGTGTTGTTTGCTGGCACTTTAAGTAAACATTCGGCTTCGTCGGATTTCTGGTTGGAAAACTTTGCGGTGTTTCGGTTAATTAGATTTGTATTTGTTTAATTTAAAAAAAAGTAAACAAAAAACTAGAAGGAGATATGATTGTTTTCAAAGATCCTTCGCTGCCAGATTTCTTTTCTTAATATTTTAAACAAGTTTTCATTGTGTTATTTAGACTTTTTGCAATACTGGTTTTACGTTTTAAAATTTTATTAATGAAGAATGCCTGAAATAAAAATCCAGCACGTCGTTTCTTGCAGTAGCGAAGATTTGGTAAGTATTAGTCATTAAGCAACGTGACAGAAAGATCTTTTAAAAGTGAAGTTTTATGTTGTAATTGTATTGGTGTGAATTATTTATGCAGAAGGTAAAGCCGATATTTCACAGTCCGTTTATGAAAAAGTTTGTTTAGAAAAGGCGGAGGCTGATTTTAGTTTTATTCATCCTATTTGACATTAACCCAGAAATGTATATTAATGCGTGTATGAATATGAATGTTTGCATAGGAATTGATGATTGTTCTGTAAAGCAGACATTCCCTAATTATCACTCGGAATGAACAGATTGTATTACTTACACTATTTGTGAATGCTACATTAAAACATCTGTTCAGTCTCATTGCAAAAGAAGAGCTTGCAAGCTTTTCTTTTCAGTTTTTTGAATTTAAAAAATGGTTTTTACAATCTGCCTGTAATCGTCACCATTTTATACTGATGTGCAATTTTTCTCTATTTTTAGACTTACAAAGCAGACAACCTGTTAAAGGCTGACACCTATAGAAAATGGAAGGCTGCAAAACCTGGAGAAAAGCAGATATCGGTCATTTTGCAGGTTTGGTTAACTTTTCATGTTCTGTTTGCTGTGTTGGATAACACTTGTATACACAGATTCCATGAGTATCATCTTTATCCATTTAGATAGATAGATAGATACTTTATTAATCCCAAGGAGAAATTCACATACTCCAGCAGCAGCATACTGATACAAAAAAAAATATTAAAGAGTAGTAAAAATATAGGTAAAAACAGACAATAACTTTGAATAATGTTAACGTTTTACTCCCCCCCGAGTGGAATTGAAGAGTCGCATAGTTTGGGGTAGGAACGATCTCCTCAGTCTGTCAGTGGAGCAGGACAGTGACAGCAGTCTGTCGCTGAAGCTGCTCCTCTGTCTGGAGATGATCCTGTTTAGTGGATGCAGTGGATTCTCCGTAATTGATAGGAGCCTGCTGAGCGCCCGTCGCTCTGCCACGGATGTCAGATTGTCCAGCTCCGTGCCTACAATAGAGCCTGCCTTCCTCACCAGTTTGTCCAGGCGTGAGGCGTCCCTCTTCTTTATGCTGCCTCCCCAGCACACCACCGCGTAGAAGAGGGCGCTCGCCACAACCGTCTGATAGAACATCTGCAGCATCTTATTGCAGATGTTGAAGGATGCCAGCCTTCTAAGGAAGTATAGTCGGCTCTGTCCTCTCTTACACAGAGCATCAGTATTGGCAGTCCAGTGTAATTTATCATCCAGCTGCACTCCCAGGTATTTATAGGTCTGTACCCTCTGCATACAGTCACCTCTGATGATCGCAGGGTCCATGAGGGGCCTGGGCCTCCTAAAATCCACCACCAGCTCCTTGGTTTTGCTGGTGTTCAGGTGTAGGTGGTTTGAGTCACACCATTTAACAAAGTCCTTGATGAGGTTCCTATACTCCTCCTCCTGCCCACTCCTGATGCAGCCCACGATAGCAGTGTTGTTGGCAAACTTTTGCACATGGCAGGGCTCCGAGTTGTATTGGAAGTCCGATGTATATAGGCTGAACAGGAACAGAGAAAGTACAGTCCCCTGCAGCGCTCCTGTGTTGCTGACCACAATGTCAGACCTGCAGTTCCCGGGACGCACATACTGAGGTCTGTTTGTAAGATAGTCCACGATCCATGCCACCAGGTATGAATCTATACTCCCATCTCTGTCAGCTTGTCCCTAAGGAGCAGAGGTTGGATGGTGTTGAAGGCGCTAGAGAAGTCCAGAAACAGAATTCTTACAGCACCACTGCCTCTGTCCAAGTGGGAGAGGGATCAGTGTAGCATATAGATGATGGCATCCTCCGCTCCCACCTTCTCCTGGTATGCGAACTGCAGAGGGTCGAGGGTGTGGCGTACCTGTGGCCTCAGGTGGTGAAGCAGCAGCCACTCCATGATCTTCATTACATGTGACGTCAGAGCGACAGGCCGGAAGTCGTTCAGCTCAGTCAGCTTTAGTCATAGTATGCATAATCTGCAGGCATTCAGAAGTAACTACAAACTTGTGGAGCTTAAAAATAATGAAGTAAATATAAATTCATTCCATTCATCTTTCTGTCCCACTTCTCCAGGGCAGGGTCCATAGGCAGCTGGAGCTTATCTCAGCAATCATGGGGTGCAGGGCAGGTAAAAATACACACCTACCTACCCACCCAAAGGCCAATTTATCAACACCAGTTCACCCAACCTGCACATTGTTGCACTGTGGAAGGAAACTGGAGGACCCAGGAGAAATATACATAAACACAAGGAGAATATACAAACTTCACGTGGCAAACATCTGCACATGAACTGCAGTCTCTTTACTGTAAGGCAGCAGCACCATCAGTGTGGCCCCCTGTCTTTGGCATAAGGCAGTTCCAATCCTGGAACACTTAAAAACACACATTCTTATTTATACTGGGCCAGTATCGCCTCTGCTGATGAGAACCACAATGACAGCGAACTTAAATAGCATTTTCGGGCATCTTCAGTCGTGATGATAGGATTGACGTCAGGCATGTCCTGGGCTTGTCTCACACTCTACCCAGTGCATTGCTGAATTTGGGTCCCTAAATAAAAATGAGGCAAGACATTTTAGTCTAGCAGATTATTCAAAACCCTGTTGTTCATAATATCTGCCCTATTGCAGAGTTCAAGGTACCCAAGACCACTAGGGGGGCCGTGTGTTGTAGCCTCACAAGAGTGTTGCAGAAAACAACCAGTCTGGCACATTCCAGTACACATCTACCTTTAGGTTGTGTTGAAAGAATCTCTGATGCTGCTAGGGGGCAATTCTATGCGTATGACAACAACAACATTTATTTCTAGAGTACGTTTTCATACAAAAGATGTAGCTCAAAGTGCTTTACAAGATGAAGAAAGAAAAAAATAAAATTAGGCAGTACTAATTAACAAAGAAGAAAGTAAGGTCTGATGGCCTGGGAGGACAGAAAAAACAACAACTCCAAAGGGCTGGAGGAAAAAACAAAATCGGCAGGAGTTCTGAGGCCACAAGACCATCCAGCCCCCGCTAGGCATTCTACCTAACATCAATGATCTCAATCAGTCCTCATGGTTTTCAAGCTTCATGTAGAAGAATAAGACAATGATAGTCATGTGGAACTCTGGCCTTCAATGTAGAGACTGATGATGTCAGTCGGGTTCTTTAAATGCTTACGGCATGGTGCCCAGAATGTGGTTAGGATACAGTATACAAGGGCCTTGCTTCCTTTGCCCTGTAAAACTTAGAGTTAGAAGGCCACTGGCATCAAGAGCTTAGCTGTGCAGAGGGAGGAAGAAGAATTAAAAGTGATCAGAGGAAACATGTGACAGAGTCTTGGGGGGGGGGTTACTGCTCTTTAATTATGCTCTGGGAGGAGAGTTGTTTATTATTTTGTGTCTTTTGTTATACTTTGCTGTTCCCCTGTATTACTTATTTAGGTTTTATTATTAAAGATTTTTTTCTGTTTTATTTTTATTATTTATCTTTTTTGACTCCTGTGTTTGTATTAGATGTTTGTGAACAGCTCCAAACTAGCCTCACACAGTCCACACATATGTGACTGCTGATGGTGTGTTTTTGTAATTCCAGACACCTTGCTGAAAAACCTGTAACCTGTACACTGCAGTGTGTATATGGAGCATTTTCTGTGTAAAGATGGAGTCATTGTAGATTTGTGTAGGGAGGTTTGCATCAAACAGTATAAATCATAGAGTGACGTTAACCTCTGCTGAATGACATTCAGTCTGTAGCTCCCTAACTGTTAGTGCACGTTGCCTTTTAAGCAGCAGCAAACTCTTCTGAATTGGTTTGTACATCCTATAATTTATATATACTACTGTATTTTGTATGCTTCCTAAAAGATAAGGAATATTATTGTTTTAATAGTCTAGCCCAGGGTTGGGCAATGTTGGTCCTGGAGGGCCGCAGTAGCTGCAGGTTTTCGTTCCAATCCAATTGCTTCACTAGAAACCAATCCTTGCCAATCTCAGCACTGTCCATAATGCAGAAACTGTCAATGTTCATTGAAATGTGTCAGCCAATAAGCCCTGCGTTGTGGTAGCCTATGATAACACAATGGGCAGCTTTGATTGTGCGGATCTTGCACTGACATTCTACCCTCTCATGCTCAAGCAGCAGAAAAAATATAAGAAAAGTGCAAAAAGAAACTCTCTTTTGCTGTCCTGATTGTGACATGTGGCTGTGTGTTGGCGACTGTTTTAAAGCATATGACAAGTCACGTGTACTAAGTCTGCATCAGTACAGTAGTGGACACCAGACATATCCTTTCCCACTGTATTTATGTTCCTGATTTGGTATTTATATGCTTCTGTTACATGTAATATATGTATATATACATATTATATATAAATGTAATAATTCTGTTTTTTTTCCAGGGGTAAACATAATGCTAAGGATGCTATGGGGGTTTGGTTGTGAATTAGCTTATTTAGATCTGTCTAGCTTTAATTTATTGAAAATTTTACATTTGCTTGTGTGGTTACTTTTGTTGTGCTGACTGTTGTATCAATTGCTTTTTATGTCTTGTACTTCTTCTTCTACAGTTTGAGAAGTCTGAACAAATCCACAGTATTGACATTGGGAATGAGGGTTCTGCCTTTGTGGAGGTGCTTGTAGGGAATTCAACATGTGTGAAAGATCAGGACTATGAGGTATGTGAGTGATGCAATGAATAACTCTTTATTTAGAATTCATCTTCATAATTTTGAAGTTCAGATTTGTGAGTAGAATTTGGTAGTGGAATCCAATTTTAGTACTTGTGCCTACAAGGTATTTGTATTTGATACATGGATATTGTGTGTTAGGCTGTTAATATTACAGACTAGAAATGGACATGTTTTCTGAAAGATATTTATAAATAATAAATAATAGTTGATTAGGTTTTCTTGCCTATATGGGATACTCTAAAGATGTCTAGTCTCCCAGATTGACCAAAGTGGTTGTGGAAAAGACATCTTATATCATACATAATCAATGCAGCTGAAGGGATAGCTTAACCTATCAAAATAAATGAGCAAACACCCCAAAACAACATACTGACCCTTGCTAACAGATTTATATTGTCATTGTTATCACATGCACAGAGTCCAGTGAAATTCTTCTGTGCATTTGTTAATCAACATGCAACACATCACCACTGTCCAGTGTCATGACTAGAGAGTAGAATTAACTGATCTCAAAGCTTCTGTTTTCCTCATAAGAAACATCTCAGAACACAGTTTATAACATTATTTACCATAAGGAGAGTTTCAGTAGAATTTAAAAAATAATTATACAATAACTGTTATAAACTGAATAACTTGTCAGAGAGTGGGCAGAAGTAAGAATTTCACTGTGATCCTTACACAGGACAATAATGACCCTATAACCTATTTAGCTGCTGGCTTAAAGCAAAGAATTTGAAATAATTAAGATTTCAGAATCTTAGCAAGCAAACTAACTGAAAACATTGGTAATAATAAAAAGTATAAAGCAGCAAGTAATTCTAAACAGAGAGCGTTCAGCACTGTTTTTTGGGTTGTCCTCCTCCCATTACAGCCCCTCTCCCCTATAAACCATATATCCTTTATTTTGATTTGGACTGATGGTAACATACATGCAGATTTTTGTGAGTATCTGTTCAGCAATTTTTGTGTGCTTGGCAAACAGACAACAGCTTATGATTTTATTTATATAGTTGTGTAAGAAAGCTTTTCCAGAAACACACATGCAAAATTTTCTGAGAATTTGTTCAGCCATTTGTGTGTGATTGTGTTTTGTGTTGCTTGTGTGGGAAAGTAAACCTCTCTGTCTGTTCAAATGGGATCGAGCTTTTGAAGTGTAGACGAGGCCTTTGACAAGTGAGTGACAGGTGGAGGCAGATCTTCAATTTAAAAGCTCAATTCCGTTTGAATACCCTCTGTGTTTATGCACTTCTCAGATTTTTTTTTTATTTAACAATATTTTAGCAAAAAGCACATGCACTTTGGACATTGTGCACGTCTGACTGTATAACTGACGTTGCAGATTATTTAATTTTTTTTCAAGGATGCTTTAATATTGTTTGCTATTGCTCAGTATTAGCTACCCACCAGCCTCCATTGAACTCCATTGTATCATAATGATCTCTTTGAAAATGTGAGATAAAAAATGTGATCACTTGAAACAGAATGGAGAAAGTAACAGATAAAAGGAAATACAATTTTTGGGTAGATTATATACCTTTAACATCTTGTAAGGCTGATGAAGGTAATTGTTGTTTGAATAACAAATATTGTTTATTATACTCTAACAAATAATTGACTTAGGCCAAATGGTTTTGCTTCTGCAATAAAATGATAAACAATGACATTCTTTAATCTTCCCAACTATGTAAACTGTATTCTTATCGATTTAAGTGTGGAATGTTGTATATATTAATATTTTTTCATAGTCGGTTTTGATTAGAGAGGTGCTCTTGTTCCTTCCCCTAGGTTATACTGGTGACCTCTTCTTTCATGTCCCCAAATGAGAGTCGAAATGGAACCAACTTGAATCGTGTGCGAATGTTTGGACCAGACAAGTTAGTGAAGACAAATGTGGACAAGAAGTGGGACCGTGTCAAGATTGTCTGCACACAGCCTTATAACAAGGTACTCTACTGAATGCAGCACTGGCTATGTAGTACTGCTTCAAAATTCCTTAGATTATGTTGCTGGTTGTTGTTGTTGGTTTTTTTAAATGATGTTTTATTTGTTTTGTAGAGTACCACATATGGAATTTCTTTTATAAAATTTCATTCACCTCCTGATCCAAACGAAGTTTTGAAATCCTCTCCACCAGTAAGTACAATCATACCCAAGGTATACAATGAAAATACAATGAAAGTGTAAAATACCGATCTGTTAAAGACAAAGTAAAATTACAAATGTCAAAAATTCTGTACAGGATCAGGCATAACTGATCCTGCATAGTCCCAGTAACTATAGCAGGTATATTTAATTTGTTTTCTCTTAATCAGTGCTTTCTTCATGCCTGTAAAACGGCCTTCTCACTCCTGAGTTCCAAAGTATACAGTAGTGAAATTATATGGTGTTAATCTCACAGGACCTGGTGCATGCAGTTGTGCGTTCTGTCAGGGCTTCCATGAGGATCCTCTTAGGTCATAATTTTCTTACCACTGACAAGTTGCACTGAGGTTTAATAGCCACAACCCCTGGCTCCTTATTCTGTCTGTGCATCTTCTGTATTTTTCAAGCTGAAGTTATTTCTTCACAAACATGGTATATATGCATTTGTCATACAAAATTCGGTAATGAAGTTAAGCATTTTCTATAAATTTAAAAATATCTTTAGTTCACTCTGGTGCTTTTCAGTGGAGGCTCTGGGGCACAGGACACCATCAGAAAACAAAAGCTTACAGATGAAACGCAATAGTTTCGATATATGTAAACATGCCTTCTGTGTTTCCAGACCATGTTTGTAACAATAAAAAGGATCTGGAAACAATTGTTTTATTGCATATTTCTTGTACTGTTTTTTTTTTTTTTTTTTGTGGTAAAAAATTGCTTGTGCGATTTCCCACATAATTACGGAAGTAAATCAAAATAAATCCAGCCACATGGAACAAACAGTTAACTGTGATTTGGTCATTCAGGGAGGTGAAAAGTTGTTGTGCAGGAAGACTAAGTGCTGAGCTGTCCCTCTCAGGTGGCTTCTTTTAAAAAGGCTGAATGTCATAAAACTATCTTACAATGTGTGTGTAATCACAAGACGCGTATCAATACTCAGACTGTCTTTGATTTGAAAAATGGAAACATTGGGTAAGTTGTTAAGCTTTTCCCCCATGTCCTGTATGGTTCCAGTTCAGGCCAAATTTTTTACATTTATTTATTTGGCCGACTCCTTTATCCAAAGCAACTTGCAACATTTATGATACAATTGCTTAAATTTCTTTTGTTTGTCCAATTAGAGCACAGGCAGGTAAAGTGATTTGCTCAGGGTCACATGGTGTCAGTGGCAGGATTTGAACCCACAACCTCAGGGTTTGAAGTCCAAAACTTTAACCACTGTGCCACACTACCTTCCTGGAAAAATTGCTAAAACAAAATGGATAAAAGCATCAGCCAAACAATAAGTAATCATAACTCATTGTCATTCATTTATTACTACAGTACAGGGGTACAAAGAAGATAGGGCCTGTACCAGTTACATCAAGCACATTTCAGGAGGCTGAAGTGGACAGAATGCCAGTCCATCATTGGGCATACTCTCACATACAGAAACAATTTAAAGCTGATTAAAAGAGGAACAACATAAGAACGAGAGAAAGTACCATTTGTTGGGGTTTAAACCAAGGACTGTAGAGATCTGTCATCCTATTATCCCAAAACTGGTTTCAGATTAATTCAAACTTGAAATAAAAACACAGTTGTTCAAGTTAACCAAATAGGCTTGTGAGCTGCAGTATAAAGAAGTCTATACTAGCTGGTAAAGTGTTGACCAGTAGGTGGTGTACTAATGCAATTTTTCAAGTAAAATGGTTACTGTTTCGTCTTATTTTACTTGCAGTATGTTTATGTTTGGCATATCCCTTAGCCATAATGATTTACAGAAGAAGTTTATGTTTTTAGTAGGCCATATGATTTCGATTAAAAGTTATGTATGTAAGTAAAAAAAAAAAAATAATAAAAGAAATGGAAGTATAGTTTTATTGCTGTCTTTTATGGTTTCAGGAATAAAAAAAATTATTTTAATAGGAATGGTTATTATTACAGATATTAAAATGTAGAATTTGGAAACATTAAAATCACTGTCAAAAATGGCTCATTCACTTGACTTTCAACTGCTTTTCGTTATGAGAGTTGTACTGGCAACCTAGATACCCCAAACTCCAGGGACAGTTTCTACTACCGAAAGGTAAACCTATAGGTGACCGCATGATATCACAGAAATACAATCCTAATGGCACCTTGAGGTCCTATCCCTAGTTTTTACCCACTGGACTGTGCAAAATTCAGCACCCATTGAATGGCATCTGAGAGCATTCCCCAGGTATCCCAGATACCTCAGCTGGTTCTTTCATTCAGCGCACTAGCAGCTCTATTCTAAGATCTTTCCAGATTGCTAGGCTCATTTTCATATGAGAAAGAGCAAGTTTAGCAACTCTGCATAAAACCCCCATTCCCGAAGAAGACCTTGAGATGCTTATACCTCTCCATCTGAGGTAGTTGGCAGAGTGCAAATACTGTTTGTTTCATGAGGGTGATTTTTACACAGTACTTGGGTAAAAGCCAAAGCAAATCGAGATCCCCTCGGTAAGCGTCACTGAACATGAGGAGGCTGATGACCTGCATTGAAGTTGAGACAGTTTCTACTATGTCATTTAGCAAGTCAGTATACACCTTTAACGTTGTGTGTAAACAGGCTCTGTCCAGTTGTCCAGGCAAGTGCGTCAGTTTTGGACGTAAGCTGTGCATGCTCCCTGGGAATGGGTTCTTTTTGGAACTGCAGCTCATATTTTGAACCTGTACATATCCGTACCCAGTAACTGCAGCCAAGATATTAAGAAAAGAGAAATATCCTACAAAAATGTTTATATATGTATATAATATAAAGTGTTATATAACTTATAAGATAATATAAGAGCATATAATATAATATATACTTGCATACTGCTGAAGAGAACCTAAGGAACAATTAAGTTGTGTTAAGGTTTTTCAGTGAGGTCTTTAATGATTTCATTTCCATTTTTGGAGGTGTTTCTCATGATACATAGTTGACATCACATCTGTGTTAACTGACAGTCTTTTACACCCACACTTTCTATTGACCAAGACTATGTGTGATCAGCACCAGCTTAGTACATTCAGTGAGGAATCTGCAGGCTCTACTGACCAGTGCTATGTATGGATTAGCCTCTCTTAGCCCATCCTGCCTTAGTCTGTCACATTGGAGCAGTGCACCTCTTCCAGTCACTAAACCGGTGTTAGTCTGTAACTCACTCTGACAAAAATTAACTCACTCTGACAAAAATCAAACTGGTTAGTCATAGGAGTGACCATGTTTGTGTGAGAGGTGAAAATCAATGAATGTATAATGCAGTGATGTGGACTAAGGAATTGCAGGTGTTTTGGACCTCACAGACACAAGAGACAGAGACAGTGGCTGAACTCACCCATTCTTGTTAACCCTTCATACAACACCTGTTCCATCAGGCAGCATGCTATTGGCTAACAGAAAAAAAGGACAACCATGGTTGTGCTGAAAAGTCATCACATGGTCTTTAAATTTGATGTGCCCAGCCATTTTCAGTCATGTAAACTGACAGAGTCCAGCAACGAGATGAGCAACTGCAGTCAGCAAATCTGAGGTACTCTATGACGTGTAATATGACATTGGCTTTATGGGATGAGTTAGATAACAGGGTTGAACAAAACTAGTACTGCTAAATCTGAGCACAACAGCAATTCTAGTGATGAACACACATTAATCATTTTGCTTTTATTTCATACATTTGGCGAGTATAGATGTAAAATTCCCTTTGTGATAGTTATTTGTCAAATTTTATAGTTGTCTGTGGTGTTTGTGTAATTGTCAGTGGTTTTTAATAACATTAGCTATTTGTGCTACCTTCATTTGCAGCAAAAAGCACCTTATAATGTGAAATGGAGGCCAAAACCTCTTGATTTGTTAGTGTGACACGACTATACAAGTGTAATATTGTGTGTGTGTGTGTGTGTATGTGTTCTTTCAATTTTCTCTTTTATTTTAAGAATTTTCATAACTTAAATTGTTCGTATTCATTTCGCAGAAGCTTACAAAGTTGGGGCAGTTTATAGTGAAAGAGGAAGAGCAGGGTACCCCCCCTTTAAAGCCTGGAAGTATTTTTTTCAACAAGAAGCCCCAATCCTCTCCAACATGTAAGTTTATGCTTCTAGATAATTCAAGCAAAATTATTATTTCTAGATAAAGAAGTATTTCTCTGGTTATTAGTTACATTGCACTACTTTTCAAAGGCCACATTTTATTGTAAGGTCTTACTAAAGTACATTGCTTTGAGTCATAATTTTTAGCTTTTTATTCTTTTAAAATTAAAGCCTAGAACTCATCAAAGAAAATTGGAAATTGTGTTTTGTCAAATGCCATTGATTGTTCACATCGTTGTCACACTGATTTTTAAGTCTCAGTGTTCATTTTGTAGCCTTGCTTTACATTTGATGTTGGTTACATTTTTCTAACTGCTTTGGTAAAGGAGTACTCCATCAAAACAATCCTGTTTTTTACATCTTAATTACTCCATGTAGTTTGAAGTGATGGCTGAGAAAAATTAGAATCTCATGTTTTCATGCAGAAGGGAGATAACAAGGTTTCTGATATACCCAAGGTCGATGTCTAGTGTTGCCAACAATAGCATACAGTAGAATAACATCCATAAAAAACTCTCATTACTTGCTTTGCTTAATCCACTTGTACAGTCATCTAGTTTTCTACTCACAACATCCCAAACACATGTATTTTGACCAAAATATTGTTAAAGAAACGTCCTTTGGAAAATGCTCTAGTGAACAAAAATGGAACCTGCCCGGGCACAAACCACCATTGGAATTGTAAATCCATCTCCCATTGTTACATTTATATTTGCAGCGGAGAGCAACAATGGGAGTGCCTCGGGATTATTTAGTGTCAGGCCGTTAAACTGCACAACTGAATTGGCCTTCTGCATATTGAAGTATCTGAGATATGCACAAGTACATCAATTTTTCGTAACTGTCAGTGTATGTTTTTTAGTTGATATCATATAAAGAGCTGTGTTAGCCAATGAATAAGCTGTTACTGGGCCCGGAGACCCTGACCAATGAATGGGGCTGGGTGGATGCTTGGGTACATCTAAGTGAATTCTATTTTCATTCACAAACATGTTTTCCAGAAGTGCTTTATTTAACGATATTTAGTAAGAAATGCATGTGTTTTGGACTCTATGAGCATATGACTAGATGACTTGACAAGTGGATTATGTGACACAAGTAACGCAAGACTTTGTTTTTCTGTGGATTTTTTTTTGGTATTATTTGTTGTTGTCTAGTATCAGTCCCTGTACACCCCTAAAATATTAGAACATTTGTTGTCTTTGCTCTGCATGTAAACATTAGATTGAACGTTTTCTCTGTCATCACTACAAACTACATGGGTTAATTAACATCAAAAAAAGCTTTATTTGGCTGGACTGTTTCTTTAAGACCCCTGCAGCTGAAAACCTGATTACTTCATTGATACCATTCTATCTTTTTTAAACCTGGTAGTTTTTAGAAATTTATTTTGACTCTTAACAACAAAACAGATGAGGAGCTAAACGATTTATTATTTGAAATTTGTGAAATAAATCTTAATGACATTTGGACTTCTTCTAATCAGCAAAACCATTGTAAGTTAATGTGAAAGAATTAATATACCTTTTGGTAGAACAAAGAAAATATTTCCATATCAGCAGTAACTCTTAATACAAATTATTTATTTAAAAGTGAAGTGATTATAAAGCACGTTCTAAAACCATGCTTCTTAAACTTATTTTCTCACAGCCATATTTTCCAGGCCTTCAGTGACCTCTTAGGCACAGCCATGAGCAGTGTTACTGTCTGCAGAGAGAGTGTTGACCTCGTCGAGAGGTTTACTTACCTTGGCAGTGACATTCATGGCTCTGGTGACTCTTCCTTTGAAGTCAGTAGACTGATTGGGAGAGCATGGGGATTCATGAGGTCGCTGGAAAAGGGTGTTTGTTTCTCCTGATTGTCTCTACAAAAGAACGAAGGTCTAAGTCTTTAGAGTCCTGGTGCTTCTTGTTTTGCTATATGGCTGCAATTCTTGTTGGAGAATCCTTGGGTACTGCTGGTTTTACTTTGTGTTGTTCATGGAGTCCTTAATGAGGCATATTACCTGCATTGTGAGGGAGCGTCAGTTACGACACTACGGGCCATGTGGCACGATTACCCGAGGGTGATCTGGCTTGCAGGATCCTCACTGTTGAGGACCTGAGTGGCTGGATCAGGCCAAGGGGACTTCCATGTGACACCTGGCTGAGGCAGATAGACGGTTATTTCCGGAGGGTGGAACTGGACTACTTGTATGGCTTGGAGTAGGGATGCACCGATACCACTTTTTTGGAAAACGAGTACGAGTACTTGCATTTCAGTACTCGCCGATCCGAGTACTTAATAAAAACATGATTTAAATTTACAGGTAACAGCTTTAGTCATATAATTTAACAAAAAAAAAAACAAGAAACTCTCGTCTGTCCACTGGGAGGTTAGGCTAATTAGCGACACGGGGCTAACACTGCTTGTCCAAATATCCGTGGTGAAACTAAACGCAGAGGAGGCTTGCAGTAGGCTGTGGATATGTTTTTTCACGGAGTCGTGTAGTTTAGGCAGCTCCGTGTCTGTCATGTAGCGGCGGCTTGGGATATCATATCTGGGCTCCAGAACATGGAGGAGACGCAGGAATCCCACATTTTCTACCTCCGAGAGTGGCTGGTCACTCAATGCAATGTACTCGATAATTGCCTGTGTTATTTTCACAGCACGTGGATTGTCTCTGGACATTTTCTCTCGTCTTGCAAGAGTTTGCTGCAGCGTGGGTTGTGTTGGTTTAGAAGCGTGGGTAAACTCTTTGTACTCGTTGTCGTGTTGGGATTTTAGGTGCTTGATTAAATTACTTGTGTTAAATGCGCTACCTTTTGAGCCTCCTCTGGACAATTTCGCTGAGCACAATTTGCAGTCCGCCTTTGTTTTGTCGTCTTCATTCACTTTGAAATAGTTCCACACAGCTGACATGTCTCGCCTCACCTTGCCTTCTCCCCGCTTTGAGCTGTAGCCGGGGCCTGGGGGCGGGCACTCGGCGCCTGTGATTAACCCCTTACACGCCGCTCAAACATAGACATTTCTCAGACCGTGGTATTGGTCCCCGGTATCGGGGGACTTTTAACGACTACGAGTACTTTAGAAAATGTGGTATCGAGGCCGATACCAGATACCTGTTTCGGTATCGGTGCATCCCTAGCTTGGAGGTTGTCAACTGGGATCCCGAGCTATTTCATTGTGTGGTGGCTGCGACAACGTGCCCTACCAGTGCATGCTCACCAACCTGACCTGACATATTTTGCCTTCTTTGTGTCTTGCCTTGGAGAATAATTAGAGCCGGTCATAATGGTCACAGCAGAGCAATGTCGTTTGCTTAAATTAATTTTGTAGTATATTTGTGGCAACCCATCGCAAGTCTTAACATAAAACCGTACGTGACCTTTCCCATCGAGTATGATTGTGAATCTCGACTCTGTGTGACCCAGATTCAGACATCATGCAACCACAAAATGGGTTACGATCCATAGTTTAAGAACGTATGTTCTAAAACATTGTTATTGTGAGATACTGATAACCTAAGTGAAAAGAGAGATGAGGAGAAGACTTCAGTTAAGAACTGTTCATGCCTTGTAAGGGTTGTGAATCTAGCAGTGAAGCTGCAAGCCGCATGTTAAGGACCTTCAGATCGCAACATGTTATGGACATGTTAGGTGGATAAGATTTTCAGACCCGTGTTTGTCTTTAAGTTATTTTAAACATTTACAATACTTCTATGTTTATTTAATGAAAGACTAATTCTTCAAAATGTCTTGGTTTGCTTCTAGCTATAAATCAGAATGATAAACCCACTCCAAGCTATGCAGCTGCTTCTCTTCAGTCAATAGGCTTGCGGTCAAACAGCTCTTCACCAGTAGCTGCTGAGAAGCCAGCAAGCCTTGCAGCTACAGCACCAAAGGTCAGATTATTAAATTTTACTGATTTAGTGTCATCCCGTTTAGCCATTTGTGTTTTACTGAAACTTGGACAAATCAATTTTTGATACCTATAAATCTCTAATAATGTTGATAGCTTATAAACATGATTTTATTCTTTTCTGATTATTATTTTCAACGGGTGGCATGGAGGTGCAGTGGTAGTACTGCTGCCTCGCAGTAAGGAGACTGGGGTCCACATCTTGGGTATCCCCCATGTGGTAATTTGCATGTTCTCACCATGTCCTCATTGGTTTCCTCCCACAGTCCAAACATATGCAGGTTAGGTGAATGCTGTTGCTATAAACTGGCCTCTTTGTGTGTGTGTGTGTGTGTGTGTGTGTGTGTGTGTGTGTGTGTGTGTGTGTGTGTGTGTGTTTATTTGAGATCAGGACTGGTGCCCTGTTCAGATGTTGCTTCTGCCTTACACTCAGTTATTGCTGGGATAGGCTGCAGCTTCTCACTGACCCTGTCCTGACTTAGAAGGTTAGGAAGATAGATGGATTATTTTTTTTCCAATGTAATCTCAACCTAATCTTTCATCCTAATCTTTACAATTCCTTAGCTCCTCAGGTATCCCTCTTAAGGAAGCTCTCCTGGTTGAAATGAATTATTAGACATGAAGAATTGTGAGCTGAATTTTGCTGTCTTGTAACCATGGCTAGGAATTTTCTGAATTCAGAATTTTATATTGGTCCTGTTTGATTGAGAGTCTGTTGTGATGAGCTGCTCCTTATCCACAGTTTTTAATCTGCCTTGCATCCATTGTTTCTGTTTCAGCTGGTTAAAAATTAGTCTAAAAAATTAATGGTGTGGTGCTGATCATTTGGAGCCTTTACAGCCTTTTGTTTTAGTAGAGTGAACCCATGATTGTTTTTTTTTTCATATTGATAACTGTCATATCATATCATTTTGTCCCATTTTTTTTCTACATTATACACAGTGCCCAGATTTAAATTTTCTTCTTAGCAGTATTTGGAATAGAATACCACCTATCACACTTAAAGCCTTGCTGCTGAATGGACACTCAAGCTCGTTCTTATATTGTCCTTATCACAAAAAGGACATTCTGTACCCACAACTCAAACACCCAGGAGCTCTTCTACTGGCTTTGAGAAGTACATCAGTGGAGGAGGGACACCCACATTGAAATGAGATGCCCTTCCTTACAAACCAGCTTAAGCAATTGACAAAAGTTAATCCTAAAATAATTGAGTATATTTTCATAGCTTGTCTAGCATTATTTTCTAAAATGTCAGTTACCCCCGCACGGCCATTCCCCAATAGATCATTACAATGCTCCATCATTTGTAACATTTGGAGCAAGGAAGTTAACAGTCTAAAAGTGCAGCACTGCTATAAATATTTCTCTTCTGGGTGAACTGTTTCATTTTTCAGTGATGGATTCTTTAAAGCTCTTTAAATAACAATTCAGAAAGAAAATGACAGGCAGTTGGACAGGGCTTCATATTTCGCAAGTTAGAATTGTCTTTTTTTGTCTTCATTCATGTCCATTGTACAGTCATAAAATAAAAAATTTAAAAAGCCATTTTCATTGTGCCATTGTTCGGGCAACATGCTGAGGTTTTTCAGTTTTTATAGCAGAAGCTTACATCTTTTGCTTGGGTGAGATAACATGGCAAGTCTCATAAATAATATGTGTGTAAAGTAATGCAAAGCTAAACGTGCCTTTGTGTGTTTGTCTGGCATGCAAATCCACACCATTGAACCTATCCCTTTCCCAGTTTGCACATAGTCCCCCAATTGTACAGGACACTATAGGCCATGTTTCATTCCAGAATTTTTATTTAATGACCACATCTGCGCTTTATTAGGGTGGTGCCCTTAGGAGACATTTTTGGGACTTGGCACAGGTGTCCAAAGTTTCTTCCCACTGTGGGCTTAGTTACTAATATGTTGATTTGGGACCAAAAATTTTCCTTCTGTGGAGTTCTTTTAGTGACAGCACCTGCATTTTATTCCACCCCAGGCAGGATTGGGTACCCCACTGATATTCTTCATAGTAAACATTAATGCAGCCTAGTTGAATTTAAAAAAAAAAAAAAAAAAGGCGATGATGAGTTGTATGAGAGGTTAGACACTAAGGAGGGAGAAAAGGACCGGTGGGCTACACAGAGGGACCGAGTTGGGAGAGATGTGCAGCAGGTTAGGGTGATGAAGGATAAAGATGGAAAGTACTCGCAAGTGAGGAGAGTGTGTTGAGCAGATGGGAAGAGTACTTTGAGAGGCTGATAAATGAAGAGAATGAGAGAGAGAAAGTTGGATGATGTGGAGATAGTGAATCAGGAAGTGCAACGGATTAGCAAGGAGGAAGTAAGGACAGCTATGAAGAGGATGAAGAATGGAAAGGCTGTCCAGATGACATACCTGTGGAAGCATGGAGGTGTTTAGGAGAGACAGCAGTGGAGTTTTTAACCAGATTGCTTAATGGAATCTTGGAAAGTGAGAAGATGCCTGAGGAGTGGAGAAGAAGTGTACTGGTGCCGATATTTAAGAATAAGGGGGATGTGCAGGACTGTAGTAACTACAGGGGGATAAAATTGATGAGCCACAGCATGAAGTTATGGGAAAGAGTAGTGGAAGCTCAGTTAAGAAGTGAGGTGATGATTAGTGAGCAGCAGGATGGTTTCACGCCAAGAAAGAGCACCACAGATGCGATGTTTGCTCTGAGAATGTTGATGAAGTATAGAGAAGGCCAGTAGGAGTTGAATTGTGTCTTTGTGGACCTGAAGAAAGCATATGACAGGGTGACTGAGAGGAGTTGTGGTATTGTATGAGGAAGTTGGGAGTGGCAGAGAAGTACTTAAGAGTGGTACAGGATATGTACGAAGGCAGTGTGACCGTGATGAAGTCTGCGGTAGGAGTGACGCAGGTGGGATTACATCAGGGATCGGCTCTGAGCCCTTTCTTATTTACAATGGTGATGGACAGGTTGACAGACAAGATTAGACCGGAGTCCCCGTGGACTATGATGTTTGCTGATGACATTGTGATCTGCAGGTGGAGGAGACCCTGGAGAGGTGGAGATATGCTCTAGAGAGGAGAGGAATGAAGGTCAGTAGGACCAACAAGACAGGATACATACATGTGTGTGAATGAGAGGGAGGTCAGTGGAGTGGTGAGGATGAGGGGAGTAGAGTTGGTAAAGGTGGATGAGTTTAAATACTTGGGACCAACAGTACAGAGTAATGGGGATTGTGAAAAAGAGAGTGTAGACAGAGTGGAATGAGTGGAGAAGAGTGTCAGGAGTAATTTGTGACGGATGTGTATCAACAAAAATGAAAGGGAAGGTCTACAGGATAACCAGCTATGTTATATGGGCTGGAGATGGTGGCACAGGAGACAGAGCTGGAGGTGGCAGAGTTAAAGATGCTAAGATTTGCATTGGTTGTGACGAGGATGGACAGGATTAGAAATGAGGACATTAGAGGGTCGGCTCACGTTGGACGGGTGGGAGACAAAGTCAGAGAGGCGAGATTGTGTTGGTATGGACATGTGCAGAGGAGAGGAAGGCCTAAGAGAAGATTTATGGATGTGGTGAGAGAGGACATGCAGGTGATGGGAGTGACAGAGCAAGATGATAGGGACAGGAAGATATGGAAGAAGATGATCCGCTGTGGCAACCCCTAATGGGAGTGGTTGAATCTTTTTATTATTAATTATATACTGTTTATTTTTTATTTGGTTTTGATAAAAGTTCACTGTTATTTTTTGCTTTTTTCAAATATAGGATTCAACACCAGGAAAGAGAAAGTTTGAATTCACTAAAGAACGACAGGCAGCCCCTCCGCCTCCTACGAAGAAGCAGCATTCACAAGATGTGGAAGAAAGTAGTTTGCCAAAAGCCACATTAACAAACTCTGTTCCCAAAAAGACTAAAGGTAAGGAAGTCTGTCTGTCTAGCTATCTATTTAAAATGAAAGTGCGTGACTTTAGTAACATATATTGTGAAATAATAGCAGACAGTACATTTATCAATTAATATTAATAATGCCTGATTCAGTGTAGGTATAACATGGGCTTAAGATGCTAATGTCAGCGTTGATAAGGATACTGGGCTTCTTAGTAATTCTTGATTACCTTATTTATTGAATAGTTCTTGGTCCATCTTTTGTATCTTGAGAATTTTGCTGCTGTTGTAAGATTTGAAAGTTTCTTATACTGTACATCATTAAATGTGCTCATATTTTACAAGCCTTCTTTTCATATTCATATTTAAGTTGCAGTTGTTACTTTGTAGAAGTAAAAAAACCAAACTCAGATTCATTCTGCAGTTGTTCCTTGTAGAGGCCAGAGGACGACAATCTTAGCTGTTCTTCATCAGCAATGACTCACTTTAACCTTCTTTTGTTACTTTATCTCATACACAAGTGTGGCTTATCATTTGGCCCCACGATTACTCTTTGAAAAATCACTGTAGAAATTTGCTTCTCTGATGATGGTCACACAAACACAAAAAAGTGGATTTATTCACAGGATACATACGCATACCGGTTTATAAGTGAAGGTGCTGGAAAAGAAAAAAAGGAAGACTAAGTGACTGTCATTCCATTTGGAAACCTCTGTTAACTGGAATGATCTGAGCCTCACGCTGCCTCTCCACTTCAATTACAAAGCAGCCTTTGGGATTTGCAGTCATCTGGGATGCAGCAAGGAGAATTGATTTATGTGTAAATTTGTCTACTCTCGGAGTTTTGGAGTGTTAGTTATAGTGCAGTCCTCCTATCTTCATTGAAATGTTGCCTTCTGCTTGTAGAAGATGGTAGTGAGATGAGTTAGAATGTTATATTCTGTTTAAATCCTTTAACATTACACCGTGCACAAGCACATATATATTTGTACACATCCTCCTCAAATAAGGTGTAAAGCCCAAATTGTTTTGCTACCAAAATTCATTACAAAGAATTTTGTGACATGCATCACAGTAATCTGATAATACTGTATATTTAATAAAATAATTACTTTTTTTTTTAAGTGTTCCACTATTGTAGGCAGCCTTTCAACACATCAACAAATAAATGAGTAAAACCTCATAGTTGTTTGACGGGGTTCATTGAATATTTTTCAATTACTGACTCATAGTTTCAGATGACATATTCACCGCTAGTTTTTAACTAGTTATTTCATGTGGCTGTTTTACAGAAACCAGTTCTCTGCCATGTTAAATCTCCTTCTATCCCTGTGTGGTTTTATCCATAATTCACTTTCTCCATTGATGCCTTTATGACGTAACTGATTTTTATCCTAGGAGATTTGTTTTTGTAGATTTTGCTGTCTGTAGTGATAAAGGATTTGAGATGCTTGTAGCCACTGATGTCATGGTATTGATTTAGACAGCATCTTCAATCTGTATTTTAAAACAAAAAGGCCAGTAATGCCTGCAAGTTACTATTAAGGAAATTGGCAGAGTCCCTGTGATTATCTCAGTTTGAATAAAATTCTTTGTTGACCTTCATTAACCTCCCTTTGTGTGGCATATGGTGATCTAAACCTAAATGCTGAAAATGATTAAATGGTTTAGAAAATTGGTTTTATTCATTAAAAATTGGACATTAACTTGAATTAAGAAAACTATGTCTGCAATTGTGGGTCTTCAGTCAATAATTTCTTGTACTTGGGGAAATAAATACTAAGGAACATGATTGCGGTTTGTTTCAAAAGCTTTGCAAAGAGCTACTCCACATGGATGGCCCTTAACATAACTCCACCAGCACTGTTAATTAGGGATGGAGATAAGTGGAATTGAAAAAATAATAATTTTATAATAGCCAACTCTTGATTGGCAGAGTGACAAATTGTGCAGATGGTTGCCAGCGTCTTTATAATGAGTTTTTATTTATTTATTTATTTAATATCTTGTGAAATTCATGATGTGTCAGAGTAGCATTCATTGTATTTCAAGTAGTAATTTAACTGCCATTATCTGTCCATGTTGTAAACCCACTTGTCTGGACTGGGGTCACAACGAAGCTGGAGGCTCTCCCAGCAGGCATCAGGCACAATGGATCTGGCAGGAACAATCGCAGCCCATCACAGGTTAACACACGCACACACACCTGCGGCCAATTTAGCATTGCCCATCTACCTAACCTGCACGTCTGTGGAATGTTGAGTTAACAATAAGCAACGGTTCTCAAATTCAGTGTATTTTTTTTTATTCTTTTCTTAGACCTGAAGACGCATTTTTCTGTTATTAGAAGATAATGATTTTTGTAGTAACACAGTATACCAAATTAAAAGTAATGCAGTTGCTGAGACTGTGGTTTGGGTGTTAGTATGTAACTGATTGGACAAACAGCGGGACAGAGGTACTGTTTGCTTTAGATGAACACATGTCATATTTGTTTTTTTAATGTACATGTCATTATTTATTTCTTTAATCTTATTTGGCTGAGCAGTATATTTTGCCCTACGGTGGCCAGGGTCTAGGATCAGTTCCTTCCTAGCCCCTGATGCTGCTGGGATAGTCTCCAGCCCATTGTGACCAAATATTTCAATAAGCAGTATTATTTTTGAAATTAAAATTCTTAGTTTTAGTGAAAAGTATTTTCTTTGATTCAATTATAAGGCCTTTTATTCATATGGTTTTTCTGTGTCCGACATGTGTACAATGCAGCATTCTTCAAATACACTTCTTTACTGGTGCAGTGTAGACATTTTCAATTTAACATTCAATCAGTAAAGGCAAAGATGAAATTTAAACCTAACAACCTCTTAAGCAGCAGACGTCTGCTGCTTCAGGTGCCAAACACTAACTTTGATGTGTGCTCTCTGTCAAGAGTTACTTTATTAGACAATAGTGACACACAGAGGTTCCAGCATTAACTTGTAGTGTGTTTTTTAAACCAAAAAGAAAAGAACCATATTCACACATTTATTTACACACAGATATTTCAATTAATTGAGTTGGTTCTATCTGTTGAGTTACCATGGAGTCTTGTGAGGAACATTTCAAGAAGGCAAAGATGTCAGATATCGCGGGATCTTGGAACTAAAGGAGAGGTTCTATGAAATAAGCAATTCCACATCTTTACAGATTCTCATAGTAGTGATGGAGAAATGGTGAGAGACCAAGATGTGGGGGCTTTGCAAATCAAAATGATTAAGCAGATTTATACATGCTGTCTGTAAAACGTTTTTCACAGTATTAATACTATTATAACATTTTCATACTTCTTGTCATCAAATCTTGTGCGAGTCTTTCTCCTGTCTCCAAATGGTAAATGACTGAAACCTTGGGTACTTCTTCTTTCATCCTTTTAGTAATATCATTGCAGTTTTGAGAATTTTGCTTCAGTATTTATTTTATAAGGTGAGTAAGCAGCTGCCACTTGTTGCGCATCAATGTTGCCAACTAACACTTTATTTACCGTTTTATTATTGTCTTTTCAAGATGTTTTTTAGAAACTGAGTTTTGCCAAGTTGATATTCTAATGAAATCCAGGTTCCTTTAATTTGTAATTTATCTTTTTTAATCATTAACGTTGAGGATAACTTCGGTATTATGAGCAAACAGAATAAAAGAGTGCAGTTACCAAAAATTACTGAATGTTTGTGTATTTGTATAAATATAAAGACAAAGCCTACCGATTAATTTTGAGATTTAAACAATTATAGAGGAAATTGTAAAACTCATTTTTAAGGATTAAAATTAAGCTTTTCTTTGTGAGTTATAATCATTTTTAAACACATAACATTTATCTGTTTTGTTTTCTTCTTTTCTTTAGGCGAGACTCCTTCCCCCTCACAAAATAAATCACCAAAGGAAAAGAAAATGGCAAGCAAGCCTCCAAAGTCTGACGTAGTAGAGTTCCACCGAATCTTGGAAGGCACTGTGTTTGTACTCAGTGGCTTCCAGAATCCTTTTAGAGCTGACCTGCGGGACAAGGCTTTGGCCATGGGAGCCAAATACAGGCCGGACTGGACTCCAGACAGCACTCATCTCATGTGAGTGTGCTCACCCGGTGTACAAATGTACAACTTATGTAACTAAATTATGTAACTGCTGGAGTATGTGAAGTTCCCCTTGTGATTAATAAAGTATCTATCTATCTATCTATCTATCTATCTATCTATCTATCTATCTATCTATCTATCTATCTATCTATCTATCTATCTATCTATCTATCTATCTATCTATCTATCTATCTATCTATCTATCTATTATATATAGTGCCTTTCAATCTATCTATCTATCTATCTATCTATCTATCTATCTATCTATCTATCTATCTATCTATCTATCTATCTATCTATCTATCTATCTATCTATCTATCTATCTATCTATCTATCTATCTATCTATCTATCTATCTATCTATCTATCTATCTATCTATCTATCTATCTATCTATAATAATACATTTTATTTATATAGCACCTTTCCCATGCTCAAGGCACTTACAGAATATAAGAGAGAACGTCAGGGAATACAGTATATAGTATTGTACAAACCAGATGAATAAATAAAGATTATGACAGTGAATTCAGATCTATCTGTACAACTAATGTGCAAATGGCAACATATGTACCGTACATGACGAACATATCAGTGTTTGTTGGTAAATGTTTAATTCCTGCTGGTATTGATGAAAGAATTTAAGTTATATTTGATAGCCATTCTCCTGTGACCATTGCCCTCTTTGGAGTCACTTGCTTTTATGCTTAATACTTGTTTTTTTTTTTTTTTTTTTTTTTTTTTTTTTTTTTGCAGTTGTGCATTTTCAAACACCCCCAAGTACGGCCAAGTGAAATCCCAAGGTGGCAAAATTGTAAGGAAAGAATGGATAATGGACTGTCACAAGAGGAAACAGAGAATTTCTTACAAACAGTAAGTACTACTTCAACTTTTTCCTTTTTGTCATGCAGAGAACATTTTCCGGGAAGTGGTTTATCTAACAAGATTTTAGCTAAAATAATGTGTTTGGGGTGTTGTGAATATACATTTGGACTTTGTGACACAAGTTGTTAATGGACATGATAGTATTTGCTGTTGTTTAAAGTGGGGCTTCACAAACATTTCAAGGGAAATTCCTGATATAATGGGTTGGACGTGCTTAGTGTTTATGCACTACTCTGGTTTTCCAAAGTGTTTATTTAACAGTATTGGTGATATGAGCATCATCCTTAAGGACTGTACAGAAAAAGTATGAGAAAATGCAAAATGTTTAACAATCAGCCAGCATTATTTTTTGATGCGTCTTCCCTTATTTACAACAAATGAACAGGAGCAATATAGTGGATTTTTATAAATCTGAATTTGAATTTCTCCATAGGATTAATAAATATTATCTAATCTAAAGAGCAGAAGCAAGAAGACTTGGCAGTATCAGAGAGATTCAGTTCATAAATACCTTGAGCAAAGCTCATTAGGTTTCCGAACACTAACGAACATACATCATGGCTGCTACTCATTCCCAGTGCTCATTTAACGCATGTCCCAAGTGCGTCCTCAGAAATGAATGCAACGAGTGCGTGCAGTACCAGCAAAAATTTAGGTGCTCTGTGTGGTCAAGTTTTGGGATGTGACGAGCTGATAGAGCAGGTTGGAAATTATAATCTTTACGAGGTGACAAACATGCCTGTTTTTGCAAAGTGAAAAATGCCTGAGAAAAGCAGTGTGGATGCAGCCATTGCAAGATAATGCAGTGTGATCATTGCAGCTCCAACAGGATCAGTGGTTCGATGTGGTGAAGCAAATCGTCAAACTTAAATGCTTGTAGAGGTCTGTTGCCACTCAGAGTCACACCGTCGATAGAACGGTGATTTATTTATTTTTTCGGTGGGGATTCGGGGAATACACCCAGCCTTGGCCCGACCCGAACACACTCACAGACAGAGACACGAATCGAATAGGTGAGTGAAATATATTAAGTGTAAAATCGAATATAAACAACAAAAATCAGACAACCCTCCCCATCCCCTTCGGCAATACAAATACTAGTATAACACACAACAGTCAACCCCAACAATAAACACTCACAACAATCTCCTTATCACAGTTTCAGTGTTGCAGAAACAGATGAAATGGTATGGAGTAAAGAGGACGATAACGATTCCAGGATCAGCTTCCGTATTAAATGAATTAACCAGTCCTACCGGTAGCCCTCTGAAGACACATGACGACTAATCCACCACTATTCACACGACAGGCAGGCACGAGACAGTCCATTCATTCATGCAAGAAAAGATCCAGGATATAAATGACTTCACAGAGGTCACGTTATACGGGATACACAGAAACACAGACCTCCTCCTTCTGCATCGCCAGCCCCTTTTCAAGTTTCCCGCTGGCCCTTCTTGTCCCCGGCAGCCCCGTTTCAGACATCCATTGAGGGCAATCTTCAGGGCTGCTGGGAAATGGATTCCTTCCAGTGGTAGTACTGCTACATGCTGACATATAAAAGTATTCATTGTGGATTTCTTTATCCATTTCTTGCATAAGCAATGCAAGCATCACATATTCTCAATTATAATTACGTGATACATTTCAAGGTCTAGCATTCCATCCTCTGTGTCACTGTTGCCATCTTTGTTTGCACCTTCACAATAGTATCAGAATGTAAACTATTTTTATCTTCAACATCTTCCCTCAACACACAACACACCGGATGAACACAAATCACCACGATGATTTCTCGCACTGCCACCTTGTGGAATCCTCCAGATTTACATAAAGTACATGTGCAAGTATAGTCGATACACTGCTTGCAAGCTTATGAGTCGGACAGTGTCAGATATATCCCTACCCTAAAACTTCACAATTCCAAGTGCATAACCCAATTGATAAATGAAAGATGACCATTTTACCCAGCCAAAATGGCAAGGCTTTCAAAATGAAATACAAATAGATTTTAAGTTACAAACAAAAAGTGCATTCATTTGACTAACTTCCATTGAATAGAATAACATTTTATTCAAATTCTAGATGAATATATGGGTTTTTTCGCTCTATCTCCCTATAGTTTTTCATTTTAGTGACTAGTTTCTGGGTATCTGGTTTGTTGCTGAAAGCAGCCTATAGAAATTTTATAAATGGATTTTAAATTTGTAAGTGATTTGGCAAATCAGAGTGCCAGTTTTGTCTCATCTGCCTTTTAGACAGGCAGTAAATTTGGAGTCACAGGTAAAGCAAAAGAATCTGAAGGCTACCTAATGTTTGCATCACCTGAAAAGAAAGGTGCATTGTAAAACTTAAATACTATTTCCGTATTCTGTTGCTAGCACTGTGATCATAAGCAGCTTTGTTTCACTTTGTCAGAGAGGACAAAGGCTGGGAGCAAAATAATGATTCAGAGCTGGCCTGCCTCTGCTATACTGGGGAATGCTCAATCACTTTCTGATAATGTGAACGAACTATTAGCTCTCATACCCAGTCATGGCCCTGCAAATAGGGACTCGACAACTGAAATGATTCACTCTGTTACAAACACTCCAGTGATGAATTATTCTGACCCATTACTGCACGTCCTATTCTACACAACAAGCTGGGTCTGCCTTTAAATGTAAACTTGTGGCAACTGCCATTGTACTTTCACCTACAAGCCAGTGATCAGACAGCAACTACCCTCTTATCACTTCTTGGGTATGTTTGAGTGTTGATGTTAGTTGCTTGTTATATAATGTCTTGAGCTTTTGTAAAGTCCTCATTTCTCCTTGGGGTCAAATAAAGTTCTCTCTGTCTGTCAGCCTCTGTATGTCTCTGTATGTAGTACTTTATGAATAAACTGGATTTATCTGTAAAAAATGAAACATGGCATGTTAAGGTTTTCATCTGTTGCAATTTTATCTAATACAGAATATATTTTTAACAAGTTATATATATTTATATTTTTACAAAACTTCTCACTTTGATGCTTTATTGATCTGTTTTGTTATCAGAAGATGGATGCATTGTTCATTATTATTAGATTACATAATTTTAATTTAATTTAACTTTGAACAACTATCTTAATATTATTTTACTTTTATAAAAACATTTTTGTATTTGAACTGTCTTTTCATTCCTACTGTGGAATAATGCCATGATTTGAACTGATCAAATTTGGTTTAAGTTTTGGGGAGAAAAATAGGCACAAATATTTAGATGTCTTTCACATTTAAGCCTCTGATTTTAACTGAGCACCAAAAATCGTAGATGTTATATTACAGATTCAACCGGAGACTAAATTTAATGTTGGAAAAAAAAATCATATTGATAGGATTTCAGGCATAATTATGCTTTGGACAGGATTGAATGAGATAAATAGCCATTGGTTTGTCCTTGTAAGTGAGAAAGCAGATTGCAGCTTATAGCATGCAGGGTACGCAGCTTCTATTGCTTCTTTAAACAGATGGCACACTCCTTTGATGGAGGTAGTCCATGTGTCTTGTATTTTTAACCAGACATGGCAAAGAATGGACTTATTTTGATGTTGTTATGCCAGTAGCGTAAATGCAAAACATCTCAATATCCACCCATCCGTCCACAACTTAGTTGCGAAAAGCCTGATCCCCAAACTAACTGCCTCGGATTGACTGCTGGCGTTATGTGCTAGAGAGCACTGCTCTGATGTTAAAAGGTTTCTGAAAGCACTGAGATTTGTCAACTAGTAAATATGCATTTCTTTCTTAAAAATTAATTAATCAGAAATCCATCCATCCATTTTCTAACTCGCTGAATCCGAACACAGGGTCACGGGGGTCTGCTGGAGCCAATCCCAGCCAACACAGGGCACAAGGCAGGAAACAATCCCGGGCAGGGTGCCAACCCACCGCAGGACACACCCACACACCAAGCACACACTAGGGCCAATTTAGAATCGCCAATCCACCTAACCTGCATGTCTTTGGACTGTGGGAGGAAACCCATGCAGACACAGGGAGAACATGCTGCGAGGCAGCAGCGCTACCACTGCGCCACCGTGCCGCCCTTAATCAGAAATAATTTAATCAAAAATGTAAAGTTTTGAGAGAAGTGGGATTTATCTTTCTAAGCTAGAGGACTTGACTATAATCATTATTAGAAAAGAACTTGGAGGAGTCATTCACTAAGATTTTACTGTATAACCTGATCTAAAACACCAGAGCAAAGGAATTAACAGAATCGGCATTAAGACAAAAGAGCCCAGAGTCGATACCAGAAAACCAAAAACAAGACTTTCTAAGAGCACTTGCTTACTGATTGAGTCTCTGACAAAGCAGCTCATGCCACTGCACTTCAGTTTACCTTGAGTGCCAAACCTAGCAACTGGCAATAATCCCATAGAAGATAATTTTAAATGGGCGGAAAAAGAATTCTAAAATAAAAGTCATACACGTATATGGGGGAAAAAAAGTCCTAAATGAAACTCAAAAAATATAAAATTCTCATAAACTAAAAAATGATTCAAGACACAAAAAAAAATATTTCTCAACAGGTATCTTGTTATGTACAGCTTACCTCCCATAAGCAGTATTCATTTTGGAAGTGTCAATGTTTAAATGTGCAAACAGAGTCCCAGCTGCAACTAATGAACAAGAATGAGATTCTAATTAATTTAGCTGTATAGTTAAATGAAAAAGGGAAGCTCTATATATGGCCAGTTTTGAAATCTGATTGTAAACACACACTTGCTGCTCAGTAAGAATGTTTTCATTTTCCATATTTTTTTCAGCATTGCTATGTCACCCTTTTTATCCTGAATATCCAAAATGAATAAGAGCAACATAGCACAGCTTCACCGTCCATTTCTTAGCCCGCTCATTCAGGACAGGATTGTTTGGCAGCTGGAGCTTATCCTGACAATCCTGTTACTGTTTAAAATTCCCATCCCATTCACTTTCACTCTTGCCACTGCATGTGTCTCCCTGGTAGGCCTTTTCATGTTACAGAGTGAAGCATTCCTGACACTGTTACAAGAGAATGCCTGTGTAATGTCCCTCCAATGAAGTAAGAAGTGCAGGAGGAACTAGTGACGGCATCACATCACCCTCTAATCCTTCTTTTCCTCTGCATTTCCATCTTTGAACTGTAGGATGAACTTGCACTTGGTTCAGGGAGTTTGAACACCATGTATGATTTTTCAGGCATCCCAGATGTTTCTCACAGCATTTTCACACAATGCCGTAATAAAGCGAATTTTTGTAACCAAAAAAATCTTTTGGAATTTCTACACTGCAATACATTCAATGGATTTTCTTCATTACTCATTTTTTGACAGAATACCCCTTTCAGCTTCATGTGTGTTTGTTTTGTTTTCCACACATCTACCGCGAATAAGTCGGGGCTTGATTTTACCGTGTAATTTCCGGTATTTTGTAATGTCGATCATAATAGTCGAATGCGGAAAACTCGCGCTATTGATCCAAGAGATTATGATCCGCTAACACCCACCCGAGAGAGTAACCACAGAGCACATTGCCTTTTCTTCCTATGTATTGTGCCTAAGTTACCACATGGTAATACCCAAACTATTCCGAAGCGACAATTACACTGTTCTTTGTTTTTTGTATCTCTCACCCTCATATACCTTTATCGTAAGAGCATCCCTTATCTACGATGGAACGTTCGATCAGAAGAAAATATGAAGTTGGTTTTAAGTTAAAAGTCGTTGAAGTGGTGAAAGAAATCATTAACTGCGCTGGTGTAACAAAATTTGACATGTCTGAGAAACTGATGTGAGACTGGAGGAAACAAGAAGATGTAAGAAAAAATGAATAAAATGTAAATGTTGCTTTTTTGAATAGGCGTATAATTCGGGGTCTGATTTTATGATTGATTTTTCAGGTTTCTAACCCGAGCTTGTACGTGAGTATATACGGTATGTCTAACTTGTCTTTTACATCATGTGATAAGTCTGCCCAGTACCTGGTGCTCGTAGGTCAGTAATCACCTAGGGCTGCTTCAGAGAAGTGGAATCAGTTTAGTTAAACCCAAGGACTTTGGGAGGTTTCATACATTAGGTTGATGATGTACACAATTACTCGAGTCTTTCAGTGAGCAGCTGATATTGAAAATTGCATACTGAACCATTTAGCTTTTGTTTGCTTAGTAAAATTGATTACAAATGAGATTCTGTTTCACAAACCTTTTTATTATTTTTCTCCTTTTTCATCTTTCTCGTTATTCATTATTTCAAAGCAAGGACTTTGTTTTCAAAAACCATTTTTCTGTTTTTCTTTTTTTCAAGTGCATTTTCTCTTTTTCTATGTGTTGCTTGCACATTCATTTGCAGGCCTGTCTTATTTAAATGATGAACGCTTGTTGACATTATATTCTTTTCTGAAACATGAATTGGATCTGCAAGAGAGAGTAAGTGCTCCTTGGTTTTTGCCATAAATGGATGTAATTACTCATTCCTTATTTAAAATCTCCATTTCGTATGGGTAATTAAAGAACAAGAGCTGTTTGAAGTAGAGGGAGGTAGGCAGGCTGTGTAATGTGAGTTGAGCACAATTCATAAATATGAAAGAGAAGGAAACGACCAACATGGCATATATGAAGTCTATAGTGATGTACTCTGTATCTCCTAAATGATGATTCATAATCTTTGGCCTTATTTTAAATCAGCTTAAAACCATATAGGAAGTACCTTTGTAGTTTTATTTCCACTCCATCCTCTTTTAAATATTAAATTATTGTGGTAGCAAGGGTTCTTTGCTACTTTTCTTAAATATTCTAAAGATGCAAGTTATAGAATGAAATAGATACATGAATACAATGTACTGGGAGACATTTTAACATAATGCCAGCATTTTGTTACATCAGAATAAAAAGTGAGCCTATGTGTCCTCTACGGCTTTTCGTCCTAACACCTATCACAATAAATTTTGTATTACAATTTTTTTTATCTGTCCATTAGTGTATGGAACCCAAAAAGGAGAAGTATGGGCAAAAAAAGTGTTTCAGCTTCTTCTTTCAGCTGCTCCCGTTAGGGCTTTCCACAGCGGATCATCTTTTTCCATATCTTTCTGTCCTCAGCATCTTGTTCTGTTACACCCATCACTTGCATGTCCTCTCTCACCACATTCATAAACCTTCGCTTAGGTCTTCCTCTTTTTCTCTTCCCTGGCAGCTCTATCCTTAGCACCCTTCTCTCATTATACTCAGCATCTCTCCTCTGCACATGTCCAAACCAACGAAATCTCGCCTCTCTGAACTTGAGCTTACCCTCATCCGGCGCCGCCGTGAGTGGCAGCCTTTTCAGCAGCTCCGTGTATCAGTATGCTGCTGCTGAAGAATGTGAATTTCCCATCGGGATTAATAAAGTATCTATCTATCTATCTATCTATCTATCTATCTATCTATCTATCTATCTATCTATCTATCTATCTATCTATCTATCTATCTATCTATCTATCTATCTATCTATCTATCTATCTATCTATCTATCTATCTATCTATCTATCTATCTATCTATCTATCTATCTATCTATCTATCTATCTATCTATCTATCTCATTTCTAATCCTGTCCATCCTCATCACACCCAATGCAAATCTTAACATCTTTAACTCTGCTACCTCTGTCTACTGTGCCACCGTCTCCAACCCATATTACATAGCTGGTCTCACTACCGTCCTGTAGACCTTCCCTTTCACTCTTGCTGATACCTGTCTGTCACAGATTACTCCCGTCACTCTTCTCCACCCATTCCACCCTGCCTGCACTCTTTTTCACTTCTTTTCCACAATCCCCATTACTCTGTACTGTTGATCCCAAGTATTTAAACTCATCCACTTTTGCCAGTTCTACTCCCCTCATCCTCACCATTCCACTGACCTCCCTCTCATTCACACACATGTATTCTGTCTTGTTCCTACTGACCTTCATCCCTCTCCTCTCTAGAGCATATCTCCACCTCTCCAGGGTTTCCTCAACCTGCTCCCTACTATCGCTACAGATTACAATGTCATCAGCAAACATCATAGTCCACGGGGACTCCTGTCTAATCTCGTCTGAGGTTAGAGGTTTCAATTTAAAGTTTAGGTTAGCAAAAATCTAAAAAAAGGAAATATCAGAATATTGCGAATGGGCCACCTCCAGGGAACATTACTGTTTTTGCTATATGGCATAATTACTGTTCTGCAGTAATTAAGTTAATTAAGACTTGCAAGTTGATGCAAATAATTTGCACAGGTGTCCCGACTTCCGTTGATTACTTAAAAACCCTCTGCCTGTCTTTAAGCAGATTGGAACAGACTGTGTTACTACACCCTCTGAAGTACGACTTGGACCAGTATTGCAGTGATAATGACATTGTCACCTCCCACAATAAAGTAGTGCATTCTCCTAAAGAAAAAGAAAAGTGTGCTCTGTCCTTTCTTCTGTAGTTCCACTGTTAACAGGACCAGTCCAGCCTGTCATTCATATAGACCCCCAAGTACTTGTAGCAGTAGCAGTACACTGCCTGTACATTCACATCTTGAATTGTGACAGGGCATAGAGGCTGTTTGATGTGGCGAAAGTGAGTAAGCAGTTCATTTGTTTTGTTGATAAGAAGCAGAGAATTCTCTTTGCACCAAGAAGCAAAGTTCTCCACCTATCTCCTGTCTTCAGTCTCACCCCCCTTATCGATAAATCCCCACCCCATTAATGTACAACGTTGTAGAATCATCAGAAAATTTCTGCAAGTGACATGACCTGGTCATAGTCCAAGGTGTACAGGGTGAAGAGAAAAGTGCACAGGACTGCTCCTTGAGGTGCACAAGTGTTGACGTGGTGTGCCCGACAGGTAGTCCGTTATCTAGGACACCATGGGCTTATCCGCCTGCACAACTCTTAACCCTCTAACAGGGATGGCTGGATGGTACTGAAGACATTGAAAAAAAAAAAAAGATCACAGTGCTGCCAGCTTTGTACATGTGAGGAGCAGATAGGTAATTGCATCTCCCACTCTAGTCTTTGTCTGATAGGAAGACAACTATGGGTGCAACTAGCCTTTCTCAAGAGGTCTCATAGTCCAGAACCTGCCTCTCATCATCTCTTCATGATGTGAAACATACCGGCCACTAGTCTGTAGTCATTAGGTGAAGATTCACCTACTGTACCTTCTTTGGAACTGGAGCCTATCCAGGATGTTTTCTAAGCAGCCACACTTTCTGGAGCCTTAGTGACATCCATCCAGTCCCATGGGTTTTCCTATGTGCAGCCTCCTCAGTTGTCTCCTCACTTGATCGTTAGTTATGTACAGTCTGTACAGCAACAACAACATTTACTTATGTAGCACATTGATGAAGAAAGAGAAAAAATAAATAAGAATTAAAATTAGGGAACACTAATCAACATAGAATAAAAGCAAGGTCCGATGACCAGGGAGGACAGAAAAAAAAAACAAAACTCCGGACGGCTGGAGAAAAAAATTAAATCTGCAGAGGCCACGAGACCACCCAGCCCCCTCTAGGAATTCTACCTAACATAAATGACCTCAATCACTACACATGGTTGGGTTAACTGGGGTTGACTCATCACTGGCCTTACTTGTAGAGGCACTAGGAGTTGTTAATGCAGTATGCGTGGTCTTGGGGGACTGGCTGTTGGAAGAAGGGAAAATCTATTAAAAAGGTTTGGGGAGTTAGCTCTGTCCACGTTCCCCTCTAGCACTCGAGCTATGGTAAGACACAGAGACCAGTGCGCCCTTAACAGCCTCTTACAACTCCTCCTAGGTAGTTGAGATATGAAACCTCCCATGTGTGCTAGATCATCTTCCAGTGAGCCGTACATTTAACACCTACCAATAGAAAGAGGGGCCCAAGGGGCATCCAAACAACATGCCCATACCCCCTTACCTGGCTCCACTTTGTCCAACTGTGCAGTAGTTGTACTTCAGGCTTCTCCTCAATTGTTGATATTCTCATACAAAACCAAATTATTAAATGTTATCATTTTCCGTTCATATGAAGTATGTGTAAACCGAGGTTATTACAATCCCTCCATCCTGTAGATACACGTTATCTAGTTCTTGGTGATGGAGTGGGAACTGATGCAGTCAGTTTGAGGTGCCAATCAGGGCGCTACCTGGCAAACGCCTGCACTTAATCATACGGAGCCATTTCTGATTTTCCATTTACCCTAACATAGATGTCTTGTGGCTGTAGAAGAAGGACCGGAGGACCAGAGTACAGGAGAAGGTAAAAGTTAAATAGAAAAAGAGAGAACAGTCGGGTGAATTTATGTAACAGTTTTTTCAAGAAAATGAGGAAAAAGTATATAAGAATGACAGGATGAATGAAAGCCTTGAAGGATGCTTAACACATGCGAATGGGATTTCACCTCTAATTATTATGTGATTTGATATGCTTTTGATTTTTACTTATGTATTTTTTATATAATGATGAGGGAACATGTTTTCAGGTTCACTTTTTATGTTTCATCTGATATTGCATAAAAGATGTCAACTGCTCCTTCAGTTTTTATAGAATGCCTGGCATAAGTAAAGTACTTCTGGACAGGAAAACTAATTAGAATCTGCAGGTAAAAGACAGTTGCTTGTCATGGCTAATCTCCACAGGAAGCTAAATGGCACAGTTGTGGTTTATCATAAATTAAAAATCTTCCATCACAGATTTAGAAAGTGCATTTCATTTTGGTTGAAGAGTCTTCAGTTGTGTTCCCTTGGAAGCTTGTTCAACTTGTCACTAATAAGATTCCTTTTTCTAAGATAATCTTGAAAGAGCACCACTATGCCCTTGGACCCCTGCTGTGCCCACTGTTTCATTTTTTGTTAGTATGTATAAGAATTCAACTTTCAAAGTTTGCAAGTCTCTGTGTAATCTGTTTTATGCTGTAGTAATGTATTGCCAAGAATCGCTTTCTGTGACATACTTTGTTATATATTACAAAACTACTTTTTCATCTCAACAAAGCATCCGATTTACCTTCCTATTTCTTAGTGTATTTGAAAGCGTCTCAGGATAAATTCCACAAAAAAAAATAAAAATACAAGTTTCATGAGCATGTAATAAAATCAAGGCGAGTGCTCTTTGGAAATCCAACACTGCAGATAGACAGGACTTTCCAAGCTACTTCAGGATGAAGGGTATAAAGTGGCCGAAGCTTTATTATTGTGAAAACCACCTTATGTATGAAATAGAAAACTGATACCCCGTAACCAAAAGTACGGATGCAGAAAGGCCTGGAATTGAAAATGCTGTTGTTAAAAGCATCAGTGATTTTATAGTGCAGTTAACATATTTATTAATTTCTGTCCTCTACACCCCTCATTAGTTTACTGTTGACTCATCAGCAGAAAATTTACTAGTTTGATACATAATGAGAATAACAATGAAAATGGCATATTGCGTTTGCTTTTTCGAAAGAGTTTTTAATATTACCAGAATGCGAGTTATGCGTATTCGTCTTGGTGAGTATTCATTCTCTCAGTAGTCTTGCAGGTTTCCTTTAAAACATTTTAGATCTGTGTACTTCTGATCATATTGCAGGCTAAATTGTAACAGAAATGGGGTTATCATTATGCAGGCCATTTAATTGGATTGTGAATGTACAAAGCCCTCGGGCTTATTAAAAATACAATATTCAGCATGTTAGCAGTTTTCCCCACTTTGGTTAAGCAATTAAACCGACCTTTTACTATTAATGATACATCTGCTACATAGTGTAACAAAAGCAGCCACATTAATTGTACATTAAAGACTTGCTAACCATTCTATATTTCATTTTTCCAGTCTTTTGGTGAAGGTGTAGGACTCAAGGCTACCATATTGTCCCATGAGGATGCCAGATTAATTATACTAAAGTTTGCAGCAAAAGCCCCAAGGGTAGAACTGATTTTCATTTTTGTCCTGTAGACTAAATATTACTTACAGTTCGGCTGGTAATGAGTTTGTAAAGAGACATCACTTTTGAAGAATAGGTTGGTTGTGGCTTATTTTATTTTGGTTGTGTTATGTTTACTCTTCCCACTCTCTTGTGACAGATTATTACTGCTGTTGGTGCAAATATATACTGGTTATTAGCATTACGGATTATTTGGCTAACAATCTTATCCAAGGTGACTTATAAAATTTGAGACAAAATTGGTTACATTTATTTTGTTTTTCCATTTGGAACTGTTTTAGTTTGGGAAAATGGTTCAAAGGTTTTAACAGAAAATAAGCAGGCAAGAATCAGAGAGGAAAGGTCCAATACTTCAATTGTTTACTTGTTCAAATATAATATCAGTTACATACAATATAATAGCAATATACATGCAGATATAGGAATTGTACTATTGACTTACAGTAATATATATATATATATCTATATATATATATATATATATATATATATATATGAATTATACTATTGACTTACAGTAATACAGATATATGAATTATACTATTGACTTACAGTAATATCAAAAGACCCAGAGCCATCATCCTAGACCAGTAGACTGAGGGAGCCCGCGTGTCAGTCTCGTCAGAGGATCAACTCGTGAGCCTGGTCCAATACCGGGCGGTGTGCACGTTCCCCACGGTTGAGCTTCCGAAGAAACTGAGGGCGGAACCTTCCCTTATATACTAATTGAGTGTCCTTACCCAAAATGGCTTACGTGTAAGCAGTGTATACAGAAGTGATCAGTTTCAGCACACACCCTTCCACGGGACGCAGTATTGTTTTTCTTCTACTTGGCCCTCACTGAGATGGTGCCTAGTATCAGAAGACACACAATAACAAGCGTTGCTTGCAATGAAGCCCCTTGAAGTGAAAAACAAGTACATGGCCTTGACTGTATTCCCATAACATTCTGAAACTCTTTATGAGAAGCAAATTTTTGCACATTCTTTCGCTATCATCCCAAACATTCCAATCTTTGTAGCTGGTTTTGCACTGAAGCGACCAACCCCCCCTCTTACTCCTTTATTTCATCCCTTCTCCTGTTACAGAGAAAACCTTTTTTATTACAATCGGTCCCTCACTCAGCGCAAAATCAGCAACCTTGTCTGTCGTGCTCTGTTATTAATTCGTTTTAAAACACAAAACACATAGCAATTGAATATAGTCATTAAAGCAATAATAATAATAAGCAGCACCAAAGGGTGTCCGTGTGCAACAACAGGTAAAATGTGATATCTACACAAGGTTATCATAGTGGTAACATTATATTGAAACCAATACCCATTACATATTGTATCATTACACCTAGTATATTCAGGTTTAATCATTAACCATAAGCTACTGCTAATGTTCCATATATCTTGCCATGTTTGCATATTATTAGTCCTTAAAGCCATTTGCATGTTATTTTTCTGTATCTGTGCTTGTAATATGTTAAAAGTGCATACAGTCCAGTTCATGAAAGTTGAGACATTTAGCCATCGAGTGTCATTGCTAGCCATGATTATCCAATCTGAAGCGTGTTGTTCCCAGTTTACTGTTTGCTGATGAGAGACCATGGACTGAGGTAACCACCTAGCCATTTGGTCTGCCACTTTGTGAGTATGTCGTCCCACATTCTCAAGCTTGTTTGCAGTTATTTCATTATCTACGGTGTTTAAAGTTCCTAGGGTGGTGCCAACCCCTCCTAAGAAAGTGTCATACCATGCCCGTTTAGCACGCTTACACTGTGGCAACAGTGGAAACGTCACTTGCCATGTAACCTTAGTCCTTTTTGCTGTCATAGAAACAAGTTTACATGTGTCAATTATTGGTTCTACATGTGACTGTCTCGTTATGGGGGTTCTGGCCCACACGGCTATAGCAAGCATTGGTATAGTCCTGTTAATAATATCGGTTGCATTAATCCAGCCAATGGGCCCAGTCTTATTAGAGGTGTATTCGCCTGATGTTGCATTGACCTCGCACTGTACCTTGAAGCCGTTCCAGGGCCCCGTACACCAAGTTACTTTCGACGTCCAGGTAATATTTAAGTTTTCAGAGCACTCAATCAGATACTTCTGTGGTTTTACCCCCGACACCTTCAAGTTCGAGGAGTAGATGGTGCACCCGTCACCAGTCGTAATGGTGAGGACATTGCAAGACTGATTCTCCGGACACGTCGTGTTCTCCTGCCGTCTAGATTTAGTGGAAGTGTTCCACCACCATCGGACCTGAGTCGTCTCCGTTGCCTCGCCTCCTAATGTGGTGGCTCCTACTTCATTCAGAACACCCCCAATTCTGTAAAACAAGAACACAGCATGTTGCACCCACTCCTCTCCTCCTCCTGAAACAGAATTTATGATTACGATACTACCTATTTACATTGTGTTAATTCTAAAAAAAAAAAAAAAAAAAAATTTAACTTACACTTTAGCTTTACCCTTAACAATTTCGTGCTGCATGTTCTAATTCTTCAACGGGATATAAAGTCCTTCCTTTATTTTTCCCTTTTTCTTTGCCCTTGGCTTTCTTTCCTCCTTTCTTGTGTTTACTCTTGCGCCGGTTTTTTCTCCTTATCTTAACATTACCCTGTGCATCAGTAAAAAGTCTGCGACGCATCACGGGTTTAGCCTGTAGAGGCAGAGGGTTAATTACTGACCCTGCATCGGGTCCGTCATCATCCTCATAATCATCATCCCAAATGTTACCGTCCCATTTTTCAGGATCCCACTCATGGACGTTAACTGCGGCTACAAACGCTTTGATCTTCGCAACATCCGGTCTGCGCTTCTTTTTCGCATTCACCTTGGCTATGCAAAAGGCTGCCTTTTCCGACATCCCCTCGGCTCTCTGTACCCGCGGCAATAATACAGCTACCTGGGATTCGGCCATTGAGGCCCACCCTAACGCATCCGCCAAGTCCATTTGCATTTTCTTAATCTCCCTTTCTTTTTCGTCTATCAGACTGTCCAGACTTCTAACCGCAGTTAGCAAAACCCACCCTCGCGTCTGCAAGCCCATTATGGGTTCCTGTGCAGACACCTGACATTTCTTAAGCGCGGCTAGCACATTCACTGGTGTTGGGGGATCCAAGCTCTGCCAATATTGTGCTAATCCCCCCCCACATCTCAATTCTCTGGCGCAGTCTTCCCATACTGTTTCTTCCCAGCCAGGGAGAGGTAAAGGAGCTGCGCCAGGGTTTTTATCCTTTTTCTTAACATCTCTGATTTCCTTTGCCTCACTTAATAGTTCAATATTTCACCAGATTCCCCAAAATCCTGCCGACTACGCCAAAATGTTTTAGTTTGGGAAAATGGTTCAAAGGTTTTAACAGAAAATAAGCAGGCAAGAATCAGAGAGGAAAGGTCCAATACTTCAATTGTTTACTTGTTCAAATATAATATCAGTTACATACAATATAATAGCAATATACATGCAGATATAGGAATTGTACTATTGACTTACAGTAATATATATATATATATCTATATATATATATATATATATATATATATATATATATATATGAATTATACTATTGACTTACAGTAATACAGATATATGAATTATACTATTGACTTACAGTAATATCAAAAGACCCAGAGCCATCATCCTAGACCAGTAGACTGAGGGAGCCCGCGTGTCAGTCTCGTCAGAGGATCAACTCGTGAGCCTGGTCCAATACCGGGCGGTGTGCACGTTCCCCACGGTTGAGCTTCCGAAGAAACTGAGGGCGGAACCTTCCCTTATATACTAATTGAGTGTCCTTACCCAAAATGGCTTACGTGTAAGCAGTGTATACAGAAGTGATCAGTTTCAGCACACACCCTTCCACGGGACGCAGTATTGTTTTTCTTCTACTTGGCCCTCACTGAGATGGTGCCTAGTATCAGAAGACACACAATAACAAGCGTTGCTTGCAATGAAGCCCCTTGAAGTGAAAAACAAGTACATGGCCTTGACTGTATTCCCATATAACATTCTGAAACTCTTTATGAGAAGCAAATTTTTGCACATTCTTTCGCTATCATCCCAAACATTCCAATCTTTGTAGCTGGTTTTGCACTGAAGCGACCAACCCCCCCTCTTACTCCTTTATTTCATCCCTTCTCCTGTTACAGAGAAAACCTTTTTTATTACAATCGGTCCCTCACTCAGCGCAAAATCAGCAACCTTGTCTGTCGTGCTCTGTTATTAATTCGTTTTAAAACACAAAACACATAGCAATTGATATAGTCATTAAAGCAATAATAATAATAAGCAGCACCAAAGGGTGTCCGTGTGCAACAACAGGTAAAATGTGATATCTACACAAGGTTATCATAGTGGTAACATTATATTGAAACCAATACCCATTACATATTGTATCATTACACCTAGTATATTCAGGTTTAATCATTAACCATAAGCTACTGCTAATGTTCCATATATCTTGCCATGTTTGCATATTATTAGTCCTTAAAGCCATTTGCATGTTATTTTTCTGTATCTGTGCTTGTAATATGTTAAAAGTGCATACAGTCCAGTTCATGAAAGTTGAGACATTTAGCCATCGAGTGTCATTGCTAGCCATGATTATCCAATCTGAAGCGTGTTGTTCCCAGTTTACTGTTTGCTGATGAGAGACCATGGACTGAGGTAACCACCTAGCCATTTGGTCTGCCACTTTGTGAGTATGTCGTCCCACATTCTCAAGCTTGTTTGCAGTTATTTCATTATCTACGGTGTTTAAAGTTCCTAGGGTGGTGCCAACCCCTCCTAAGAAAGTGTCATACCATGCCCGTTTAGCACGCTTACACTGTGGCAACAGTGGAAACGTCACTTGCCATGTAACCTTAGTCCTTTTTTGCTGTCATAGAAACAAGTTTACATGTGTCAATTATTGGTTCTACATGTGACTGTCTCGTTATGGGGGGTTCTGGCCCACACGGCTATAGCAAGCATTGGTATAGTCCTGTTAATAATATCGGTTGCATTAATCCAGCCAATGGGCCCAGTCTTATTAGAGGTGTATTCGCCTGATGTTGCATTGACCTCGCACTGTACCTTGAAGCCGTTCCAGGGCCCCGTACACCAAGTTACTTTCGACGTCCAGGTAATATTTAAGTTTTCAGAGCACTCAATCAGATACTTCTGTGGTTTTACCCCCGACACCTTCAAGTTCGAGGAGTAGATGGTGCACCCGTCACCAGTCGTAATGGTGAGGACATTGCAAGACTGATTCTCCGGACCACGTCGTGTTCTCCTGCCGTCTAGATTTAGTGGAAGTGTTCCACCACCATCGGACCTGAGTCGTCTCCGTTGCCTCGCCTCCTAATGTGGTGGCTCCTACTTCATTCAGAACACCCCCAATTCTGTAAAACAAGAACACAGCATGTTGCACCCACTCCTCTCCTCCTCCTGAAACAGAATTTATGATTACGATACTACCTATTTACATTGTGTTAATTCTAAAAAAAAAAAAAAAAAAAATTTAACTTACACTTTAGCTTTACCCTTAACAATTTCGTGCTGCATGTTCTAATTCTTCAACGGGATATAAAGTCCTTCCTTTATTTTTCCCTTTTTCTTTGCCCTTGGCTTTCTTTCCTCCTTTCTTGTGTTTACTCTTGCGCCGGTTTTTCTCCTTATCTTAACATTACCCTGTGCATCAGTAAAAAGTCTGCGACGCATCACGGGTTTAGCCTGTAGAGGCAGAGGGTTAATTACTGACCCTGCATCGGGTCCGTCATCATCCTCATAATCATCATCCCAAATGTTACCGTCCCATTTTTCAGGATCCCACTCATGGACGTTAACTGCGGCTACAAACGCTTTGATCTTCGCAACATCCGGTCTGCGCTTCTTTTTCGCATTCACCTTGGCTATGCAAAAGGCTGCCTTTTCCGACATCCCCTCGGCTCTCTGTACCCGCGGCAATAATACAGCTACCTGGGATTCGGCCATTGAGGCCCACCCTAACGCATCCGCCAAGTCCATTTGCATTTTTCTTAATCTCCCTTTCTTTTTCGTCTATCAGACTGTCCAGACTTCTAACCGCAGTTAGCAAAACCCACCCTCGCGTCTGCAAGCCCATTATGGGTTCCTGTGCAGACACCTGACATTTCTTAAGCGCGGCTAGCACATTCACTGGTGTTGGGGGATCCAAGCTCTGCCAATATTGTGCTAATCCCCCCCCACATCTCAATTCTCTGGCGCAGTCTTCCCATACTGTTTCTTCCCAGCCAGGGAGAGGTAAAGGAGCTGCGCCAGGGTTTTTATCCTTTTTCTTAAACATCTCTGATTTCCTTTGCCTCACTTAATAGTTCAATATTTCACCAGATTCCCCAAAATCCTGCCGACTACGCCAAAATGTTTTAGTTTGGGAAAATGGTTCAAAGGTTTTAACAGAAAATAAGCAGGCAAGAATCAGAGAGGAAAGGTCCAATACTTCAATTGTTTACTTGTTCAAATATAATATCAGTTACATACAATATAATAGCAATATACATGCAGATATAGGAATTGTACTATTGACTTACAGTAATATATATATATATACATATATATATATATATATATATATATATATATGAATTATACTATTGACTTACAGTAATACAGATATATGAATTATACTATTGACTTACAGTAATATCAAAGACCCAGAGCCATCATCCTAGACCAGTAGACTGAGGGAGCCCGCGTGTCAGTCTCGTCAGAGGATCAACTCGTGAGCCTGTCCAATACCGGGCGGTGTGCACGTTCCCCACGGTTGAGCTTCCGAAGAAACTGAGGGCGGAACCTTCCCTTATATACTAATTGAGTGTCCTTACCCAAAATGGCTTACGTGTAAGCAGTGTATACAGAAGTGATCAGTTTCAGCACACACCCTTCCACGGGACGCAGTATTGTTTTTCTTCTACTTGGCCCTCACTGAGATGGTGCCTAGTATCAGAAGACACACAATAACAAGCGTTGCTTGCAATGAAGCCCCTTGAAGTGAAAAACAAGTACATGGCCTTGACTGTATTCCCATAACATTCTGAAACTCTTTATGAGAAGCAAGTTTTTGCACATTCTTTCGCTATCATCCCAAACATTCCAATCTTTGTAGCTGGTTTTGCACTGAAGCGACCAACCCCCCCCCCTCTTACTCCTTTATTTCATCCCTTCTCCTGTTACAGAGAAAACCTTTTTTATTACAGGAACACAGGCAGGTGAAGTGACACCTATGGTCACCCCGTTTGTGTCAGTTGTTGGGTTTGAAGTCCAAAGCCTTAATCACCAGGCCACATTGTGTACATTAATCTTGGTGTATACTTGATGCGTCTGCATGATGAAAATGATATCCGACATGGAGATACGTCAACTTGCGTGCACTGCTCATGGAATTTTCCTGACCACACAGTGATGCGGATGTGGTGCCGGATATTGGCAGTGTGGCATAGTGGTTAAGGCTTTGGACTTCAAAACCTGAGGTTGTGGGTTCAAATCCCACCACTGACACTGTGTGACCCTGAGCAAGTCATTTCACCGTCCTGTGCTCCAATTGGAAAAAGTAATGAAATGTAACCAGTTGCATCTGAAATGTTGTAAATTACTTTGGATAAAATAAATAAATTAATGCAAATATAAATGAAGATAATGTAAATATATATCCAAAATGGCAAATTTGGATGAGAAGTTGGTGGCAGATGTGATCCTACCTGCCTTTAGTGGACTCCAAAATGACAAGTGAACAGCAGAACAGGATGCAACAGGTCCAACACAGAAACTCCCAAGAATGTCATACTCGGCCTCCCTTAGCCACTTTTTGGTCTGACACTCCACCGTCTCCTTTTCATTTTTTTAATTTAATAAAGCCAATAATAACAAATGCTGTCAACTACCTGATCTGCATGGCTGCCACAGCTGACATCTTTCTCTGAGTAATCCTGTAAACTGTTCACTTCCTCTACTGTAAAATTGTAAAGTATGTGACAGTGACTAAACACCACCTCCTACTGACTAAAGTAATATTCACATGCCGAATGAACAGACCGCTCCAAGCATAAATACACTTTGGTCACTGACAGCTTGAGTGCTTTGCATTGTGGTCTGCATGCAGGCTTCACGTGGGAAGTATAACAAGGCTTTATGCAGCTTGTGTTTCCAGTGAGACTGTTTTAATGAACACGGTAAGTCAAATGATGACCGAATAAACAAAGATTCTTTAGTGTGTGTGTGTGTGTGTGTGTGCAGAGAGGATTTGTTTTTATGAACTTTGTACTGTACATTCTCCCTGTGTTTGTATTGGCTTTTCTCCCACTTTTCAGAGTTGAGCAGTATAGAATAATTATCTGTGAATGTCCGAATGCAGAGGTGCATGTGTGTGTAGCCCTCTTTCCCTCCAGACTTGGTCCGTGTTGGTGACCCCCTCTGATCCCCGTATCAGTAGCTCTTTAATTTGTTTTAACTTATCCTCCCCCTCGCCCACTACCCTCCCCAGGTTAAGGACTGTAAAATCAGTTCCCTTCACTTTTTCACATGCTTTGTGCTAAAATTATTTCATTTCATTCGTTTCCCTCATCAAACAGCACTCAGTACCTTAGAATGACAAAGTGACTAACAGGCTTTTAGAAATTTTTCCAAATTTATTAAAAATTTAAAAGTGAAATATCACATTGACCGAGATATTCAGGTGGTTTTGTCTTTTTAGGTTTGACACACTAAGCTTTGTACATCAGGATTTGTGGATTTTCTGACATTCCTCTCTCTAGCTCTGTCAGGTTGGATGGAGACCATTGGTGGTTGGCTGTTTTCAGGTCATAACAGGCAGTCATTTTCTATCCTGCTTAGTCCTGAACAGGGCTGCAGGGGTCTCTTGGAGCCGGTCCCAGCTAGCACAGGGCACTTGGCAGGAACAAACTCTGGACAGGATGGCAGTCCATCACAGGGCAAACACAGGCAAGACGCACACACACACACTCACACACCCCAACCACAAACTAGGACCAATTTAGGATCAGCAATTCACCTAACCTGCATGTCTTTGAACTGTGGGAGGAAACTGTGGGAGAACATGCAGGGAGGACCCAGGACACAAACCCTGGTCTTCTTACTGTGAGGCAGCATACTTAATCTCAGTTCATCTCATTCTTGTACATAATCACATTGTAGGCTGAAAACCTAATATTAAGCAAGGTGTTATGTGGCATTACTAGATTGTAATCAGTCCACCTTAATAAAAAACATAAGTGTTTGTGTGTCTGTCTGGTTGCTATGTCTCTATGGTGCATCACAAACATTTTTAGTAATACAATTCATTGCATATGTCATTACAATAGGTGGTGCATGACAAGCATTAACTCTGCTTTTACGAATCCCAAACCAAATGGCATGTAACAGAAACATATGCACTGCATGGTGCACTTTCAAACGTTAACACTAGGGTCTTCTGTGATTACTTAGATTTCAACTGGTCCTTGATGGGTAGTACACATGGTTTGTTACATGTTGTGTTTCAATTCAGTTCTCCTAAAGAGCAAAGTATTTAAATAAATGTACAACAGTGTGTACATAAAACCCATTGATCTTCTTCAGTGCAAATGTGCATTAAGATACACAGAGCAAATGCAGCCTTTGTAAAGCATTTAAATCTGCAACAGTTGAGTCAAGTGTAAGTACTTGTAAACATTCATCGCATCTAGTGGTTTAATTCTGCTTGTATTGTAGTGCAGTATGTTTTACTAGATTACATATCTTCTGTAGGTCACTATAAAATTGGTACTTATTGAATGACATAATAACTAGAGGTCTTTTTTTAAACAAATTAGTATTTATGTGTAGATGATTTTTCATTAACTACGTGTTATGTACCCTTGCAGTAATATTCTGTTCTACTATCTGAAATTAAAGACCACACAATGTCTGGTATAAATAGGAAGGTCTATTCTGTGTTGAAAATAAGCACTGCAAATCAATTCTCTTTGCACTAATTGGTTTGCATGATTATTTTCTCCAGCTTCAAATTCACATTCGGCACTGGCATTTATTAAGAGATCTGCAGAAACCCTGCAATTAAACTGTTGCCAGCTGTAGTTAAAATTCATTATTCTGTTCTTCCATAATTTACAAAGCTTGTCTTAAATGTTTAATTTAAATTGTGATGATAACTCGCCAAGTTCAGGTAGCGAATATTTACAATCCTGGGGTACTGAAATCCATCCTTCCATCCATTCATCCTTTTCCGCTTATCCGAGGTCGGGTCACAGGGGCAGCAGCTTGAGCAGAGATGCCCAGACTTCCCTCTCCCCGGCCACTTCTTCTAGCTCTTCCTAGGGAATCCCAAGGCGTTCCCAGGCCAGCCAGGAGACATAGTCCCTCCAGCGTGTCCTGGGTCTTCCCCGGGGCCTCCTTCCGGTTGGACATGCCCGGAACACCTCACCAGGGAGGCGTCAAGGAGGCATCCTGATCAGATGCCTGAGCCACCTCATCTGACTCCTCTCGATGCGGAGGAGCAGCGACTCTACTCTGAGCTTCTCACCCTATCTTTAAGGGAGAGCCCAGACACCCTGCAGAGGAAACTCATTTCAGCCGCTTGTATTCTCGATCTCGTTCTTTCGGTCACTACCCATAGCTCATGACCATAGGTGAGGGTAGGAACATAGATCGACTGGTAAATTGAGAGCTTTGCCTTGCGGCTCAGCTCCTTTTTCACCACGACAGACCGATGCAGAGCCCGCATCACTGCGGACGCTGCACCGATCCGCCTGTCAATCTCACGCTCCATTCTTCCCTCACTCGTGAACAAGACCCCGAGATACTTGAACTCCTCCACTTGAGGCAGGATCTCACCTCCCAACCCTGAGAGGGCAGTCCACCCTTTTCCGGCTGAGGACCATGGTCTCGGATTTGGAGGTGCTGATTCCCATACCAGCCGGTTCACACTCAGCTGCGAACCGATCCAGAGAGAGCTGAAGATCACGGCCTGATGAAGCAAACAGGACAACATCATCTGCAAAAAGCAGTGACCCAATCCTGAGTCCACCAAACCAGACCCCCTCAACATCCTGACTGCGCCTAGAAATTCTGTCCATAAAAGTTATGAACAGAATCGGTGACAAAGGGCAGCCCTGGCGGAGTCCAACTCTCACTGAAAACGGGTTCGACTGCTGGCAATGCGGACCAAGCTCTGACACCGATTATACAGGGACCGAACAGCCCTTATCAGGGGGTCCAGTACCCCATACTCCTGGAGCACCCCCCACAGGATTCCCCAAGGGACACGGTCGAATGCCTTTTCCAAGTCCACAAAACACATGCAGACTGGTTGGGCAAACTCCCATGCATCCTACAGGACTCTGCTAAGGGTGTAGAGCTGGTCCACTGTTCTGCGACTAGGATGAAAACCACACTGTTCCTCCTGAATCCGAGGTTCGACTATCCGATCGGCCCTCCTCTCCAGAACCACCAAATAGACCTTTCCAGGGAGGCTGAGGAGTGTGATCCCTCTGTAGTTGGAACACACCCTCCGGTCCCCCTTCTTAAAGAGGGGGACCACCACCCCGGTCTGCCAATCCAGAGGCAATGTCCCTGATGTCCATGCGATGTTGCAGAGACGTGTCAACCAAGACAGCCCTACAACATCCAGAGCCTTGAGGAACTCCGGGCGTATCTCATCCACCCCCGGGGCCCTGCCACCAAGGAGTTTTTTGACCACCTCGGTGACCTCAGTCCCAGAGATGGGGGAGCCCACCTCTGAGTCCCCAGGCTCTGCTTCTTCATTGGAAGGCATGTTAATGGGATTGAGGAGGTCTTCGAAGTACTCCCCCCACCGACCCACAACGTCCCGAGTCGAGGTCAGCAGCGCACCATCCCCACCATATACAGTGTTGACACTGCACTGCTTCCCCCTCCTGAGACGCCGGACGGTGGACCAGAATCTCCTCAAAGCCGTCCGAAAGTTGTTCTCCATGGCCTCCCCAAACTCCTCCCACACCCGAGTTTTTGCCTCAGCAACCACTGAAGCCGCATTCCGCTTGGTCTGCCGGTACCTATCAGCTGCCTCCAGAGTCCCACAGGGCAAAAGGGACCGGTAGGACTCCTTCTTCAGCTTGACAGCATCCCACACCGCCGGTGTCCACCATCGGGTTCGGGGATTGCCGCCACGACAGGCACCGACCACCTTACGGCCACAGCTCCGGTCAGCCGCCTCAACAATAGAGGCACGGAACATGGCCCATTCGGAACTCGATGTCCCCCACCTCCCTCGGGACGTGGTCGAAGTTCTGCCGGAGGTGGGAGTTGAAGCTACTTCTGACAGGGGGCTCTGCCAGACGTTCCCAGCAGACCCTCGCAACACGTTTGGGCCTACCAGGCCTGACCGGCATCCTCCCCCACCATCAGAGCCAACTCACCACCAGGTGGTGATCAGGTGATCAGTTGACAGCTCCACCCCTCTCTATACCCGAGTGTCCAAGACATGTGACCGCAAGTCCGAAGACACGACCACAAAGTCGATCATCGAACTGAGACCTAGGGTGTCCTGGTGCCAAGTGCACATATGAACACCCCTATGCTTGAACATGGTGTTCGTTATGGACAATCCGTGACGAGCACAGAAGTCCAATAACAAAACACCGCTCGGGTTCAGATCAGGGGGGCCATTCCTCCCAATCACGCCCTTCCAGGTCTCACTGTCATTGCCCACGTGAGCACTGAAGTCTCCCAGCAGTACGAGGGAGTCCCCAGAAGGTATGCCCTCTAGCACCCCCTCCAGTGACTCCAAAAAGGGTGGGTACTCCGAACTGCTGTTCGGCGCATACGCACAAACAACAGTTAGGACCCGTCCCCCCACCCGAAGGCAAAGGGAGGCTACCCTCTCGTCCACCGGGGTAAACCCCAATGTACAGGCTCCAAGTCGAGGGGTGCAATAAGTATACCCACACCCGCTCGGCGCCTCTCACTGGGGGCAACTCCAGAGTGGTAGAGAGTCCAGCCCCTCTCAAGGAGATTGGTTCCAGAGTCCAAGCTGTGCGTCAAGGTGAGTCCGACTATATCTAGCCGGAACCTCTCAACCTCGCGCACAAGCTCAGGCTCCTTCCTCTTCAGAGAGGTGACATTCCACATCCCAAGAGCCAGCTTCTGTAGCTGAGGATCGGACCGCCAAGGTCCCCGCCTTCGGCCACCACCCAACTCACACTGCACCCGACCTCCTTGGCCACTCCCATAGGTGGTGAGCCCATGGGAAGGGGGACCCACGTTGCCTCTTCGGGCTCTGCCCAGCCGAGCCCCATGGGTGCAAGCCCGGCCACCAGGTGCTCGCCATTGAGCCCCACCTCCAGGCCTGGCTCCAGAGGGGGGCCCCGGTGACCCGCGTCCGGGTGAGGGAAAACGCCGTCCAAATTTTTTATTCATCATAGAAGGTCTTTTGACCCGCACTTTGTCTCATCCCTCACCTAGGACCAGTTTGCCTTGGGTGACCCTACCAGGGGCATAAAGCCCCGGACAACAGAGCTCCTAGGATCATTGGGACACGCAAATGAAATTGAAATTCATAACCTGTGGTTTATGGGCAATCTTATTATTTGTACTACTTTATAAAGAATGATACACTTGGCGATTAGGATTTTGCATGCAACCAAAGCTGTTGTTTTCTCCAGATAAATGGGGCTGTGTCATTTTAAATGTCGGAGTCATTTTGAAGTACTGTTGAATTTCAAACAGACCACCTGTCTGTAGGTGTATTCATTGCAGTACCTGCCTAAACATTCTCCACAATTTATTATTTCCCTCTATATAGTTACCTTATGGATGGAGCAGAATCAAGCTCAGAGGAATCCGAAAATGAGGATGGAATTACAGATGAGGATGATGACCCACCTAAGCACAAAACTCCTATCAAACAGGTGAATCATTGCAAATTTTTGCTCTTTAGCCAGTTGATAACTTTGTGGATTTATGATCACAGTGCATTTCCCGTCACTTGGTTGTAAATCTTCAATTTTTTGTGTTTTGCGGCCTTTAAAAGTAGCGTTTATTGTAGTCATCTGCTTATTGTAATGTAGAAGACAATCTCATTAAGTACATGTATAGTCAAGTTCAGATTTTTCATGAATAGATGATTTATTGACAGTGTCTGCTGTAAAATCTTTGTTTTTTTACTCTTCATACCCTGGAGAGAGTTTTGATGGCAGCATGCTGAAGTGGACATTCCAGGCCACCTTGTTCTTAGCAAGTTTTTATAGCTAGTCCAGGAAATCTATAGACACTCACAGGGCATTTGTTAGGGATGTCTCAGCCACCATGTCCTTGTGTCTGCACCCTAGTCTTCCCCCATTGGGCCATGCTGGGTATGCACACTAAACTACAAGCCCAAACTGTCTCTCAATCCAGGGAAGCAGCAGTACTACAGTAAGTTCCTCTAACACCTATAAAGAGAGTGAGCCCACAAACCTCATTTCAGCTGCCTGTTCTTGCAATCTCATTCAGTTGGTCACTACCCAGTGCCTGTGACCATACATGTGGACAGGAGTACGGAGTGACCTGTAAATCAAAAAACTGTGTTTGCTGTACCAATCAATCTCACAATCTCCTTGTTTGGAACAAAAAGTTTGAAATCACTTTACTATGATGTACAAACAAACACTTAGATATGATGATAGCCCTTACTTAGATTGATGACAATTTTCATTTTACCCACAAATGTCTGTTTTTATCTCCGTCAACTATTATTAATAAAAAAAACACTCCTAAATTTCTCATTCATTCGAATTAGATTAGTTTAGATCAACTTTATTAATCCCATGGGGAAATTCAGACGCATACAGCAGCAGAAACATAAAAAACAAGGATACACTATTGCTCCAAACAATACTATTCCCAAGGACCAAGGTCCATAATGAAAATGAAGCCAGTTTAATAGCATTACAAGGATCAAGTATTTTGGAATAGTTAACGTTTTTACAAAGTAATTTAAAAACATTTTAATCAGTAAGAAAATAAAAATAAATACATTTCAAAATGAACTGAGAGTATGTCAGGAGGAAACGTTGAATTGCCTGATAGCCATAAGCAAAAAAGACCCCCAAAAGTCACTTCTTAGCAAACTGTGATGGAATAATCCTGTGGCTAAAAGTTCTCCAAGGAGGATTGTGAACTACACATTAGAAATCTGTATGCTTATGTTTCATACAGTAATCTGCCAGCCAATTGCTTGTTTTGAAATTTAAGAAGGTGAAATGGTTGGTCAAAGTTGTACACCTAAGTGTGTATTAAATCATTTTTAACAGAACTTTATTTTTAGAGAAAACATTCTATTCACAGAACTAACTGATAAATATTAACAGGATACTTCTCTGGCCTTCACCATTCTTAAAAATCATGTTTTGCTTTACAACAAAAATTTGAAATTGAACAGTTTGCTAGTTCAGTTACAGTCTGTCCCAGTTGTAATTAATTACAGTTGTTGGATATCAATACCTAAATCTGACCTTCATCAGTAATGCTCGAATGAGTCTGATTGAGTGCAACTTTGTCATTTAGTGAATTCAACTAAAGTTCTGCCTGTCTCTGTCTCTAGTCTTTACTAAACTAAATTCCAGTTTTACAGAATTCTTGAAATCCTTGGCCTTCAGTCAGATAAAGCCACACCTGGCTCAGTTTAGTTGATAAAAATTGAATACTACTTGACTTAAACTGACTGTAATTTCAAGTCGGCTCATTACATCTTTATGCTGTTTATTTTTGTATACTGTTCTCAAATTATGACACTTGCACTCTTGATTTTTACCCTTTGCAGAAGGTTATTTCTCCTAGTGTTGGGTCTGCAAAGTCCAAACATAATAAAGTCTCACAGCCAGCAATTTCAGAAAAACCAGGTCCCTCCAAGCCTATGGAATCCAATGCTTCCAGAAATCCAGAAGACAATCATGAGATGGCAGGATCATCAGATGAAGATCAAGCAGGTAGATATGATAGCTATACTCTAAGTATGACATTATTATTTAATATTAGTATTTAATGTTATTTTGACTTGGTTTGTTTACATTAATCAAACAATTAAGTTATTACTTTGTTGTTGAACATATTTATTTAACATTATCCCTCAATATTATAATAATAATTAAATGCGTCAGAATGTTAGTCTATAATTTTGAAACCTTGCTTAGAATCTTACCGTGAGTGAGGCTCTGTTCCTGAATTTGTACATTCGTCCTGCAGCTGTTTTGGTCACATAATTCAGGAATAATATGGGTTATGGTGTTTTCACCATCTACCAAACTATTTTCAGAAACTGTAATTATACAGTACCATAAACCAAAGAACCTGTCCAAAATATTAAATAGTGTAATATTACTTTGAAAATCTGTTTGTTTATCCATTGTGACTGAAGAGCAAAGGCATAGTCAATCAATATTGGATATAAGGCAGGAACCAGCCATGGACTAGGCACCAGTCAATTGTAGTATTTAATAAAAATGTATTGTTGTCTTATTATATAGTTTATATAATTGTTACTTAAAATATCTAAGTCACCCATCCATTTTTATATTGGATCAGGCACAAGGTAGGTAACAAATGTGGAGATGGCACCAGTTCATGGTAAGATATGCACCAATAACTAAACAGACACATCTGTGGAATGTGAGACCAAATCAATCGTGCAAATAGCACCTCTACCAGGACTCGTATTCAAAAATCAGGAATTGGGATGTGACAGCACTAAGTATTGAGGCCCAGTGCCATTCCTGTGTCAGTCTTCACAGACATTTTTGTACCAGTCTGGGGCTCATTGTGTTGCATGACACGCTATATTAGTTTAGACAACCTCAAACTAGGACATGATTGAATGTTTTTTATATCTGGGAGAGTAGTGGACAGAAATGTATGTGGCAAAAAGAAGTGTATGTTGTTATATGTGCATCTGATTAAATTCTAAACTATTGAATAACAGCAGGTATTCTTGTACATTATTGTGAAGATCAGTGACTTGCATGATAATCGGTCAGGATGTCCAATGCACACCACAAACACACCCGATTTCAGCTTCGCTAATCTATTCTGTAAATAATTCAATGTGTGTATCCAGATTTATGGACATAATTTTCATGAAGTGTATGGGAAAGGCCTTGGTGGTGAGCAACAGTGTATATATGTGGCGTTTTTTTTTTTATGACTAACTGGTAGGCAAATGTTCTTTTCTCCTTTGCCTAGTCCAGTAGTTTGCTGTTTGAGTGGGCTAATTAAAACATTTCAGTGGTGGTCTTTTAATGTCTTTGGTTGAAAAATGAGAAATAATCAAAATTTGACTTTGCATTTACCTTTATCACAGTGCATAATACTGTAACTGAGATCAGGTTCAACCTTTATGCTTGCAGAGGTTAGCCATTGAGATTTATATCCGACTCTGTTGCTTACAGTTCAGCTTAGATGAGGGTGCACAAGAAAACTAAAAATACAGTTGAACTCAAGCAGCACAGTTTGTTCAGTCCTGGCAGCTAAAGCCACGGTTACTGACTTGAGGAATCCCACTTCTGTGTTACTACCGCCCTTCTCATTGCACTCAGTGTTTTGTGGTAGTGAGTCCGATTTGCCTTATTTTTACTTTTCATAAATTAGCATGCATTTCATCATTTCTGTGATTCTTTTGTGGTACATACCATATTAATATTTATGCACTTCAAGAGTAATTTTAATTAAGTAATCCTCTAGCAGAAGAAAATAATACTTTGCCTTTTGTGATGCATCGTGTTTGGCTGATCCAGTGGAGTTTTAAAAGGTTATGTAGACATGAACGTAATTGTATAGAACTTATTTTTATAGCTGAAGGTTACAGAATTAAGACATTTGTAAACAAAAAATAATTGTTTATAAAACTTTCAAAAAGTCTTGATAAACTGTTTTTGAAAACCGAACAGTTCAGCCTGTGGATTCAGTTAAACCAATGCATTCCCTTGATTTCTCAATTACTGCACATCCACACACATATAATGGAAGCGATTTGTTACTTTTCATAAGCCACTTAGCAACACCTATGTCCCACAAGCAGCAATAATTTGGGTAAGATTAAGTACTCTTGATATGGAATGTTTCTGAATCCTGAACCTGGTCACAGAAGGCTTATCTTTTTAATCCTGCTGTGTATAAACAAGGCTGTGGACCACCGTATTGTAGCAGTTGGGCATGTTTCAGCATAAATCAGCCCTTTCAGCAGTGTGTGCTTAGAATTTTAAAGCACTGTGTGTCCTGAAAGAACTATTCTCCCATATTGTCAAGCTTTTACCAATTCCTAAATTTCTAACTGTCATAGTTTATTCACTTGGGTTACTGATTTTCAGCATATATTTTATTATACTTGAAATCTTTCTGCCTGAAAAGTAAGAATCGGTGAGAAGGCGGTTTTCTTACTTAAATTCCTGAAGAGCTCTTCTTAAGTCAGACTTGCCTTCTAATGCATCATTTTCACGTTATCACTGAATTGGTTTTATTTTTGGTACTAACAAAAAGTCGGTGAACAAATTAAATTCTGGAGCATATTCAGTATGTTAGGTTACGTTTAGTTCACCAAGATGCCCTCTCTCAAGTGCAGTACAAGTCGACCTTGGCCATTCTCAGAGTCTGCCCCATTCATTATTAATAGTCAATGCAAAGCAGATGCTGACAGTGAGGAAACTGGAAAGGGTAATTAGATTACGTTAAACAAAATAAGAGGAATGATTAAAAGATTTCCCCTTAGCTGTGACCCATTAAGATTGTCATCTTGTTCACATTTTGAAGTCATGTTCCATTGTACGGTTTTTACAACATTAGAAGGAGGGCTTAATTTGTGTAAGAACTTCAGTTTGCAAGCCAATGGTCAGTTTCCTCCTCTAAGCACATTATTGCATGCTTCCATTAAATTGGCATCAATCTGAATGCCTTCCGCAGGTGACATTTTTATGTTTTTCTGAATAATCTTCCTTATTACATAATTAAATTTATTTTGAAAAATTGAATTGCCTTGCATTATACCGCCAGATAGACACATTCTGAAACTTGTGGTTCATGTAAATAGGCACACGAGGACACATCACTACATACAAAATGACCTTTATCAACATACCTATGAGAAGCACTAGTAACAAAAACCTTTTAATGACCAGCAGCCAGTGGGTGTTCACAGTGATACAGCCAGACACATTGCCAGTCAGCGTTGTTACCAGTGCAGATTTCTGATACGGTTTTGAGCCAGGGTACCACATGCCACCCTGGAGCACTCGTAAGCTGTATAGAAAAACATTTTACCAAGAAGACCCGAGAGATTAATATCCCGATGACCACAGTCTATACGCTTGCAGTCTCAGATGACTTTTCAACTGCATTCACAGCATGCCATGCCTTTACAGTGCTACTAAACACACATCATTTTCCAGCCAAACAATAAGCTGACAAGATGTTACCTGTAGCTTTGTAGATAGGGTGAGATGCAGGGAAAAAATATATCTCAGGTGTTTGTTATAATGCACAGCTAATTCACTCATTGCCAAGTGTACAGTAGTCAGTTAAGTTGAAAGGACAACTGTCCACATTACATTGTGGTGTAGCTGAAGTATGTTGGAGCCCTGATGGTTTGCACACTGAATATGCAACTGACTCCCAAGCATGCCTGTGTCCCACTGTTCCAAAATAAAACGCATAAAGCTCTTTTCAAAAATCTAAAGAAACATTGCAGCAAGTTCTTATATGTATAATCCATAAATGATTTTTTTTCTGGGTTCTTGTGACCAAATAAGCTTCCTTCTGTCACATGCAAGATTATGGAAACAATAGTGAAAAATAAAGAGGAAGACTTGTTTGAAAAGAATATTGAAGATACCGTATGACTTGATCGATTTGTTACAGTTTCCTGAAGAGTAGATTAAAGTAGTAGAGGAAAGCAAGGCATTCAACATCATTTAGTTATTCTGAAGTATTTGATGTGATTCCAAACCAAAGTTTAGTTCTTAACCCTTTGCGGTCGTTAGGCCAGAAAACTGGCCTTAGTAAAAAGTGCGCTATAGGTCGTCAGGCCACCGCTGGTGGCCCTGCAAGTTTCTGACCGATTTGCACAGTCGCCTGGTCGAGAAAAGTGGCCTGTGTTATTCCTACGTGCTTGAAAAAAATAACTGCTGTAATTATTGGTGTTTTTTCAATAATTAATTACGACTAATGTAGCGTGACGATGAAAATTAAATACGACTGCAAAGGGTTAATTCAGACGTCATTGGCATCAGAGGTTACAAAACTGCATTTCACACTGGATTAATAGGCAGCAGGGAAAGGCTACAGGTGAACATGATCTTCCAGGATTGTGAAATCTGAATTCTCTTAAAATTCTAAGAACTTAAAAAGAGATAAAGGAATCAAGAGGTGTAAGTGAACTTTTTTTTTTTTTGAACATCAATATAACAGTAATATTTTAAGGTAATACATCTACTTCTGAAAACACATAGGTGCATTCTTATGTGTCACTGCCTCACAGCTATGGAGGCCTGGGTTCAAATATCAGCTCCAGATTTTGTCTGTATAACGTTCACACATTCTGCCTCTGTCTACATGGGTGTTTTTATCACATATCAGGATTTGATGACAACTTTACATCAGTCCAGTGGGTTTAAATGCAAATCTGTTAATACAGCATGTCACCATAAAATGGACCTACAAGGTTACACTTTGTATACACGATATGTTGCACATGCCACTGGCCTCTCTGAAGACGTCTAACCTGCAGGCAGGATGAGAGAGGATAGATGGACGGGTGGACACCTGTTTTGTCACAATAGTCAAGCAGGCAACATTTAAAGTTGAAATGAATCTTGATTTCAATACTTTTTACATGCTACATTTACATACTTTAAACAAATATTAATATTGTAACTAATCGTGTAGACAGTTGTATCCAAAGTTTGTTTCCTTCTATACAGGGAAAGATTGATTACTGTTTTTGTAAAGTTTCCTTAGTCATGGCACAAACCATCAACAGAATGCAGATGTGACGTCTTTGTGGTTGTTGAGCATGCATTTAGTGAATTAACTGTATTCTATTCTATCTATCAATCAATAAATTGATCTATCATAAACGTTCTGTGTCATGTTAATAGAGGCAGAAGTAGTAATATTTCCACATGCATAAAATTCAATGAAATTCTATCATGTACACCAGACATGTTGCTGTTTTAATTATATAGTTAGTAGGATGGTAATATATTTAAAACATTGTCGATTTTCAGCTTTTCTGTTATTTCCTATGTATTCCTATGTAGATTTTTTAACCTATTTCTTTATTGTTTTCTTCAGGAAATCATGCAGGCAGTGAAAGTGACTCTGGAATGGACACAGAAGATGAACTTAGAAGGTTAGAATTGTATTGTCTTCCTAATATTCAGTTCATTTAAATACTATTAACATAACTTTTCATGCTCATTGTTCATGGGAAAAGTGCACTTCAGTTGTGATATACAAAATGTTCACATCCTTTTGTCATTTGGGCTGTTTCCTTACAGGCTTGAAGATAATAAATGGTTGTATTCATTTGTTGTAGTCTCTTTTGGAAATGACTGGCTGTTCAAAGTGGTTTAAGACTTTGAACTTCAAACCGTGAGGCTGTGGGTTCAAATCCCGCTACTGACACTGTATGACCATGAGAAAGTCACTTGACTTGTCTGTGCTCCAATTGGGGAAAAAAAAAAAAAGAAATGTAGCCAGTTTTATCATAAGTGTTGTAAGTTGCTTTGGAAAAAGGTGTTGGCCAAATAAATAAATGTACAGTAAATGTCCAGTTGGAGCAGAGTCAGGTGAAGTGACTTCCTCATGGCCAAACAATGGTGTCAGTAGTGGGATTTGAACCTTCAGGGTTTAAAGATGAAAGCTGTAATCATTATGCCACACTGCCTAAAATACATACTATATAATAAATGTTGTCAGTCGCCTTGGATAAAGGTGTCAGCCAAATAAATAAATGTAAAAATACAGAAACACAACATCAAGCAAAATGTATCCTTACTGTACACTAAGAAGATATGAGCACATTGAGAAAGTATGGTAGCACAATATGGTCCACTCATACATGAAGTTATCTGCTGTGGTGTGCTGGGCACGTAACATTACTTGAAGAGGCCCACCATATGAACTAATTAAAAGATAATTAAAAGAGGACGCTCAGTTATGAGACACACTCTGAACCCCCCTGGAGGTGGAAGTACAGGAAAGAATTAAAGCAGACCTGAGTGCCATTATGAACAATGCTTCCAGGGTGTTAGAGCATTCATCATTGCGTATGTACCACCCATTGGCTTTTTCAAGGGAACCATGTGATGGAAGTTACTTGGTGTGAAATCTGGGCCTCTAGGTTGAATAGTCCAGCACCTCCCATGCAAGCGCTATAACAGCTCCTGAGTGCAGCATTCAGAGTGTGGCCCAAAGTTATTGTGAAGCAAGTGGATTAACTGTTGTCACTTCCAAAGGACCAGTAGCAGCAACAGCACACCTGTATCACGCCATTCATCGTTTTCAAGGTAATGTAATCAGCAATGGACTTTTAATCACCTACTGTGGTAGCCTAAGACATACATAGCTTTGCATTATTATTATCAACTAAGCCTGTCATGACTCACAGAAAACTGAATGTTTAAAGTGAGTGGACCTTTTACCTTAATTTTTGAAACACTTGTGTATTTAAAAATCTGAAATGAAGTGCCCTTTTTCATGAATGATGTGAGTAAATGTAAATAGCGTTAATGTTGAAATTCATCAGCCAGAGGCGAAATAATTTAATTAATATCAAGGCTTCACAAAAGTGTTTCTATGGTGTCTTTATATCAGTCTATAGAAATGTTTTCTTATCACCAATATGTATCACTTTTAGTTTTTATTTATTTAAAATGAAATCTTATCCTAAGAAACTAACAGTACTTTCCTTTTACTATTCCTTTTACTTAGAAAATTGACATGTTATATGAATTACTGAGGGCTGCACAACATACAACTGGTGTGAATTGAACTGGCAGTCATTTGGTTCACATTTCAATGCTTTAGTCAAATCGAATTACTGAGTATCTTGGATTTTAATATTGAAGCTCTAATAATGCTAATGAAAGACAAATTTATTGTTAGAGTGGAAGAGCAAAACCGAAAGAAAATGCAAGATGAGGATCCATATGGTGCATCAACAGATGAAAACAGCGACCTGGAGGAGTCTTCAGACACACCAGATGTGAACCTACCAATCCCCGAGTTACCAGGTGAGCACTATAAATTGTTACACATTTTTTAAAATAATTGTATCTAAACAGGAAATTATTCCAGTATAATTTTTCTAAATGGAAGTAATTCCAATCAAATTTAAATACACAATTTTTCAGTATCATATGTCATATAAGACACAGGTTGGCTGGCATCCTGGCCAGATTAATGGTTTTTTACCCTGCTGGAGGCCTTGATAATGGAAGTGTGGAATGAGATTGTCTACTGTGGCCATATGTTCCCCCAGCACAGTAGGTGGCAGAAACCGTCTGGCAGGTCTTATGTGTGCACACCTGCAGAACTGCATGGGACTCATAGTTCCAATGGGCAACCCTTCTGGGTTGTTTGGGCACTGGCAGGAGAAGATCTCCCCAGTTTAGGGAGTTTTCACCTAACTCAGAAATGTTTTGTGATGCAATGTGGTGACACAAGAAAGTACTCCCGGGTCTGGTATAAAGGAGACCTCACCGTGTCAGTAGTGGAGAAGATCAACACTCATCTGGGAGTAGTAAATAGTAGAAGGAGGACAAATGGAAGGATTTGTTGTGCCATGAAATTGGAAAATGGGCCTCTGAAAAAGTACTTTGTTAAATACAAACATTGATTGCCAAGTTGGGACTTGTCTGTGCATTTGTGTGTGGAGTTTGGGGCTCAGTGGCACCCACTAGGGCCCACACATAATAAAATTAGAACATAGTGTAAATTGGTGAAGGTCAAAGGTCACATTGTTATTACTTTTGCCCTGCAATGGTCTGCCAAACCCTTTTTCGGGTTGATTCCTGTCTTTGGCCTAATAGAGCCAGGTAAATCACTGACTTCATGCATCCTTGTAATAGAAGAAGCAGGTAATGAAAGTGAAGTGGGGCACTAGCTATAAACAAGCACAGCTAGTCAAGGAAAGATCACGTTTGAAAATTAAAAAAAAAAAAAAATCTCTCAGATAACCAAAACAGAGCTTAGAGAAAAGTGTCTCATGAAGAGGTGGGTCTTTGAGCACTGGTGGAAGGATGCTAAAGCTGGAGCCGATCTGATATTGTGGAAATCTTATTCCACATCTTGAGAGTTCGCAGGAAGATCTAGTAAGTATGCTGGAGGAGGCTCAGTAAAAAGGCAAACTGTAAGTGTTATGGAGGAACAAGCTGTACAAAGACCCAAGTGCCTGTGGTAGTGAGAATCAGGCCAGGACAAGGGCTTTGTATGTGATCCTAGTAGTGCTAGGGATCCTGCAAGGGAAGTGAAAAATATAAGGAACAATGTCAAGGAAAAACTTTTATGACTGAGAAAATAAGTTTGACAAATAAACACTGGAATACAAGTGGAATGAAACAAAACTGAAAAATGTTAAATATGAATTTACTGATACTCAAATTGGAGTTTATCGAAGATCTCAATTGAAATATGATTTGTAACTTTGCTATACAATTCTCTAAATCTTTTTTCTTTGCAGCAGTATACACTTTTTAAGGTGTTAAAATGAAGTGCAAATGCTATTACAATCAATAAATGAACATTGATAGGTAAATGAAACTCCCGAGTTTTGCTTTCTTTGTTTTTTACTTCTTGTTGTATTTATTTATTACAGACTTTCTCACAGGAAAGCATTTTCTTTTATATGGTGAATTCCCAAATGGCGAGAGGCGTATGTTGAACCGATACATCACAGCTTTTAACGGGTGAGCTGATGGTTTTGTAATATGAATCTAATCCTTTTATGTCACAAAATAACAAAGTAAAAATCTTCCAACATTGAAAGAATCAATTGCCAGACTTGCTACATATTTAATCTGGATTTTCAATTGTTTTTTGTATTAATTATTCTTTAAGCATGTCTAGGAATGCATCTCAGTTCCTCAACTCTTAGTGGTATGAGATCTGTTAATCGAATGTTAAGTGTTACAGTACGTACATTCCCACCAAGTGTCCAAGTAACCTACTAGTCTAGGAAAAACGTACCAGCTAATAAGCTGATTTTTATAAACTAATGAAGTAAATTGTACATCTCTCTATTATAAAAAAAAAAAAATCCTGGAAAGGAAAAGCAGGTCGACGAGACGTGATCTTCTTGGAAGTTCTCGGAAGACACTTAAAAGACCCGCGAGACGCAAACAATATCAAATAAGAGCACGGAACACTCAGTCATGTAAAGGCACGTAGCACACACAGATCCTGTGCTCTCAGCACATACAAAGCGTAGAAGGACAATACTGTAAGCAAAGAAGAAAGAGCAGCTTGGAGAAAAGAGATTCAAAAGCGTAGGAGAGGAAAAAAAGGCAGATAAGAGATTATGAAGGCAATGGAATTCGAAAGGCTTAAACAAATGATGGTGCGATACACATGCAGAGAAAGGTAAAGAATATGAAAGCAGTAAAATTCGAAAGTATTGTAGCGTCCCAGCCAGGTTGAAGCCTTTTTTGTTTTAAGTGACTGTTAGGTCTGATTGAGGGAGGGCGGAGCACAGCATGGAAGACTGACAGCAGATGATCTGACGGCTCCTCCGTAGAATGCGTTCAGTGAAAATGATGCATAACAATTCTCATGAAACAATCTCTTTAAATTGTATTTCCAGTAAACCAAACCCAGGGGTGGTCGAGCAAAGTGAGCAGGGTGTGCAGCCCCCTAGTTCTATTAAAAATTAAAATGAAAGCAAGTCACTCCTTCAGGTTGAAACTCTATTAAACCTTCAGACAGACATATGGAAAATAATCAAGAGCGTTGCCACCACAATGGTACAGATATAGATGAAAATATTGTTAACCCATCACTTAAAAACCATTTTGTTTGAACTGAGCTGAAACTGGCAGTTCTTTATATTAGACTTGATTAAACAGAAACGTTGCTTTTGATATACAACTGATCAAATTATTTTAAAATACAAATGAAAATAGCATGGACAAAAGTATCGCTACCCTTAACCTAATATTTCATAGCGTGGCCTTTGGAGACAATAACTGTCATCCAGCACTTTCTGTGGCCCTAAATGAGATTTCCTCACTTCTCAAATGGTCGTTTGGCCTAGTCATCGTCAATTCTCTCAGGTTTGACGGGCACCTTCTTCCAACTGCGACTTTCAGCTCTTTCTACAGTTGTTCAATTGCCTCTTAGAAATTCAAGACTGGGGTGGGGGTTTCTGTCAAAAAAGACAACATGTTAAAGCCCATTTCAACATTCCTTGTGTGATCTTGGGCTATACAAGCAGTAAACTGTTGTTGTTGTTCAGTGGGAATCAGATTAGGACTCAAACCACTTCAGAACAATCCAGTGTTTTCTTCTATTCCATCCTGATGCTTTTTGATTTAGGTTTTGGCTCATTTTCCAGTTCAAGAACCTATTACTTGCAACTCTGACAAGCTTTCTGACACTAAGCTGTATGTTTCAACCCATAGTGCCCTAATAGCCTTCTGATTTAATTGTGCAGATTGAAAGAGCCAGCAAAGCAACTTCAAAACATCACTTAACCATCTCCATGTTTTCTTTGAAAGCTTTTGCTATTTAGCTATAACTCAGTCTTCCAGTCCAAACCCCCCACCAAAGAATTCTTTTCATTTTTGTTTTAGTCGATTGCAAACCAAAAAAAATGCATGTATGTTTGGCTAAAAAGATCTTTTAATTTCAATACATCAATATTTTTAGTTGAATAAATTGCAAGGGTGCCAGTGTCTGTAAATGCTTTTTTCACTGTGAATGGCGCAAACAAGCACTGATACAAAGGATTTCAGCTCTATCACTGTACTGCTAGAGCTATGAAATTTAGACAGCGGCTCCAGGCTTTGCATTTTCCGAGGTTTATAGATAAGAAAGCTGAAGGTAATTCAAGTTGTGAAATTAATTCCACTTTTCCAGCTTAGAGATTAGGTACTGTTGGTATTTGCTTTCCAGTATCTAAATGTAACATTTTGTACAAGTTATAACAAGATCGCCATAAAGAATAGATTAGCAAAGAACATCTGTGCACAAAATAAGGATATGATTAAAAATTTTACTGGAGCTGAAATGTGTGATATTGTGTTATTTTCAAACATTACTTCAAGGTTGGACACAAAAGGCCAGGTGTAGAGATCTTAAAAGCATCATGAAACAGAACAGGTCCTTGAGCATTGTGGTCAGCCTTTTTTTTACCCCTAATATAAGGAATCTGCTTATCTGCTCCAGGAACCTTTTGCATTGATTTTCCATGTCCATAATTTTTCAGAATTTGTGAAAACATGAAGATGTACTTATAGAACAACCAAAGGTGTTTCCCTTGCAATATTAATAAAGCTTATTTAATGAGTGCTGAATGTATAAATGTCACTTTTTTCTTGAACATACAAGGCTATTTAAAGTATAAATTTAATTAAAGCGTGTATTTAAAAAAAAAATTCCAATAATATGTTAAGAGCAGGCAAACAGGTTGATAGTCTTTTTTTTTTTAAGTTGAAAAATTTGGTCAAAAGTCTGCAACCTCCCCAATATTTTTTAAAATGCCTAATGCTAAGATGATCTAACCAATACCATTTTATATTTTGCAATTAAGTTAAAAAAACTTTTCCTGTTGAATTGCTACTGAAATTTCAAATATGTATACATAGTCACTTGTAGTAGAATGTAAAATGAGTGATATCTAGCATATATTGTATGTCTTTATTTCTAATATTAATAAAATAAATATTAAAGAGTCAAGAAAGTGGACGAGCCAGTTTTCTACCTCAGAGTTTCCTTGATAAGTAAAGCACCATCTGGGCCAGTTTTATGGCTTCATTATTTCACTTTTGTCTTGTTTATTGCACCCACACTGTAAAGTATCTGAACTGGGAAGAGGCTTGTGCATGAACAGTTTCATTGACAAACGGCCCAGGAAGGGATAAGGAGACTCTTTCTATTGTTGATTGGAATGGGATTGTAGCTAAAATAAGATTGGATGAACCAAGGAATTTGTCCAGAGTTATACCCAAAGAAGTTAGACCAGACTTCCCCATCTTGCTCTCTCTTTCTTTACCGTCTTGTTATGAAGAGATGACCACCTCTCCTTCTTTCTTGCCAACTCTGTTTAAGCAGCCATGTTGAGACAGGCAGGCTGCCTGGGTCTGCACATATGATGAGATGACCAAGTAGAATCAAATGCATGTATTAAGTTATTGGGCCACCTGAAACTACACATCTAGCATTATATGGTCTTGGTTTGCAAAGCCACATTCTTTTTCCTTGTGTGGCACTAGTTATAATAAAATTTATTACCTAAAATTCATAGTTAAAAGTGTAGCTCTGTCACTGCTTGTTCCTTTACTCTGTTTAATTGCCTGAGATTACAGATGTAGAATGGAAAGGGCGAGGAACTACTGAAATACAGTAGAGAGTGTTGAGTGTGTGGGATTTGACATATTTTGGTAATGTCTACTTTGTAAAGAGTATGTATAAAGAATAACATAGGGTCATCAAGCACCCTGTACGACAAAACACAAATACGTAACCCCCTTTTGTAGTTGAATTTATTAAGAAGGCTGAGATGGCAGAAGGCTGTTCTCAAATACCTCAGAGATATTCTCATTACTCTAATGCTAAATGTCATTCCTTAGGTTATTCCAACATTACTCATCTTAAAATATTGGGGTGGTTGCAGACTTGTGACTCTCCCTGTAGAAAAGAAGTTAGCTGCCAGGTTTATCATGTTTAAAGTAATTCATTATTCTTTGTACTAACCTTGAGTGTCTGTATTCATGATGACTTTGGTTGTCAGTTGTTGTATCTTGATATATTTTTCTTGTATGTGTATAATAGCGCCTAATGTTTTGTATTTTACAGCTTCAAACAAATTTCCTTCTGGGATATTAAAAGCCTACCTAACCTAACCTAGATATGTATTATCGTATGATGAGTGAAACTTGCCAATTTCATCAAATTGGATTAATCTGTTCTTGCACCCTAAGTTTAACACACACACACCCAGACCCTCTTAAGCACCAGTTACAAATGATGTCTGTGCCACCTGTCACTCTTCAGCACTCACACATAGGCCATCACTAGCTTTGGTGTAAACAACAAACAGGTGTCTCGTGGTATAACCCAGACCTTAGGGCTGATGTACCTTGGTCCCATAGAATAACCTCAACACATGATGGCTGGTACATGTTGACTAATTTCTCTTACCAGCCAGTGAAGCTTTACTCCTGTTTTGCTGCTCTCTATTGGAAACGTTTTTCTGGCCTGCTTATCCAGTAGGAAAAAATGTGTCCGTCACCATTACACCAAGTGCTTCGTATTTACTTTATTGCTTCATTCTCTCTAGACATAAAGATAAAGAAATTTAAAAGCAACTTGGTATTTATTAAAATAGAATAACATCAGAAGAAAATGTGAAATATAACCAGATATTAAAGTCTGGATGTGTATATTTAGTCTTGGAAAGCTTACAAAAGAGGATGTTGTCCTGGGTGCCTTTTAGATTCGGTAGTCAGTCATCTTTATCACGTTCACTGAATTATGGGATAAAGGAGAGACAGACAGACAGACAGACAGACGGACCAAACTTATGCCCGTCCTTTATTTTCCTGTCCCACTTTATGGAGCAGTGGGGCGGCGTCAGGCAGTGTGACTCTCGTGATTCGGTGACCCATCCTCATTAGCTATAACTTAGTCTTGCAGTCCAAAGCACCAGACTAACCTACTTTTGTTCCTGTTAGTGTTTTCCCCAATTTCAAAGGATGCACAAATGTTTGTAGATAAGAAAGAAATAATATATAGATATAATTAAGTCATAAATTGTGGGTAAAGAAAGAATCTACAGATGTGATTAGATCATAAATGGCCTTCAAGAGTCCCAAACCTTTATAGTTTATCATAGTTTGTCTGACCAAAATCAAAAAACCTGCAGTAAAGGTGGATTGCAGCTTGTTGTTTTTAGTTTAACCCCAACAGTTCCAAAATTACAATTTTATCCCCCCAGCACAAGATACAGGCCTGCATTCTTTATAGTCTAAAGGTCCTTAACATTTGCATTTAAAGTTTCCTAAACACACGACCTAAGTAGTGTGATCATTAAACAAAGGAAAGGTAATGCTTAAAAGATTTAATAGGCAGCCATTTTGCACTGAATATCTTAAGAAAGATAAGACATGAGATGCGTGTTTCTTCCAAAGTCCTGCTTATACCATGGTTCCCCTTGGACTTCCTCAGTTGCACTGAAATTTTTTTAAAAGGCCCTGTTTTGAAGCAATTTTTACAGCTTTAGTCAATTAGGGGTTTTTCACTTTGTGCTCCATGTAGTGTGTGTTAGTGTGTTAAGCAGTTAGTGCTTGTGATGGTGATTTTAAGTCATATGGTATTAAAACCTCCCTCTTAGGCAAGAAATTACGTTAGCATTATAAAGCAACAATATGACCTACAGGTGGTTAATTAGATGTTAGATTTAGCATTCCATTCAACTGACTGTAATTTTCCTTGTCTCTCTCAGAACCATTGAAGAATACATGAATGAAAAAGTCCAATTTGTAATAACAGCTCAGGACTGGGATGACAAATTTGAAGATGTGAGTATGTCTAATGCGTATCAAGACGTGCTTTTGCACCAAAGCTTACAACACCAACTTGCTGTTTCTGGGCATACTGTACATTCTATTAAGCATTGCAGGCTGATTTTTTTTTTTTACAATAGACTAAAATTTCTTTTAAAATAAAGTATTCATTCTATCAATCCGCCAAACACAACTGAAAACAACTTGTTTCACAGTGTACACAATCGTAAATCATGCAATAAAGTAAAAGTTGAATATTCAGTAATGGCCAATAGTATAACACAATCCAGTTCAGGATCACAGAGGACTGGCAGCATCAAGTAGAAGGTAGGAACCTGTCCTGAACAAGGTGCCAGTCTGTCTCGGTGTCCACTCATGTTCATACTGATGCTCATACACCGCTAGCGTGGAAGGTCTTTGCCAATTTTGCATAAATTTGGGAGACGAAAAAAAAATGAGTACCCAGAGAAAAATCCACATGTGGGATTCAAACCCAGAACTCTGAATGCCAGTCTTAATTTGGTTAAATATTGACATAAAGGAAAACAAACATTTGAGGAAGCAGACAAGCATTCCAGAGTTTTCTGACATGATCCACAAAGTTCTGTAATTTGGATTCTTTCACATTTTAGTGTGTACAAACATTGTCCAGTTCAAGGTCATGGGGCCAAAGCCAGTCCTCACAATATTGGGAAAAGGGCAGGAGTTGTATTTAACTGACGGAACACGTCATTAACTCAATTTTGACACATCATTAATTTATTTGTTACATTTCATTTGTATTTCTATGTGTTACTAATTTTTATTTCCATTTTTATTGTTATTTCAGTGTGTAGTTACTTATGGCTGCCATCATTTTGTGTATTTCATTTTTATGGGTTACACCATTTTAGAGCTGCTGGTTGCTAGGCAGGTGAAACACGTGTTCTGTGACACATGATGTCGTCGTAGTGGCTGTAGTTTAAAGGCAGTGGTGCATACCCTCTCAGTGCCTAACCTTTAATTAAAAGAAACACACTGCCATGAGACTTGGCACTCGAGCAGCTAAACAAATTGTTTTGACTTTTTTTTTGTTTTGTTTTGATTGGATTAGCCCTAGTGATTCTAGCAAAAGACAATTGTGTCAATCCTCTCGTGCTACTTCAGCGACTCCTCTGATCTGCCCCAAAAATGATTTCTTAGTATCTCTTTTGTTCACCAAAATAACTTGATCAATAAGCTACTGTATCCATCCTAATGAATGTGATAAATAGATTTTGAAGCCTATCCTGGCAGTATCATATGGAAGTGTAGGACTCTATTCTGCCCCATTTTTAACAAGTGGCTGCAGCCATCAGGCAAGAGGAACTTGGATCTGAATTGTTCTTGACATCAGTGAAATCAAATAAAACTATAAAGGAGACCATAGACGTTTAGAGTGGTGCAGATGGGATTTACTTGTTTGATTCCACCACCCAGCAGGCTGAGTTCAGTAACACAGCCTAGCAAGTGTGTGGCAGCCACAGAAACAGGTCTCTTTTCTTTTTGACTAGCTGGCTTCCTTTGTTCTTTTGACTGTTGCAGTCTTTTTATATGCCTCTTGATATAGTTTTGTTAAGGAAAGCATTGGCTCCTAAACTAAAATGAATTAAAAGTATAACCATCGAACTACAAGTTTAAAGGGGCTTGTGATGGAGAATCTAAAGTGATATTTTGCTTTTTGCTCCACATCTAATAGAAAAATGTCTTTATTTTAGTGATTCCTCAAGCAGAGTTTCTACAAACTATGAGTTGTGTAGCTGCTGGTAAGTAAGGCAGGATCAAGCATGGGTCAGACGCATGCCATAAGAAATCTCTCAGTCCAAAAAGGTTTAGTGAAAATTCAAGCAAACAGGCCACACAAGAATAGAGATGAGTTGTTAAACACGTAGAGTTGAAGGCAAAAAAAAAAAAAAAAAAAGGAAAAATGTTTCTTCTTGTTAAACTTCAAATATTTCTATGCTTAACACTAGAATTACCAGAGTCTACGAAAAAACTCATAGATCCGGCCCACCTTAAAACTGTTCTCACCTCTCCGCCAGCGTCTTTTGTCTTCTAAATGTGCTGATTAAGACGAGCAGCGAGCAGCTGGTTATTCCATCCCCCACCGCCGCAGAACGCTCACTAAGTTTTCCCAGCTCATGCATTGTTTGATTATCTGGAAGTGACTGAACTTCTGGAGTTTTAGATTGGAAATAATAGATCGCTATTTGGAACACAAACGCATTTCATTTTTCGACGTAGGTCTCAAAGACACAAAGATAGGACAGCGAGAAAAAAAAAAGTTTAAGAAGCTCTCACTTAAATGAATACTCCACATAAAAATTATGTTGACGTGTAACATATGAACACTTTGAAATCACTTCAGCTGAGTCACCAGTACGAGGGAACCGCCACATGATGTACCATTCGGCTCGTCTTGTTTATCTAGTTTATGTCAGAAGATGTCAACCTCTTTTTGGCTCTCTAGACCTGAAAAACACTTCTTTTTAGCCCATTTTCTGAACCATATTTTATGCAGGAAGTTACACTCTTACGATAAAGAGTACATCAATTGGTGTCTTCTTCAAAAAATGATCAGAAGGACTTGAAGTTGCGCAGGCCACGTCAATTGACTCCAAGGGGGTCAAAGTTTCTCCTTTTCACAAAACTTCAAAAAAGCCCTATCAGAGGGTGAAAAATGACAAATTTTTATTACAGTTCAGAATATTTAGACTTGAAACATTTAATTTGAAGCACATGTTTTAATATTTCAAATATTTGATGCAGCTCTTCTTCCTTATTATGTATGAAAGTACATAATTACGTTTCTTATGAACAGCCCGTGTTTGGGTGGTTTACGATAATTCAGACTTTTATTTTTTGGATTTGTCTTCACAGATTATGACTTGGGACTTACTCACTTTCTATTACATTTCAGACAACTCCTTTTTTATTCTTTTTAAACATTTTTTTTGTTGTATTTTTTTATTTTCAAATAAATATTCTCATCATTTATATAGCATTCTAACTTTGGTTTATCACCTAAATTGAGTGTCAGGACATCTCAGTACATTCTGAACTTTAAAAGTCAATTTCTCCACTTTGGGCCTGCAGGCAGTAGTTAGGGGCTAGCTGGTGAGGGGTGAGGTCTTTTTTGACAGGCCAGTAGAGAACCTTGCCTGCTCTAGTAGCTTATTCTGAAGGCCTTACTTTGTGTGCTGCTCTCACACATACAGTAACAGTTTACATTGGAAAAATGGACATGGCTATGATATTCATGCACTGCCATTTAAAAAGTTTCAGCCTCCTTTACAGGACAGCAGGAGCTGATTAACGTTTACACATCTGGATTCCTGTGCTTTCCACCATTCAACACTAAAGGAGGCTTTTTTGGGTCAGGTACTTTATAAGCAGGTACTTAATCACTCTTCTGATATTGTACATACTCAGAAATGGAACTTTTCTAACATCATAATTGTCGCATCTCTTTTACAAACTGTATTTGCCATCTTCATTTTTTTCAGTTTTTTTTTTTTATTTGCCAATTTAATTTGTAGGAATTGGTGTGGAAGGTGAAACATGACAAGAGCCATTCTCCTGTTTTACAGAAATGTGGCATACAGTAAATTTGCAGACAGTTGTGAAAGGGGATAAAAGCAATTCCCTGTCTTCCTCAAAGCAGGGCATTGAATTTGTTCAGCTGATTTTTGGGCATTATCTCTTCAAAGAAATCCAATTTTATTTTTTCTGTGCTGTCTCAAACTAACTTTCCTTGGTTCTTTTTCCATCCTCTCACCTACATTATTCCCTCTAAGTGTCTCATCTAAAGAAAAAGAAAAAAAGCCCAGTATAGGACTGTCACTCAGCTGTGTCCTTGAAAATACTTTTCACATTAGCTAATCAGGACTCAGATCTTCAATTCACAGCTTCATATTTTAACTGCATGGTCCTATTTGGTTGACACAGTGCTGTGATTAGACAAATACAGAGAACATCAGTCTGCTGGTGTGCAGCAATATGTTATGCAGAGATAATCACATCTCACCAACACCGAAACCTGGAGGGGAATATCTATTATTAAAGGACCTTTCACTTGCAGTGCTGTCTGTAGCAATTTAGTGATTAGAGCTCAGCTTCAAAAATGTCCATACATCCAAAGGCCCACTCACATTGCGCCTCGATTAGAAACTTGCCATCAAAAAGTTGTAATATGCCATTTTTTTGTATAGATTTGGACTTTAAAGAGGTCAGCTCATGATGTTTCTTCTTTATGTTTTGTGTCCTAAGCTGTATCTTTTGGGTAATTGTGATCAAGTAAAATGGGCAACACAGGCCTTAACTAGGAATGAGATCCAGATGGCAGATTTTACCATGAAATAGTGTGGGTGAAGACAGTAGTTGTTAGTATTTTAGACAATCTGAAGAAGGGAGAACAATGAGGCACAGGTTTGATTTATTTTTATTAATTTATTTAAGAAGAGTACAGAATATTCTAGATGCAGCTTTACAAAGGCTCAAAAGCAAAATGCATAATTTATTGAAAACAGACTAAATTAAAGGCCAATGTCCTGTGAAAAGACTGTTTCCCCTTGGGCATTAATGCAGTGTACTAAATACCAAATTTACAAAATGGTAAAATTCTGCATAGCAAGGACACACACACGGCAAAAAAAAAACTCAAAAGTAAACCAAATTGAAGAAATAAAAAAAAGAACAAAAGTGAGCTAGCATGATAAATACTCATTGTCTCTAATGATAACCTGTTAGCTGTGCAGCTACAGTGCCAGGATGCCTCTCAAGCTCAACATACCAAAGAAAAAGAGAACAGAGTAAATTAACATCATTAAGAGACAGCAACATCCTCACAAAATATTTAACAAAATAAAAAAAGATGATGAAAACTAGTGATGGATGATTCACGAACGATGCAGTCTCTTCAGTGAGTCTTGGGAATCGATATGCAAGCATGACTGAATTGATTGAGCAGATCTCAACAGGAGTGCTAAGGTGCCTTGTGATGTTTAAAGCGGATGAGAAAGTACCGGCCATCTGACATGTGATTGTCGGTCACTTCACTTGTGATTCGTTCTATTTAGAACTAAATCGTTATCGGTGAACATGAGCTCTCACTGCTTATTCTCTTCTTCATCTTACAAGTACAATACAGTAACATCTATAGTGGAATATTTTAATTGTTTGTTTTGTACAATTCATTATTGCAATTGTTTTAAACTGTATATATAAAATTAAATATCAAAATTGGTGTAAGGCATGATATATTTATGTCTCTTTGTACATTCAACAAATTAGTCATACAAAACTTAAACTTTTCTAGCAATTATTTGCTTTCCAATGGACTGGCGCCTTTTCCCAGTTTGTTCCTGCCTTACACCCAATGCTAGCTGGGATACGCTTCACCCCCATGACCCTGTTCTGGATTAAGCAGGTTAGAAAATGACGTGACTTTAGCCCACGCTTTTTATGGCTCATTGAATGCACCAAGCATGTACCATTTACTAATTCTTTCAAGTCCGAGTCACCCAGTTCTCATTCCTTTGATTTGTGAATTAGCAGAGAACAAGTCACTTAGGATTCTTGAACTTTATGTCGTATTTTAATTAGGCAGTACTTGTCCATGCTTTGTGCTATCGAAGATGTTAATATCATACAATATGAATTAACATCATGTATTTTATATATAATTTGATGCATATAAATAATAAACTATAATTAAATAATTTGTTATTCTCTTGAGAAGGACAAGGTTTTTGTTTTTATTATGGATGAATCAAATTAATCTATTGATTTAATCAATTTGTTTGAAAGAATCAGATCAGTAAAGTGAATGGAATGCTCATCACTAATGAAAACCAGTTAAACATAAAATAATAGAAATCAGCAAAAACAGAATTATTAACAGAAATGCTGATCGGGATGAAGTCCTAAAACATTAAAAGTCCTAAAAATTGTGAGAATAGTTCTGAAGATTTTTTTTTAATATAATTTTTATTCTTTGTGTTCTCCATACATTGTTGTCTGTGTAGAACTGTCTCACAAAGTTAAGCAGGCCCACCCAGCCTCATAATCCGCAGTCCATCTTTATACATGCATACAACTATTAATACATGTGTTTTGATATTTTTAATAAATCAACACGCAAAACTCTAACTTCTAATGGTGATGAAATCTAAAGTCCGTGGAAGAGCAGTTGCATAATTCCGAACAGGAGGCACGTCTGTCGTGCATTCCCTAACATCATTATTTGCAGGTTTAAAGTTATTGTGGAATGCAGCAGAACTAAAAGGTTAAGCCGGTGGGAAAATGGTGTGCACAAGCAGAGACCACCGGGGTCAGATTACTAAAGTGGGTGTGAAAGAGGGAAGGGTGCAAATGTGGCAGCACACAAAATTGAAAAAGGGTGTAGGCAGCCTGACTTCCCAACTCCATAGGCAGCTTTCGGGCCTGACAAGACACCAGCAAATGGGGAAACACAGTTTTAAAGTTCAGATGTCCTAAAATATATCACAGAACCCTCCAAGGGAAAGGTAACCATAAAATCCCTTTGTCTTAAGAAGCAAGACTCGAAATAATCTTTGTAAAGGAATTTATTTATACAAATAAATGATGAAATGTGTCTTTGTTGGTAACTGGCTTGTTTATCGTAATAAAAAATGATCAAAAAACAGAAGAACAAACACAAGGCACTCCAAGCCAGAAAACTCTCACAATATTTAATAAACTGCACACTTCGCAGTAGCTCTGTCATTTCTTTAAAGCTGTCCAGCACTAATGCCAATAATGTTCTGCCCCATCTAAATAAAAGACCCAGCTTGGCTCCTGATGATCAGAGCTGCCCTCAGTTTATTATGTTTTCCTCTTTACTGCTTCGGTTTAAAGCGGTATAAAACACTGTAAGCAGCAGAACTGCCGATAGTTTTTGGTAAGTTTAAAAATGCAGGAGTGTCTCAAAAAATGTTTCTAACCCTCTCTGTCACAGTCTTTCATCTTGATACTTGCTTTTAATTTCCTTTTCTGCTTGTAGTGATCCATTTAAAATTTATTTAAATGAAACACATTTGCCTAATTGTTGTATTCTTGTTTTGATCATTTCAACAGTATGATCTAATTATGACCTTAATTTTAATGTTTTGTTTGCAGGCACTGATTGAGAATGCAAATCTCTCATTTGTAAAACCTCGCTGGATCTATGCTTGCAATGATCGGCAAAAATTAATTCCTCATCAGCCTTACGTCGTAGTGCCCCAAATGTAGCAAGGCAGAAGAAATGGTAATGTGAGAGCACTGGACTTGATGTCACTGTCTGATTTGACTTGACTTGTGAAACACCACCAGCAGCATATGCAAATCTTAAAACGGTGATCTCTGGCATTGTTTGGTTTTTTTTATTTTATTTTATTATTATTTTTTTTATTTTATTTTTTTTTAACAATTCTTCATCTTTGAAGTTCTGTTTGTATGATGCTCCAGAGAAATTTAGTTTTTGGCTGAGGCAGAGGCCTGTACTTTTATGGCCTATTTATGTGTGTCAGTGTTCTTCAATAATCATCGTTTCAACAAATGTTACTGTGTGGTTGGTTGGCGAGACTCAATATTACAAACAAGAAGGTCTGCACAGCTTCCTTTCGTTTTTTTCCTGCTGTAATATTTTGGTTTGTGCTAATAAAAGTTTAAAGATTGTTGTAAGTTGAGGAATATTGATTTGATTTGGAAGTACATTTTGCCAGAAGATTTTCAATTTGCGTTATTTTTATGCCTCTTGAAAATAAGAATTCCAGAGTTTGTTCTTATATATTTAAACTGAATTGATTTTCATTTTACTTTAATCTTAAAATAAGGATAAGGTGACTCCACCTCGTTTGTGATCAAAAGAAATTTGGCTGTGGCATTTTGAGGCCTGAACTGAAGTGCAGTAGTAGTTTTAGGGAGATGTCGGCCAACGTTCAAGACTACAAGCACACTGAGAGCTGTTGTGTTAGTTTGCAGTCCTCAATCAGTAAGAATGTGGGATTCATTAGGACTGGGCAAGCTTATCATTTAATTTGAATTAATGTTCTCAAAGTGATATTCAAAAATGAAAATCATGTTTTTGTGTTTTTTCTTTCTAAAGTCCTGATTGGTACAGATAAACAGTCAAGCAAGCAATAAATATGCCAATGGAGGAAAACAATCGTCAGACTACCAGGTTTGATTAGCTGGACATGTGCATACAGTGAACACAAAATATTACAAAGATGAAGACGAGTGGCTTTCTCTAATGAATGAGCTTGTTGCTAAGAGAGGCTGCAACTGTAATTCAGTGGTCTGCAATGGGCTTAGATATGAAAGATTGCTTGTCAACACTCCCTATTATAATATCCCATTAGACAGCATGGTTATGTTAGGGAGTCCAGGGACCAACAGAAGAATTCGGCAAAGCTGTCCATCATGCCTTCTTAGCCTGCAGCAGTGACTACGCTACGGTGTGGAGAATAACAAGTGGTGTCTCTGTAATGGGTGGTTGGCAGGCTAGCGGAGCACACTTGAAGGAAGGGACTCCTCGGCAGGTGGGTCACTCTGAGAACTGTACTGGTAGTAGAAAGAAGATGTTGGTGGGTGTGCTCTGCCAGGTAAAATGCTTGTTTGTGGAAAAAAGAAAAGAAAACTGATGTGTTAATGATGGGAGGCATGTCTAAGGTGAGGGGTGCAAGAAAAGAAAAACGTGAAGAAAACTTACCAGCAAGTAAAGCTGCCTTTAGGTGTTATGAAAGGAGAGTGGGAGTCACAGGGACGGGAAACGTGGGCTGCAAACGTAAAAACAAATTACACACAAAAGCAAAAAATACAGAAAAATCATTAGAAATAACTTTTCTTATTTAGCACCTTTCCTCATTAACCATAAATAGATAGATAGATAGATAGATAGATACTTTATTAATCCCAGGGGGAAATTCACAAAAAGAAATAATAATATAATATAATATATATGGAAACTAATATAATAAAAATAATAAATATACTGATATATACTGCATATTTATATATATATATATATATATATACACATACTGTACATATATGTGTGTGTGTTCTTTGTATATGTAAGAAGTTTGTAGTTGTATTTTCAGTTTGCAAAATGTGTCAACCTCATTTGTGTTTTTTCCCTGAAGGAATAGTTAAAAGTGATGTCTAAAATGAAGTATTTTATAAATTGTAAATCTGACAGTAGATTTTAAAAAGCAAGGTTAATTTTTTTTTTTTTTTTTTTTTGCCATATTGCCCAGCCCTAAGGAGTAATTCAAACAATTGTGATACAAACTGATCATTTGGCCTAACAAATTCATCCATCATATCCTTCCAGCTTGTCCAAAAGAACATCAAGTCGAGACATGAAGGTCCCTAAAGTCCTACTGTCCACTGCACTACTTGTCATTTATTCTAGGAGTCTGAGGTTCTTTGCATGAAGAAATAAAGTTCATGCATTTGTACAAAATCTGCCCTTAAGTTTCTGACTGTTCCCATGTTGTCATTGAACAGTTTATTGTAAAGTAACAGCGGAGGTCCACTGGACTAATCCGCTTCATAATTTAGTGGGTAGGTGGAATCAGGAAGGTCTCCTGGGGGCTTTGGTATTGACTTTCTGGCTTTGAGAAAAGTAAATAAACCACAGTTGTCTTCTCTTGGTGTTTCTGGGAATCTTATCCTGCCTGGATATGCAGAGCCTGGGAGAAGTGCAAAGTTATGCTGCGTTACCATTTGTAGTCAAACAGAAATGGAAGCCAAATAGAGATGGGGGGGGGAGATCCAACACAGAAGGTGAAAAAAAACAACACTCACTCAACGGCTTACGGCTTTGGCTTTAGCAGTGCGCCTCACCTTTGTGCTGTGATCCCTGGAGACCAGGAGAGGTGAAGGAGGCTTCTCGCAAGTCCGAGGCAGGCTGTTCCAGGTGGAATCCTCCATGGGCAGCCAGTCTGTAACGTATCCTCAATATCATAAGATTTGTGATATTCACACACACACACACACACACATATGGTACAGTATTCCTATAAAAACAATCATTTTTTATAATAGTAACAACATGTAGATGCTAGCAGTTCAAATGATTTGCTCGTGACTGCACATTGTATCTGTGGTGTGGAGTGAAGCGCGGAGCCTTTTGGCTAGCACTCCATTTCCTTAGCTACTGGGCCTCAGCGCCTAATTGATTTTAATCACAGCTCAGTTCTGTTGGCCTGTTCTGCTTTCATTCCCCTGTCAAGAGTTTTGCATACCACAAAGCTGAATTCAAACTCGACGTGATATCTTGGATTAGGAATTCTCCACAGTTATTAAGGTGCAATGAATAATTCCCTCTTATTTACTGAAGGCAGCTTCCGCCACACGGGACAGCAGCGTGCGTATTCGAATACTCCACACGCCAGAGAAGGCGCCGGACTCCATCATAGAATGGGTTTTGGTGTTAATTGTTAAAGGCAGGAGAGGCACATACTGTATTTCATTTGAATTCACATTTCTTATTCCCATATCTAAACTAAGACATCGCTTTAATCCAAGGGTCATTAATGGACTTCTCTGCGCAGAGTAACTTGCAGCAAGATTTTTTTATTTTTTTTTTTTTACTTTTTTAACGCTACTAAAATTTAGGCCATAGAGGAATATAATTGTTGGTCCAGGAAAACTAATTAAAATAGAATATTTTAGTATCCGCAGCCTGCTAAATTATTACAGTTTTATAGATGAAGAAGTTTAACTTTTTTAACAATTTTTGAGCTGAGTGGCCAGGGAATACTAAATCTGGCCTTCAGTAGTCGGAGGGATTTGATTTCTACCCTCTGTGTTTACCAACTCTCTTGGTTTCCTGAGATAAACATTGAAAGCAAAGTACAGTTTGTGCCCCTTAACTGATAAATCTAATGTAGGTGTTTAAAAGATGAAACAATGGGGGACGGGATCCTGTATATGAGGTGGGCTGGCGCCCTGCCCGGGGTTTGTCTCCTGCCTTGTGCCCTGTGTTGGCTGAGATTGGCTCCAGCAGACCCCCGTGACCCTGTAGTTAGGACATAGCAGGTTGGAGAACGGATGGATGGATGGATCCTGTATACAGTAGATGGTGCAGAGAGACGCCGCAGAGTCGTATATCCTTGTAATACCGTTGGCCGCTGATGAATTTAAGTTCAGGAGTATTTTTGTGTGCTTTACATTTTCCATTATGTGGTTATGATTTAAGTTATTTTTATCATCTACTATTGTTTTACTTTCTTTCTTTGATTCCATTGTCTCAGCTGTTGTTATACAGGGTGGGGTAGAAATAACTCGCACATTTCAAAGGGGGATTGAAAACAAATGGTACGAGGTATCACCAAAAACTTTTTATTTCCCAAATGTAGATATAAAAAAATTTTTTTACTTTAAGTTTTAAAAATGATATCGTCCAAATGGTGGCCTTGACAGCTGATACACATTTGGAGCCGTTCTTGGAAGTTTTCTATCACTCTCACTAGCATGTCGTGCAAAATTCCTTCAGTTTCTTCTTGAATGGCCTCCTTTAGTTGGTCCAAGGACGGAGGACGATGTTTGAAAACCTCGGCCTTGAGGTACCCCCTTCAGTGCAGATCCTGTTGCCCTTACTCTTTGAACCCACAGCAAAATCGTTTTCCGCTCTGGAACACTTTCATTAGCACGTAAACCGAACCGCGTGTGAAACGCCCTCTGTGTCGCTGTTACAGATTCGCCATTTTTGAAAAAAGCCTCGATGCTCACCCGACCACGGCATGGTGACGACTGAAAACTTTATTATGTACCCTACCTGACGGAACGGACCGCACCCCTCTACCTGCTTTGGGGACCCCACAGTGATTTAAATGTGGGAGTTATTTCTTCCCCACCCTGTACCTTTGGCAACAAACTCTTCCATGTACAGTGGTGTGAAAAACTATTTGCCCCCTTCCTGATTTCTTATTCTTTTGCATGTTTGTCACACAAAATGTTTCTGATCATCAAACACATTTAACCATTAGTCAAATATAACACAAGTAAACACAAAATGCAGTTTGTAAATGGTGGTTTTTATTATTTAGGGAGAAAAAAAAATCCAAACCTATATGTCCCTGTGTGAAAAAGTAATTGCCCCTGAACCTAATAACTGGTTGGGCCACCCTTAGCAGCAATAACTGCAATCAAGCGTTTGCGATAACTTGCAATGAGTCTTTTATAGCGCTCTGGAGGAATTTTGGCCCACTCATCTTTGCAAAATTGTTGTAATTCAGCTTTATTTGAGGGTTTTCTAGCATGAACCGCCTTTTTAAGGTCATGCCATAGCATCTCAATTGGATTCAGGTCAGGACTTTGACTAGGCCACTCCAAAGTCTTCATTTTGTTTTTCTTCAGCCATTCAGAGGTGGATTTGCTGGTGTGTTTTGGGTCATTGTCCTGTTGCAGCACCCAAGATCGCTTCAGCTTGAGTTGACGAACAGATGGCCGGACATTCTCCTTCAGGATTTTTTGGTAGACAGTAGAATTCATGGTTCCATCTATCACAGCAAGCCTTCCAGGTCCTGAAGCAGCAAAACAACCCCAGACCATCACACTACCACCACCATATTTTACTGTTGGTATGATGTTCTTTTTCTGAAATGCTGTGTTCCTTTTACGCCAGATGTAACGGGACATTTGCCTTCCAAAAAGTTCAACTTTTGACTCATCAGTCCACAAGGTATTTTCCCAAAAGTCTTGGCAATCATTGAGATGCTTCTTAGCAAAATTGAGACGAGCCCTAATGTTCTTTTTGCTTAACAGTGGTTTGCGTCTTGGAAATCTGCCATGCAGGCTGTTTTTGCCCAGTCTCTTTCTTATGGTGGAGTCGTGAACACTGACCTTAATTGAGGCAAGTGAGGCCTGCAGTTCTTTAGACGTTGTCCTGGGGTCTTTTGTGACCTCTCGGATGAGTCGTCTCTGCGCTCTTGGGGTAATTTTGGTCGGCCGGCCACTCCTGGGAAGGTTCACCACTGTTCCATGTTTTTGCCATTTGTGGATAATGGCTCTCACTGTGGTTCGCTGGAGTCCCAAAGCTTTAGAAATGGCTTTATAACCTTTACCAGACTGATAGATCTCAATTACTTCTGTTCTCATTTGTTCCTGAATTTCTTTGGATCTTGGCATGATGTCTAGCTTTTGAGGTGCTTTTGGTCTACTTCTCTGTGTCAGGCAGCTCCTATTTAAGTGATTTCTTGATTGAAACAGGTGTGGCAGTAATCAGGCCTGGGGGTGGCTACGGAAATTGAACTCAGGTGTGATACACCACAGTTAGGTTATTTTTTAACAAGGGGGCAATTACTTTTTCACACAGGGCCATGTAGGTTTGGATTTTTTTTCTCCCTAAATAATAAAAACCACCATTTAAAAACTGCATTTTGTGTTTACTTGTGTTATATTTGACTAATGGTTAAATGTGTTTGATGATCAGAAACATTTTGTGTGACAAACATGCAAAAGAATAAGAAATCAGGAAGGGGGCAAATAGTTTTTCACACCACTGTAGTTCACAGCTACAGCGTCTGTTGTTGGCCACTTGGCCTGACAGCGATGCTGTGTGACCCAAGACTACTTCAAATCGTGTGTTATCTTACGCCCAAATCCAAAAATAAAGCACAAGGAACTTCACAAATTTACAGTTTTTGGGGAAAGAAGCATTTAAAGATGGAACCTTCTTTCTCCACCTTCGACTTGACTTTGTTTTTCTATTCTGTTATAGTGATGTTTACCGTCTTTAACCCAAGTTTACAGTTGTGGCCAAAGGTTTGGACAATGACCCCAGTGTTGGTTTTCACAGTTTGCTGTATCGGTGTTTTTAGATCTTTGTGTCAGATGTTTCTCTGGTAGACTGAAGTAGAGTTACAAGCAGTTCAGAAGTTTCAAAGGCTTTCATTGACAATGACATGAAGTTTATGCACAGTCCATATTTGCAGTGTTGGTCCGTCTTTCTTTGTCAAGACCTTAGCAATTCACCCTGGCATGTAGACAATCAACTTCATTCTTGCAGAATCAATGCTTGGCATTTGTCAGAATCGGTGGGTTTTTGTTTGTTCTCCCACCTGTTGACCACACGTTCTCAATGTGATTAACGTCTGGGGAGTTTCCAGGCCAAGGACCCCAATTTTTGAAGCTTTTCCCCCCTGTAGCCACTCAGTTCTCACGTTTGCCTTCTGGCCCGGTGCTCCATCATGTTGGTCACCAAACTGCTGTTGTTGCTCTTGGGACAATAGAATAGAAAACAGCAAACGGTCAGATATAAAACACCAAAGGAATTGAGTCCTAACAAAAAGGACTCGAGGTGCATTCTGGAAAGTTTGCAATTTCTCCCACCAGACACGTGGTCTTAATGTTTAAATATGACAGAAGACGTAGAACATCTGGTCCAGATATGGACGCAACTCCATAGATCTTCCTGTCCAGAGCCGTGCAGGGAAAAGGGAAGGTGAGGTTATTGACGGCCGCTCTCTCTGGAGGAGCACCACATGTGGCGTGAGAGCCGTGAAGACCCTCTCCCAAGTGCACGTGGTCGACAACCTTTAAGAAACTACAAAACTCCGGTAAGGGTCACAATGATTTAAGAGCTTCAGGGTAAAACGAAACAAAACCCTGGGAAGCACTAAGGAGTGGAGAGCTTGGTTTGCAGATATAATACGATGAGATAAGCTCATCGTCATTTTGTTAGCCACTAAGAAAAGACACGCAGCACTAGTGGACTACAATTCAAAGAGCACAGAGTGCTCCAAAGGGGTCTTTGTTAAATAAATACATTTCTTATGTATTACTAAAGTCTGAAGAACGTCTGCGTAGGTTGAACCGCAGTTAAGATTTTCTTTATCCCCGTCACTCCCACTGCTGTTGTGAGTAAACACGACTCGGTAAAGCACTTGGGGTTCTGCTCCATCTTTAAAGCCACTTGTCTGCGTTCGTCTTTATGAAGTCACGTAAGGCAGCACAGCCATAGACAACAGGGTGTGAGTCACTGTGACCTTGCAGGGTGCTTCAGATGTGATTAAAACAGCAAAAGTGACTTCAGTATGTGACAAATGTCAAGTGCACCTGATGATACAATAGTAATTGTTAAATGGCATGAAACAAAAGGCTGATTTTTGTGGTCATTGTTAGAGACCCCCTTCAAGCACTCACAGTAAAGTGACATTAAAATGAGGTGTGCGGGGTGACAGTGCTGGCAGCCAACAAACCTGTGAAAATCCATTTAAACCGCGGAGACGACGCTAGGAAAGGCGATGAAAGCAAAGGCGTCGTGTGTGTGACTAATAAACGCAGAATTCCGGGTCTTGCTTTTTTATTTTTTGGTTTTATGATCCTAAATTGTCCCTCGTGTGTGCTTGGTGTGTTTGTGTGTGTGCCCTGTGGTGGGCTGGCGCCCTGTGTTGGCTGGGATTGGCTCCAGCAGACCCTGTAGTTAGGATATAGCAGGTAGGATAATGGATGGCTGGATGATGTGCCCCTTGTGATGGGCGCTGGTCCCATGCACAGCTTGCTTCTGCCAATAAGGACCTGCTTTGTGTGTCACGGGCCGTGTCTGCCTGTGTATTTTATTTTGTGTTCATTTTGAAGGTTATTTATTTTCGTGATCGTGTACCGTCTCTTTAAGTGATCTTTGTGGGTGGGGCTGCCTTGACATCACCACTCCTGGCCCCGCCCTCTGGCGACATACAGGTGAGCTGAGCAGGCTCAGGAGTTGGGAATTGTGTGTCGTTTATCGCAGAGGTCCTTTTAGATTTACTGTTCTTTCATTTTTCTTTATTTTCCTCCCTTTTTATTTTGGACTGTGGATTGTGTCAGACATGAGAGTTTAGGGTATGGGATTAGTTTTAGCAGGTTTCAATCCCTCAGTCTTTTTATGGCACGTTGTTCAGCGATGGTCCAATCCCGTCCGTGTTTGTGTGACCTTGGCTTCCACGAGAGTGACGGCAGAGCGCTGCGCTGTGTGAGTTCAGACAACACCTGAGCCGTCAGGCACGTCTTGTACTGTGGCAGCTTCTGTATGTTGTGATTATCGCATCATTTTCAAATTGCCTTTACTTTTCGATTCCACCTTTAATGTGTCTGGGACATCGTGAGCATTGTGGGGAACTGCAAGGCCCCAGCAAAATAACGTTGGTGCACCAAATCGGTTGCCCCCTTTCACTTCTTTAAATGATAACAAAACACAGACACTCCCAGCACAAAGGCAACCGAAATAACCGCAAATCTGCAGAACGCAAGGTGACGTTTGGCTCACTGGGACGGTGCCGTGATGTGGTCACAGCGAGTCGTCTCTGTCTGCCACTTCGTAATTTACCACGGACATACCGGATGGGGGCAGAGTCAGGTGACCTCAGGGGGCGTCTTCGGTGTTGCTGGAGGAAAAGGAGAAGACGCGGTTAGCGAGAGCGCCCCCTCACACCCTGAGATGGCACTGCATACCCTAGAGGAGCCCTGTGGGTAAGGGCACATATGTGACAGCATACAACTGGATGACTTGACATGTGGATTATGTGAGTAACATCAAAAATGTATTTGGATGCCTTTCTTTATATTGTTTTCTGTTGGCCACCATGATAGACACCCATCTCGTCAGTAATTATGTCTAACGTGAAATTACAATTGATTTTTGTTTTTTTTTCTGCCATCGCTACAAAAAAACGGTGAGTAAGAAACATAAACGGTATGTTAGTTTAGGTGGCGTATTCTTGTCACTGTCACCCGGGTGCCTTTGCTGTCAGGTTTTGCTCAGCAGTTGCCTGTTTTCCATTTCAAGGCTAACTTTGTGGGTGGGGTGACGTCCAATGGCCCAGTTTGACACTCGTGGACTCCAATCAAGTACTGGAAACAAAGCAAACCAGGGGCACGATATGGGGGGCCGAGGAAGGAGAGAATTCAGTTGTGGATTTTGAGTACATTTTCAAGCCTTTCTGAAGACCTGCGCCCAGCACTTCGTCATTCTGAGTTGGTGAGTGACATTTAATGTATCCATTTTGAATGAAATCGACAACACGATAAAGTGTGCAGAAAGTGGAGGGCCAGTGGAGTCCACTGCTTTTGTCGATGAGGTGTGAAGGGCCGCTTCATGTCAGATGCAGTTCTTTGGAATTCTACGGTGTTCATGCATTGGAAATGACGAAGTTGAATTCTGTAAAAATGTTCTTATCAAATCACCTTAAACATGAGGGTCTCCCTCTTCTTCAACACAACAGTCGCATTCCCAGTTTAACTTCACATTTTCTTTTCCTTTGGTTATCTCGTTGGCTGAGAATGTTACTTCACTCTGTTTGCATCCAAATTTTTCTTTGTGCTTTTAACGGAATCTTGGCTCTGGGGTCTTTCGCTGGCACCCTGTGTCCTTATCGTCTTCATCTGGCGATGGCGTGTGTGATATAATTAACATCTGACTCAAGTCGCTGCCTGCCTGCTGTGTTAATTACAGTGGGGGTCTGTTTAATGTTGTCGTTGGGGGGTCATTCGTTAAGAGCTTTGTGTAAGGTGGTCCGCCTATTAATGGATCCCAAGCTGGAAGTCCTAAATGCTGCCTGGCTTGTGTTCATTGTCATATATTTTGTCATTTTCATTAATTCTTACTCTTTTTCGTAGCCCTCCCGAGGCAGATTTCGCTCAGGCTCGACGGTTCTCCCCCAGGCCCAGCCTCGACCCCTTGGGACATCTGGCCTGAAGGACGTTCGAAAAATTTCTAAGTCCAGACCAAAAACGAGGCCTCGGGAGGGCTACTGGCATGAGGCAGATTTCGCCCAGGCTTGATGGTTCTCCCCCAGGTCTTTTTCTGGTTTTTTTTTATATGTCTTTATTCAAATTTATGTGCATTTTATGTTTTTGTTATTTTTGACTCCTCCCTTTTCTCATATCTGTTTATTTGTTTTTTTTAAATGTGCACGCTGTCTTTAAATGCTCCTCCTCCTTTCCAAGTGCAGTCCCAGGAGGAGGGGCCACCCTGATGTCACCATCCCCAAGCCCCACCTCTGGCTGTTTAAGTTCGCTGAGAAGGCTCAGGAGTTGGGAATCATTTATTTGTAGGAGTTTCAGTGAAATTTCTGCATTTTGTCCTCTTATCTCGCTGTCTTTGGATATCGTTTTGGGACTTGTTTGCCATCGGGCAGCTCCTTTGTGCCTCTTTTTGCTCTTTTGGGCCTTTCTTTGTATTTTATTAATTTTTGTTACTACATCTTTCATGTAGAAAGACTCTTCACTTGCCCTTTTTCTTTAAGCTGGGGGTTTACAGTTATCCCTCCTTTTGTAGGGCTCTATAAGGTTCACCCTTTAACCGCCAACTCCCTAAATATTCCCCATGCCAGGAGAAATCTGAACAATTTTCTTTTTTTTTACTTTACATTTATTCAAGCAGTATTTACCTGCTGAAATGTTTCAAATAAATGGTCAGTCAAAGGACGTAGCTTGAACAAGCGGTCACGGTTTGGATCTTTCATATCTGGCTCAGATAACGGGCAGCAGTCCAGTTGAGATGCTGGGGATACACCCCCTCATCGCCATCATCCGATGCGTCGTCATTCACAGTATCATGCAGCGCACGTTGCTGATCATCATTGTCGCTAAAATCTTCTTCAGAACTGCTACAATCATGATCCGGTAGTAAGGCGTCAGCAATAAAGCTACGATGCCGGATATATCTGGCAGAGGGCGGTTAAGGGGTTAACATAATGTTTTATTATTATTATATTTCTGCGCTCTTCATAGTTGTTTTGCCAGCTCCTGAAGCCAGCAGGTGTCATGATTTAGTTTTATGTTAGTTTTCTTGTATTGGTGTTTTATGACATCAAGGATTCTGTACCTTTAATTAATTGCTTGAAATTTCTATTGGTTTAAATTTTATGTTTTGTTTTGCAACATCCTGGATGTGATTTTTATGCCCCCAATCACGTCATTAGGTCTGCTTTCATGTGTTTCTAGGGGTGTGGCCTCTGAGGTCATGACCTGGGCTTAATCGACGGGATAAAAGGACGGCTGGGAATTCATGACGTTATCCGATCTCCTGACACCAGAGCTCTCAAGCATGCCTTGTGCAAACTCTACTCGCTTTTGACTTCTTGCTTGTTCTCTCAACGTTGAATTTTGTCTCTCGTTTATTATTTTTTTCTGTTGTGTGACGTCCATCTGCCAGTCGTGCGCAGAGAGTTGTACCTGCTGGTTCACTGACAGGACAGCGGGTAGCTCATGTGAAGCCTGTGGTGACATCTCCAGTGACCCCGACTCTCAGTCGCGTTTGACTTTGTCTTTAGTCGTAGTGATGGCTCTGTGTGCTTGAGAGCTGACAACCAATGAATGACCGTCCAGATGTTCAAAGCATTGAATGAAGCAATGAGGAATAAGGAACATGGAGGGCTTTGGGACCTCACAAACAGAAGAGGAGAAGCTTGTCTGGCAGATGTCTCGTGTTTTATGTACCACAGCACTGGCTACACCAGAAGGAATGAGCACGACTGTCCTGCTGAACGTCACGTACCCAGCGATGTAAAGTCGTTTAAACTGACATTGCCTGGCATCGAGATCAGCAACTGCAGACGGCAAGCCTGACACACTCTGTGGCACGATGACATCGGCTTTAAGCAAAAATGTATCGAGGCCAAAATAATTCACAAAGGTCCCAAGAGTCATTTCATGCTGATATATACTTAAACTCTACAAGGACCCTCGTGAAAGGCCGGATTGCCATGCGTGTCCTCTCTGGTGTTGAATGACTGACACCACCTTTGACTCTTGAACCCTCGTGAAGCTCAATGCTGCCTCTAATTATGAGCCGAGGACACCACCGAGATCTCCTCCTAACTGAATATCCAGCCTCCTCTTCCTCCACGGAGGGTTAATCGGAAATCTCATCGTCCGACGTTACACGGCAGCTTCCTGACAAAGCAATGTTCTAACTGTCAAAACTGGAGTCTTTGTAATCGGCCGTCATTAGCGGCGGGCGCTGTGCGTGTCGTCCCAGCTGTTGCCAAGGCCTCCCTTGGTGGATTCTTGCTTCTTTTCTTAGTCTCTGATACAGCAGAGTTACAGCGGCCAGGTAAGTAGAGCAGAGAATTTTGGCAAAGTCTCCATGAACTGCGTAAACGTCTGCCTCGGCCCCCATCTTACTTTCTACATGAAACATCTGGCAGGGGGTGGGGAGACATCTGCCCACAATGCCACCTTCATGCACCAATTTCAGCAGCTTTTCCTTGTACACGACCCAAATTGTCATCATTTGTTTTCTATATTCACTTGAGCACTGTGTGAAGCCTGGTTAGAAATACTGGACGTGTCCACACTGGGCATGAGGGCAGAGTGACAGAAGTGGCATCAGATGTGGAGACGCACCTTCTTGTGCAGCTGCCACTGGCTGGATTTTCGCTGGATGTTGAATTTATCCAAAATGTCAAAGTTCGAGGAGAAGCTGGTGACAGGTAAGGCTTAAAGAACACTTTGAGATGTATCAATACTAAACTTGGCGTAAAGCCGCGCATGTTTTTACGGTAGCCCCCTTCCTTACATACGCACGTTTTTGCTTGGATTTGCCAACAGGTGGGACCCAGCGTCAAAGCAGTGCTGCCATTTCTGTGTCGTTTCCCTTCTTTTTCATATTTGCATCAATGACATGGGATTTCTCTGAAATACCAAAATGAATTGCATATTGTGGGCGGCACGGTGGCGCAGTGGGTAGCGCCTCACAGTAAGGAGACCTGGGTTCGCTTCCCAGGTCCTCCCTGTGTGGAGTTTGCATGTTCTCCCCGTGTCTGCGTGGGTTTCCTCCCGCAATCCAAAGACATGCAGGTTAGGTGGATTGGCGATCCTAAATTGTCCTGTGTGTGTGGGTGCCCTGCGGTGGGCTGGCACCCTGCCCAGGGATTTGTTCCTGCCTTGTGCCCTGTATTGGCTGGGATTGGCTCCAGCAGACCCCGTGACCCTGTAGTTTGGATATAGCAGGTTGCATGATGGATGGAAGGATTGCATATCATTAACAAAATGATTTCACTTGATTGTAGTCATTGTGTAACAATGTAATGGGCCACGGAATGGCCAAACTATTCTGATTACCACAGCTACTTCAGCGTCATTTGAAGGCGTCGCAAATGGAAGAAATAGAAGAGAGTTCATAGTTAGAGATGATGATGATGATGATGATGTCTGGGTTCTTAGTCGATTTCAATTTCCTAGATGTCTCCTCCTGGCACCGGCTTTACAATGGCAGACTTTGAGGAGTTGTGCTCTACCTGCTCCTTTACAAGTTCTGTCCACTCTCGGGTTTTCAACCACAGGAGCTTCTCAACGTGAACTTGCTGACCGATTGGGTATTTCACAAACATCACCAAGTCGCACCATGCCAGCTGTATCAAAGCGCAATTTGCAGCAATGTGCGGTTTTCCAAATGTAATCGGAGCGGTCAGCCGCACACACATTGCTATTGCAACGGCGCTGGACAAGTCACATCAGCCAGGGGTGAATCGCCAAAAGAATGAGCTGGCATTACATCATCTATAGCTGGAGAGCCGATAAAAACGGCAGCTCTGTACAGGCGCAGGGGCTTTTTACAAGTAGTGTGCCAATAGGACAGCGAGCACAGAACTGATCCGTTGTGGCGCTCGGCCTCGACACTACGTTGGATGGAGTGATGGCTCTGAGAATAGGGATCTGCACTGGTAATCAGAAAGTTTCTGGTTCGAATCCCGTAAATGCCAATAGGGACTCTGCTCTGTTGGGCCCTTCAGCAAGGCCCTTAACCTGCAATTGCTGAGCGCTTTGAGTAGTGAGAAAAGCGCTATATAAATGCAAAGAATTGTTATTATTATTACGTTAGCAAGGCACCTGCAGAGAACGAATCTGCTTATGTAATCAGAATGCGTTTCCACTATTAATGTGCTGCTCTACAGACCACAGACAGTGTGGCCCAATGTGCCAGCTTGTAGCGGGTACACAATCCTGGCTTACATGCACTATGATGACCCTGACCCAGCAAATGATCAGCCAAATCAGACAGCATTACAACTTCATTTGAATGTCATGAGCAGATTGTAACAATGGGTCATCAGATGCAGTATTTCTCATTGAACTTGTGCCCAGCGTCACACACCACAGCTTGTATCTTCTGTAGTTCACTGCCCACGTCTCCTACAGCCTCCAGAATGGCGTTGGTCGGCACACACAGCCAGATGGTTGCCCGGCGGTTTCCGAGGCAGAGGTGTGTGTGCCGCCAATGCCTGCTGATATGCTGGGCACAGCAGCACCTGGAGCCGCGTCCTCGACATGGAACAAACAGACGGCGGGCTGTGACTCGCTTTCTCACATCGACTTTTATATCTGAGCACTTCTCTTTAATTTCAGGCACCGTGTGACCTTATCGTCGAGTGTCTCTGCCCCGCTGTGTCACTCCATAATTTCCTTTGGTTGTTTATCCCACTGCTTAAGCCAACAAATAATTCATTTTTTCTTGCCTCCACTTTTTTCCTCTTGATTTCGCCATCGTCTTCACAGACACTGAATGGAAGGGGCCGCGCTTATTGATTTGTATGTTCAGATATGCAAAATTCTGGGGGGAGTCGGGGTGGTGCTGTAGGCGCCTGCACGTTTGTTAACTTTCACATTCATTAGGATTCACGGAGCTGAGCTGCATGGAAGTTGGAATGCCCACAGGTTTGGATTTTTAGTGTGACTTCGACGCACTGCGTTATACGAGAGGCCCCCAGTCTGATGTGGTAACACTTGGCCCTTCACCTCTGCCCACATCTGCCCAACCCCATTACATGTCATCTTGTGACCAACCCACCTGCCTGTGACATGCCCACCGCACAGCGAGGACCCCCTCAGGAGGAGTGCGGCGCGGGCGTCAGCAGCGTCCTTTGGATTAATTAGTCAGCATGCAGCTCACTTGTTCTCGTTTCTTATTCTGCATTCAACAAAACGAAGCCGAGTGATTTGGGCTTTTGTAAGACATTTATTATAAGTATTTAAGACTCTTTGCTTGTTTTTGTATTCATTTCATTTCTTTTTTCTACTCAGTTTGCTGCCTTAATTGTCCCCAGGCCTGAATGTGAGGAACCCCGAGCCTAATGTTAAACACCGTCAGGATGGCAGGTCATTAAGCAAATCCCCTCATCATTCTTGTTGAAAGTGCAAAATGGTCGACGCTGTCAAGTGTGGCGTGAATGGAACTGTCAGCGGACTGGAGACCCCGGTGAGGACCAGCTTGGAAATCGAAAATGACGGGCGGCGTGTCATGGAATGCAATTCTCTGGATGAGCAGAAAGGGGGCGCATAGCAAAAGATTTTATAACTGAGAGTCACAACTGCTGCCCTTCTTGCTTTTGGTTTTCACCAAGCGTGCATATTAAGAGTTGTCACCTTTATATAGTGCCATGCACTGCAGAGTGTGCCACATCGCTGAGCACTGCCTGTCACCTGCAGCGTGAAAGTAAAGTCATTTACAGAAGAAGTGGGCCGCGTTTAGTCAGACGGGCAGAATTAACACCTCAAGTGCAAAGCGAAGCTAAGAATAGAAGAGGTGGTGACAGTGGCGGGCATTTCAGAGGGCGCTGCCAGCTGCACTTTCAGCGTTTTCACTTCTCAGTAACTGTGAAGCCCAAATCAAGAGCGTTTAGCGGAGGGCAGAGTTTGGAGGCAAACTGCTAATTTCATGAGGGCCTTTTAATCTGCTGGTCTGACAGCAATGTAGCGCCTTTCACATGTACTGTATATAATACAAGAGAGTGCCTTTAGCCTGTCTGTCTTTGTATCTGGCATGTAGTGACACTCTCGGTCTACTGTATAAAGTCTTTCAGAGCCCACCACTACTACACCGTCACATCTGTGTTTACCTGCCTTATAGAGCCTTTGAGATAAATCTACCTATTAGATAGGAAAGGCACTATACATCTATCTATCTATTATATAGTGCCTTTCACATATCTATTATATAGTGCTTTAGATAGATAGATAGATAAATCTGAAAGGCTATATCTGTCTATCTTTCTAAAGCACTATATAATAGATAGATATGTGAAAGGCACTATATAATAGATAGTGCCTTTCCATCAATCTATTGTATAGTGTCTTAGACAGATTGTTTCCTTCCTATCTATCTATCATATGTCTTTATTCCTAAAGACAGCACCTAGTCTAGTAGTTTCCATATATTACCACCGTAACAGATGGAAGGTGACAAGGACCACACAGAGACCCCAAGGTAAGGTCTGAAACAGTCACCTTATTCTTTGCAGTTTGGCACTTGAGCCACTAGAGGGCCGCACTGCCTGCGGTCAGGAGCCTCAGGTATCCATCCATCCATTTTCCAACCCGCTGAATCCGAACACAGGGTCATGGGGGTCTGCTGGAGCCAATCCCAGCCAACACCGGGCACAAGGCAGGAACCAATCCCGGGCAGGGTGCCAGCCCACTGCAGTGCGCGCGTACACACACACACACCCACACACCAAGCACACACCAGGGACAATTTAGAATCGCCAATCCACCACACCTGCATGTCTTTGTACTGTGGGAGGAAACCCACGCAGACACGGGGAGAACATGCAAACTCCACGCAGGGAGGACCTGGGAAGCAAACCCAGAACACTACCACTGTGCCACCGTGCTGCCCACTTAGTGATATTGTGTCTTTATTTAATAAAAATATTCCTGGCCACTGCCTCCCAGCTCCTGTTTTCGACTCCCGGCCCCGTCCAAGTGTGGGAGTCGCATGTCCCCTCTTTCTGTGTTTTTCCCCCCTCAGTACCTTTGGTTTCTTCTCGCAGCCCCACATGCACAGGTTATCTGAAGACTCTCATTTGGCCCAGCCTGGCTCGACGTGCCCGCTGCTAAGCTGGCTTCCCATCCAGGGTCGGCTCCTGCTTTCCATCCAACACTGACAGGAGCGGCTCGGCCCCCCTGTGACCCTGCAATGTATAAAGCAGGCTCAGGGTAACAGATGGATGGAGATGATGCCAAGGCAGTGCCCACCTGTGTCTTTTTCCTCTCCTCCATCTCTTAGCCAGGTGCACATTCAGAAACATCAGGTCTGGATTTAGAGGTTCCATCTTTTTTTCAGCTCATTTGAAATCTAAAGCCGGCCTGAAATGTTTGTGGCACACCGGCTATGAACCATCAGGCGACCTCTTTTATTATTGGTGATGCGGGGCACTGCAGTGCAGGGTCAGGGGATTTTCTCTTATCCTTTATACAGCGGATTTGTCCATTCTGGATAATAAAGACCTGAGAAAAATAAAAAATATATCGATCTGACAAAATCCTCCGGCACGCTGGCCAATAATTTCATCGACTGCTTTGTGTCGCCGTTGTTGGTCGGAGATATTTAAGGATCAGCGGGACTCCGGCGGAGCGCGTCAAGGGAGCGTCACCTTTATCTTTTCATTACTCAGAGGCTCCCATCGCGAGCTTTTCTCATTTCAAAAGATGCGTTTTGTTTTCATTGAAAGTCTGCGGCTTTGCTCTTTATGGCGCCGATGCGCTCTCACGGGAACCACGGTGCGCGTGCGTGAGTTCAACTTCGAGCGCGTTGACGCCTATCCGTGCGCGTGCGCGCCGGGATGTGCATTCCTCGCGCGCCTCATTCCGTTACATAAAACTTTAGTGTTATGACGCTGCGGCAAATTAACGGGGCGCGTCGTGACCTTGGACGTCTGATCTGCCATCCATCGAGTTGTGAGGACTGCGACACCTAAAACAACAGACGGGTCGAGTCGCCTTTCTGGAAACAGCCGCGGGCTGAATTTAGGCTCGGGATTAGTCGGCACAAAACTAAGGAAGACATTCTTGAACCCCTCTGTTCAGTCCTGCGTGTAATCAATCGGGCGACAGCGACCCGCTCCGAAAAAAAAATATCAAAAAGCTGGCAGCCCACTGAAGCGTCTGGGATGTGAGACACTTTGTGGAGGTGCGCTTGACGAAAGGCGCTATATGAAATGGCGCTTCACCGAGAAGCAGGATAGTTTTAAGAGAAAATTAGAGAGGCATATTTCGGACAAAACTTCCATTGAACTCTCTGCGGAATTCAAACGACCTCAATGTCCAGTACGTTCTGCATTTGCGTTGTCCATAAATAAAGTCAAGTCACCGGCCAGCCAGACGTCGCAGGTCCAGAGTGGCATCGTCCTAATGGCGAAACGAACAACGTCGGGTATCCTAAGGCGCTCTTAATCCGTTAATAGTGGCAGTTGGACTTTTAAACAATATTCGAATAATAAATTAATTGCCAAATAATAAATGAAAACTCTTTCACTTTTTCCATTCCGAGTGACAGCCCGGCATCCCCGCTAGTAAATAAATAAAGACGACGGGAAATGCAAGTCGAATAATCGAATGACATGTTTGGTTGATTATTTCATTTTGCGCTCATTTAATTCCTCCTCTTCATCTTGTCCTACTTCAATGTGAGGTCGATGCTGATCAGCCTTCTCCATACAACTCCGTCCTCCTCCTCCTCTTCATTCAGGTGTCTTCTTTTACTTCATTCGTCCACCTCTGCTTTCTGCTCCCCTGGACTTCCATGTCCATCACTCTTTGGCCCACATCTTCACTGTCTCTGCTCATCGCGTGTCCATACCAATCCGACTTACTTTTTAGCACTTTCTTAGGTTTCTCACCCACATTCACTCGGGTCCCAATCCAGGTGGGTACAGCAACGTGCTATCAGTGCATGCTTCCAACTTCTCCCACACTCCTTGTAGCTCTGATTATCTCATTTCTTAATTTGTGCTCCTTTGTAGCTCCACAGTCCCATTTCTGTTACTGCCCGTGTCTCCACTCCGTACATCATTGATGGTGTTAACGACTTCACCTTGACTCTTGATCACATGGGACTACTGATATCTTCTTCCAGTTTTCCCATCTAAGCTGCACTCTGTGGGTTTTTTCTCTGCATCTCATTGCCCACCTTGTGCTACCACTAACCCTTTATATTTAAACTTCTCCCCTCTTTTCAGTGGCTCTCCAAGTTGGTTAACTTCTGAATCCTCTCATAATTAAACCTCATATATTCAATCTTCTTCTCCTGATATATCTTCAATCCTCCATCTTCCAAGAGTCTTCTCCATTCATCCAACTTCCTCTCCACTTCCTTCTTTCTGGTGCTACACCACGCAAGGGCAGCAGCACTCAGCCTGCACCGGGGGGATCGGTCTTGTACGCCCCAAATCAACACACCCATAACCAGATCAAAGAGGTAAGAATTTCCAGAAGGTGCCTGGTGCAGACCAATACCCTAACTGGAGGTCTTGTCTCTTACTCCACCACCGCTTCTAACCCAGGTCCTCAATCCCTTAGACATATCCCGAACAATCTTAATATTCTTTACTTCTCACTCAAACCTCGTGACATAAGATTCTTACCATAACTCTTCTCCACATCACGTACCATCACATGCAAACCTTTCTGTTGTTCTTGATGCCTCTCTGTAAGATGTCTCAACGCAAAGACTGGATCATTTAGTCTTCTCCTGCTCTCCTTCACTGTCCATGCCTCAGCTCCGTACATCATTGCTGGTCTTAATGACCTCACCTTTGTCTTAATTTTTCGATCACACAAAACTCCTGATGTTTTCTTCCAATTGTTCCATCCCCACTGCAACTCTGTTGGGTATCTGATTCTCCATCTTGTGGCTACCACTGATCCTCGATATTTAAACTTCTCCACTCTTCTCTTCTCAGTTACAACTGAGACGCCAACCAGCAGGTCCTCTGCCCGTGTCCCCGCTGTCAGTCCCATGGGAATCCCCAAGCTCTGCTTCACCCGAACCGCTGCCAATCCCGGCTCCACCTGGCGCGGGCACTTTGCACTTCCACCTCTGCCAATGGCTCCACCCGACGACAGTAGCCCTGAGCGTGATGGTCGCCCCTCCTGACCGATGGCCACACGCTCCTCTTGGGACTTCACTCCCATCCATCTCCTCCTGTACATCACACTGTCTTGTTTCCTCTCTCTTTCTCCTGCCTGCTTCTTCTCCCATCTTTCAGCCTTCTTGATCTTGTGCCCCCCCCCCCCCCCCCCTTTAGTTGTTGTCGTTGCGATCATCTGATTGCCACCCCGGGCTGATAAGAAGGCACTCAGACTACCTGCATGTACCAGTAAGGCGACACAAGTACAGATGACCCCTCACACCGACTCGGAGTCGGGACGTCTTCATGGCAGATCACTCACACCTGCTCCACTCCCCACACCAGCGAGTTCCTTATTTATTTATTTATTAATTAATTAATTAAACACTGCCAGTTTTTCTGAGCTGCGGACCTGCTATGCCACCGGTCCTCACTCCCTCATCTTGGACAATCTTAACATTCTTCTCTTCTCTGACATGCACCTCCAGAGCTCTTCCCGTGGTCCAAATCAGTTACCACCCCATGCAAACCCTTCTGTTGCTCTCCATGTTTCTCTGTGGCACATTTCAATGCCAAGGCCACCTCAGTTGTTTCTCTGTCTGGCATCAAACCCAAGTGCTGCCCCCCTGTGGTGGTCTGAAGGATCAAACCGGAGCAAGCAGCACCGAGGATGAAGTTCTGGGGATTTAAAAAGGAAGGGCTTAGGCGGTGATGGTAAGTCCCTATAGAGCCCAAGGTGGTGGTGGGGTGGAGTGTGTGCCCCCCCTTAGTGTCCGGAGCAGGCGCCTCTTAACTTTCACCTGTAGGGAGACCGGCTCTGGGCCTAGGAACAGATTTAGGCAGCGAATCTGAACTGAAGTGTTTACATCTGAGGGTGTGGAGGGAAGGTGAGAGGAGAAGATGTTGAAGCAGGTAGACATGGCAGGGACCCCCTCAGCCCCAATGGAGGCACTCGGAGACTCCGGACAGACAGCAGGATTACACTTTATTGTGTGGCGCGCATACACACTCAAGTCTGATGGCACAATGAGACCCCAGCAATGGGCACCTTTTACTTTTATTCCAGTTCTTATCATTTCAGCCATTATTCTTCCTCATCTGACTTCCATTGCTCTCGTCCTACCTCAGATTCATTCTACCAATACTTCTTAGCTGAGGGGTGTCAAAGCCCACTCTGTCCATCACATCTGTTTGGCGAGGCCTGTCCTTACTCCCCTCTAACTGGCGCTTGCCACCTTTATTTACAGCCACTTCTCAAAGCGAGGGGCCCATTCCTCGGCTCTCTAGCACGTCTGACCTTTGGCTTATGAAAAACTGATGTCCTCAACGTAATACATAAAGAATATGTACAGTAGGAGAGAAGGGAAAAAGAGAGAGCAGGCAGGGTGGAGTGGCTGGAGAAGAGTGTCAGGAGTGATTTGTGACAGACGGGTATCAACAAGAGTGACAGGGAAGGTCTACAGGATGGTAGCGAGACCAGCTGTGTTATATGGGCTGGAGACGGTGGCACAGGAGACACAGCTGGAGGTGGCACAGAGTTGAAGATGTGAAGAGTGGCATTGGGTGTGACGAGGATGGGCAGAATTAGAAATGAGGACATTAGAGGGTCAGCTCAGGTTTGGGGTCAGAGAGGCGAGATGGCATTGGTTTGGACATCTGCAGAGGAGAGATGATGAGTATAATGAGAGAAGGGTGCTAAGGATAGAGCTGCTAGGTAAGAGGAGAAGAGGAAGGCCTAAGAGAAGGTTTATGGATGTGCTGAGAGAGGACATGCAGGTGATGGTGTGACAGAGCAAGATGATGAGGACAGGAAGAGGTGGAACAAGATGATCTGCTGTGGTGACCCCTAACAGGAGCAGCCGAAAAGAAGAAGAAGATGATGAAGATGCAGACATAACTCTTACATCTCAATGTTTAAAACAATCCTTACTTTCTCTTGTGCTTATAATACTTTTCTAGTACGTGAAATTACCGATTTTAAAAATGCAATTATTTTTATAAAGAAGAGCAAATTTTGAGAAGAGGATGACAGGAAGGAGACCACCTGGACACAAAGACACACCAGGGGGTGGAACAGAGAGGTGCAGAATGTGACGAAAACAAAGAAGGAGACAAAGGAGACATGGCAATCAGGGAGGGAGGGAAGAAGATAAAGAAACAGGGAGGCAAAGAGGGCAGCGGCGAGGGCCGATTCAGAGGTGTATGGAAACTTGGAGACAAAAGATCTTTGGAAGAAGGCAGGGAAGGATCTGAGTCTGATAAACAGGTGAAGGACGAGTGAGGTGTGGTCCAGAGTGAGGAGGAGCAGGAGGAGGTGGAAGGGGACCTTTGAAAAGCCGTTGAATGAAGAAAACCCAAGAGTGGCGGACAATCGAGTCCCAGATGACGGATTAGCATCAGGGAGGGAGGAAGTAAAGGATCCACTGAAAGGAAGGAAGGAAGAATGGCAAAGCACCAGGACCGGATGAACTACCAGTGAGTTGTAATTCTCTTTGTCTCAAAACAAAATAACTCTGGTGGTCCTTCTTGTACTCTTTAGAGGTAACACAAAAATGAGTCCTGCATGATAAATGAATTAATAACAGGATTCTGACAGTGCGGTCCCTGATGGCCTGCTGTCTCGTTATCGATGTTACAGTGCAGTCTTCCTCCGAGGCCCTACCTCATTTCAGGTTTGAGAGCCCCCGATTCCGTGAATCCACAAGATCAGAAGAGCCATCAGCGTCAGACATCCTCTGGTTGACGGGCTGCCTTGTCACTTCCGATGTCCTGGCTGCTGCCTTCATGTTTATTATAATCCACGTAGCAGACCCTCGCGAGGATGTGAATCCCTTCATTGACTCTAATTGAGACGCGTCCCCGGGGCTGTTTGGTTACGTGGCATATGGCAGGCCGCTGTGCCCTCCGCTCGCTCATTATTTCTGCCTGACAGAATTACACGTCAGTCCCGTATGTCACGTTTTATTAGGTGGGTAACAGCCCGCGGATTTCACCAACGCACCTCTCTCCTGCCATTTCTCCGCGCCGCAGTCCCTCGTGTCTGCCATTCCACCAAGAATTTAACATTTCATTGAGAAAATGAGAAGGTTGTTCAGCCTGGTGGGTACAATTTGAGTGCGTCAGTGCTGTCCTGACATTTAACTGCTGGTCGAAAAGATAAGCCACAGCCACGTGGGACCAAGACAAAGGTTAAAATTACAAATGGAGTGCCAACACTGACAATTAAAAATGAGACGTGCAAAAAAAAAGATGAAAATAAAATATTCTAATTCGAAAAATACGCAACCGGCCTCACGTGCGGCTGACATTTACAGACTTGACACTCGCTTCGCAGTCCGAGGCCCTCAAGCCTTTCACAAAGTCAACACACTCCAGCGACGAGAGCCCACCGCTTACGAACGTCTGTGTCCGAGTGGGTGGGCATTTCATAAGCTCTTGGGCACGTTGCTACCGGGTCATGAGCTGGTAACACCAGTTGCAGCTTTCACCATCATTTTGAAATCTGCACAAATTTGTTCAGCTGGAGTTCACCTACAGAAATTCTCCGATGATTCACGGGGTCCATCGATGAGGGGGATGAGGCAGAGGAGAGGAGGCAGACAGAGAAATTTGGGGTTTGTCTGCAACTCAACATCACAAAAACAAGGAACTGGCGATTGACTCTCACCGCACCAAAGAGCCTCTGTGTCTAATCGCTGTACAAGTGGATGTGGAGGTGGTACACTGCTATAAAGGATTGGGGAGCTCCACTCAACTGATACGATGGACTGGTATCATAACAGAAAGGAAATAGAAAAAAGGGGGCCGACTGTGCAACATTCAACGTGGGCAGTGACATCCTGTACACCTTCTACAACGCTGTGAAGGCCATTGGGGTGTGCTGGGCTGGTAAAGTCACAAAAAAGAGCAGCAAACCAATTGAAGAAGTCGAGTAAAAGGGTTGGCACAGCTAAGGGATGCCACCTGGACCTGCTGGAGGTAGCAGAGAATCAAATCAAAATTGACGGCCATTATGAGCAATGCTGCACATCCTCTTTGTGACATTCCAGCATTTTTGGACTTCAGCAGACAGTGCTGGTCGAAGCCCATATGGAGCCTTAGGTGAGTTTGTGGGGGTTGTGAGGGTCCCATTGGTGCCCAACGGGTGTGACACTTGGTGTCCATAACGTGGAGAATCTGGAGCATGCATTTCTTGAGATACATAATCAGTGTCCCTCTGTGTCCGGAGTACCCCTCTTAACTTTCATAAACTGCCTTCCCCTTGTGTGATGGGACCCTAGGTGTCTGATTATGTCACCTATGTTATATAGTGCCTTTGACATCTATCTATCTATCTATCTATCTATCTATCTATCTATCTATCTATCTATCTATCTATCTATCTATCTATCTATCTATCTATCTATCTATCTCGTAAATGACTGATCCTTCCAACAGGGTCTCCCATCTCAGCACAGGATCTCTGATGCTCTCACAGTGACCCCTGACTTCTCGTCTAACTCCCTGGCAAGGACCCTCCTTCCCTTGGTTACCCAGTTTGGCTGGATGACCCATTCTAGGGTGAGTTCTGGTGCTTCCATTCATCTTTTGTTCACAATTTTTGAAACATTCAGAGCTGCGGCACTGCTTGTATCTCCTTTGCCCTGATCTTTGCCTCACCACATCTCGATCACGAATAGTCTACAGAGACTTCCTTGGACTTCAAGTCTTGGTTTTTGTCCTGGCATGCAGTGTGAATTGTGGGACCTTCTATCCACAGGTCCACATTTGCCTTTCTAAATGATGTCCAATTAATTTGATGTGCCACAGGTGGACTCCAATGAAGTTCTAAAAACATCACAAGTAGAATCAGTACAAGCAGGACAGAGCTGAGCACAATGTGGGGAGCCACAGGGCCTGAATACTTTAGGAAGGAGAGATCTCAGCTTTGAATTTGTGTAACTTTGAAACCTTTCTTGTCACATGTTTTCAGATCAGTTTTAGCTAAACTAATAGCTTAAAAAAGTCATCCGAAAGTTACGGGACGCCTTGAACTCGAGGTCACTTATTAAACCCTGACTACTCTGATTGAGGGTCATACGCTGGGCACAGAAGATCTGCTGCCCCCTGGGGCAGTTGGCTGTGCGGACCAAGAGGGTGGCAGATGTTTTCAAACTCCTTCTGTCTGACGAGCAACCCGCAGCAACCACCCCACTATGGCGGCTAAAGATTGAAACAACACAAAGAAACAGAAAATAAAATGAGGGGCGCTGACTGGGGGACCGGGGTGGCCAGCTGGTTTGTGTGATTCTGTCCCAGACTGAGCAGCACTGAAGAAAAGCCCCAGAGTTTCCAGAAGAATAACATCCTCAGACCTTCAAGGGAAAGCGAGGCCGTGTCATGCTGTATGTATGCATGTATTTATTATTTATCTTCATTATTGTTTAATGCGTGTGTGCTTTGACAGCACAAACCCCCAGTCCCGGCACAGAAAGTGCTGATGAAGTTGAATTTGAGAGACGGGGAGTTTGTGCCTCCCTGGTGACCCCAATGCCTCGTCGGGTTCAGTTGATGTTCCTGTTTATTGATCTTCATTCGACTCTTTCTTTTTCTTTAGTGTTTTACTTAAAAAGGCCATCTGATGGAACAGCACCCTGACCAAAGTTAATGCCCTTCTTCAACTTGGCACTGAGCAGATGTGCTTCAGCACCCAATGAGCTTGAATTGAATTAAATGACATAAAATGAGTGTGCTGGGCCAGGAAAACAAAAATCACATTCAGGTTAAAAAACGGTGATGGCTGAGCGATGTCGGTGTTAGCAGGATAACAGACGGGCACCTCAGGAGAGAAAACGTCCTGGGACAGCAGTGAACCACAGTCACAGTTACAGCTGGACGTCTACACTGTGTATATAGCGCCTTTCAAATCTGTCAATCAATGAGTCAGTCAGTCAACCTATCTATCTATCTACAGTATCTATAATATAGTGCCTTTCACATCTATCTATTTATCTATCTATTATATAGTGCCTTTCACATCTATCTATCTATCTATCTTATATAGTGTCTTTTCCTATCTATCTATCATAGTGCCTTTCACATCTATCTATCTTATATAGTGCCTTTCACATCTATCTATCTATCATATAGCACCTTTTGCATCTATCTATCTTATATAGTGTCTTTCTATCTATCTATCTATCTATCTATCTATCTATCTATCTATCTATCTATCTATCTATCTATCTATCTATCTATCTATCTATCTATCATATAGTGCCTTTCACATCTATCTATCTATTATATAGTGCCTTTCACATCTATCTATCTATCACACGTTGTCATTTATATCTAGCCCTTATGCCCTATTAGCTATCTGTCTGTATGCCTGTCTGACTATTCTACAGTGAAGTTTATATCAATTTTGTCTAATATCGTGCCTTTCACATCTACAGTATCTATCTTTTAATACAGTGTCTTTCTTATCTGTCTATCTAGTAGATGCTGCCTCTCATATTTATTAAAAACTGGCTTCCAGACTATGTATCTTTTTTCTGTTTGATTATTATACAGTGCCATTCACATCCATCTATCTATCTTTATCTACCTTATTTTCCCTATTCAGTACTTAATGCACCTCAAGGTCTTTTATATTAATGTTATTTATTTATTCATTCATTCATTTATTTAACCAAAGGCATTCAGTCTCCTGTCCAGAAGTCTTTTCAAATAAATCAACAGAACATCTGAGCGCTGAAGATCGGCGCCTCGCCGCGCTGCGCATCTGCCTGCTTTGTACTCGCGTCCAGAGATCTTCACTATTTATTTTTTTATTTGTTCGATAGTTTGTTTCTTTCTTTATTAGTTTATTTGCGTTTTCCATATAAATCACAAGCTGACAAAGTGCTCCCCACCCCACAGCCCCTCCGTGATCATTCATCTACAGAATGGAGGACTGACCGCCAGTTTCTCCGAGTCCGCCCTGTTCTGCTGGCTGAAGGCTTCTTTTTAATATTAAAGGCGTCTTCATGAATGAGGGCGGCACAAAATGCATAAAGAAGGAAATGCTTTACATTTCGGAAAATGTCCTGAAATGAACGGCACGGAAGACGTCTCTCCATTGCGTGATTTCTCCTGATTTTCAGCCCACTTGAGGACTTGTCGCCGCTGCCATTGATTGTGTCTCCGAGCCAAGCGGCGTGTCTGATGCTTTATTTTTTCTTTATTATTATTATTATTATTATTGCTGTTTCTGAAATTCTTTCTTTTCGCGGGATACCCCGGCTGATCCAGCGTGCCTACCTGCGGGTACTCACTATTTAATCATCGGACTCTTCCTCGCGCTCACAAAGCTGCAGTCCCGTTTGACTTTCCCGGCAGCAGCTGCCGCCCGTCCTTTCCACTTCTGTCTTTGTTCATTTGTCTACTGTGTTGTTTGGGGGGGGGGGGGGGGGGGGGGGGGGGGGGGGGGGCGCGCGCGGTCACAGCACAGACAGCAAACCTGCATAACGACGGACAGATTGGCGTTAGAACGCAGTGAGGTGCGCTGACATCTCCTCACGTCTGCTAATCTTCCTCTTCGTCATGTTGCGCTGTCCAGGATGACGCGGTGATTCGCGCCGCTCCTCCCAGGCCTTGTGCGTATGAACTCTGCGCGTACTCTTCGTGTCGACGTGAATTTTCATCCGGGTACTTCATTTTTCTTCCCAGGACAAGCAGGTCCGGTAAGTCAGCAGTCCCAAACTGTCCCAGCGTGAGTGTCAATGTGCGGTTGTGTGTGTGAGTGGCACTGCCACCTTGTCACATGACTGCTTCCTGCCTTGTCTCCAATACTGCAAGTTTATCTCCCACATGATTGGCCAAATGCGGGTCACATGTCGATGGCCCATATGGATTAGCACTGTTACTGATTGGTTCAGGTGTGCTAGGAGCGAACAAACACCTGGACAGTTTGGGGGTCCCTGCAGACTGGTCTAGATAAAATGAGGCAATCATTTGAAATCATCTAAGATTTATATTACTTATTTGGCTGATGCCTTTATGAGAGGCAACTTACAACTTTTGAGGTGCAATTGGTTTCAGTTTTCTCGTTTTTTCCAAATCAGAGTGCAGGCAACTTGCTCAGTGGTGTCAGCAGTGGGATCTTAAACTGCAGCCAAAGGCTTTGAGGTTCAAACACCTGACCACTAAACCAAGAATTTGTTTATAAGAACATCAGAACTTTTTGTTTTACATTTAAATTTTTGTCAAACTTAAAATGTCATTTAAATTGCACCAAATTTTATATTAAAAAGTATGACTCAAGTTTCATAAAGTTCCATAACTGATACCATGTACCTGAAGAAGGGGCCTGAGTTGCCTCGAAAGTTCACATATTGTAATCTTTGTAGTTAGCCAATAAAAGGCGTCATTCTGCTTAACGACTTCTCACTACATTAAGTTGCCTAATATTATAAATTCTCGGTTACAGTGCGGTGTATTTGTTAAGGATTCTACACTGCAAACCCAGACGTTGTGGATTTAAATCCCACTTCTGACACCATTGTGCGACCACCTGCCTGTGTGCCAATTAGAAAAGCAAAAGAAACGAAACGAAACTCAAATATTGTCAGTCGCCAAGAACATAAGAAATGTGACAAACGAGAGGAGGCTGTTGAATCCACCTGTCACTCGTTTGTTTAGCTAATTGCTTTCTGTCCCCAATATCCCACCCAGATCCTTCATAAAGTTTTTCCGGGTTTCTGCTTCAAATAAGTAAATGCAAGTTAATAAAGGTTTTATTTCTTGAATGTTACTTCACACTGCTGCTGCCCGCTCTGTCTCTGTGACTGCGACTTGAATTGGTTTGTCCTCATGATGATGTCACATCCTGTGATGGACACTCCCCCTCCCAGTTTGGCCAGTTGGGCACCTGCTCTGTTACCCTGAACTGGATAAAGCAGATGAGATAACGGTGAGCCATCGCCATCCTCATCATGAAGTGTGGGCTCAGTTATTGTAACAACCAGGGGGATGTGGGAGACGGAGGAGTGCAATTGGCCTCTTTACGCCCTAAAAAGGACCCCTTGGCTTTTTGAGCATTCACGAACGCTTACCCCCGGGTCAGAGGCAACCCCTGTTCCACATTGTCCCCCCGACCTTAAGACCAGGGGTCAAATTTGAGGCTCACTTAAGGGGGCTTCAGCAGCCTGGAGAGGCGTCCCATCGAAGTGCCAAGTCTGTCCCCCCTCTTACCTACTGCCACTTTATAGCCGACTTCTCCCGCCCCCTCAGATGGTCTGCGGCCCCCTGAGGAGAGTGTTTCTCTGAGGTCCGAACCCCGAGACATTAACTACTATAATCTCAATACTCGCCGTGCACTTACTGTACCAGCAGGCATCAATGCTGGCCGTTTCCCTGTCTTTGGCACCCTTTGAAATGATGCACTGCAAATTAACGGGAATGGATACAAATACCAATAATGTTATTATAAGTGACGATATGGCCACCCCGCTAGATTTGGTCCCAAGTTAGACCCAGTAAGTTCATTCAGGTTTTTGGAAGACGTGAATGGGCGCAGCACATGAGAAGCCCCCAGTTTCAGAGTACCGGACTGAACTTCCATCTTTGTGGAGTCTGCACGTTCTCTCCGTGTCGCGGCGAATTTTCTTCCACCTTGTGCATCAAAAGACAAAGCTACTTGATGGTGGGCAGGTGTGCGCCTTTCGACTGTTCGGCTCCAGCTACCCAACAAGAGCGACACTTAACGGGACTCAAAGAGTCACCGAGTGCGTCCGAGTCTGCAGTGGGGAATAAGCGGAACTGTCACGGAGGGCACGGATAACGGCACATGTCGCTTTATTACGGAATTCATAATCCAGCATTATTATGAAGGCTTCTCCAGTAGGGTGGTCGCGTAAAGTCGGGCCGCTGCGGGCTCAGGAGACGGGACACCAGTTAAACGGTGCATCGGCAGTGTGATGTGATGGTTAATCCATGAGGTTGTAGGTTCAAATCCCGCACTTCACCAGCCTGTGCCCCAGTTGGGGGGGTTCCTGTTGATTTGTAAGTATTTGTATCATAAGTTTTGTAAGTCGCCTTGGATAAAAGCGTCACCCAAAAACGCATTAAGAAGACCATTCAAGGCAGACGTACGGATTTTCACGCGGCCGGTTTCATTTTAGAGACGCAAGTCGGTCTTGGAGAGCAGTACTGTACTTGTATTAAACGGTAGCTGGTCGTGGATGGTTTGCCAAGTGGGTGGCCGCAGGTGGATTAAGCAATCGACATTTCTGTGACGATCGTCCTCGACGCTCCAAGGGGGATTCCATTAAGGAACCCTCAGACACTGACGATCCAACAAGAAAGGGGTCTCAAAGACACTAAAAAGGGAGGACAAGTCGTTTCGCGAAAATAAAGTTTAAGAATCCCCGTCGTACAGAGCGCTGTGGAGACCAGGATGCCTTCTCAAGTCAGGACAGCTAAACACAAAAATGCCGTCCGACATGAAGGCTTTGAGGACAGTTTTGGCGCAGGTCAGAAAGTTGAACTGAGCCTCAAGGACACGCTGAGCGACGATCACGAGAAAAGAAGCCCCTGTCGCCGCGTAAAGAGACCACAGCAGTCAAAGTGAGAAGACGGCGGAGGGGCGGGGCTGCGAGTTGAGCTCTCCGCTCACGTCCATTGGCTGTTGGACCGATCAATCAAACACCGAGCGGAGTCTTCTAATAGGATCAGCTCGACGCCCACCAACGCGAGTGCTCAGTCTACACGGGATAAACAGATACATCGGATAAGGGGGGCTTCTGTCAGACGAGCTTGGTGATAGCGGATCTCGGACTTTAGCTGACCTACACACCTGGCGTAGGACGAGGAAGAGGAGGAGGAGGGGGGCGAGCGCTGGAAAGAAAGTTCCCGGAGATGCGCGCGACGGCGGCTTCGGCGCTGAACAAGTGAGGTCGGTGCGCTTCATTCATTGCTGTCTCGTTAATCGGACTTTGAGCGAAGATGTTTGGAATGCGAGGGACTGCGGTGACAATTTAGGAGAGCGACAAAGGGGCTCGCCTTGAAGTTTTGTTGAATGTCCCATTCGGGTGTCCCGAAGTCAGCGGGTAGAGGTGTTGTGTCACTTAGGGAAGCGAGTGTGCCGATGATTTTGGAGGTCCGTCATCGCTCGAAAGCGGGCGCGCTGTAAGTCTGCTCTTCTTCGTCATCTTCTTTTAACATAAAGTTTGCTTTAGCGGATTGAGCAGGACGATATTGGAGGTGAGGTGTTTGTCAAGGTGAGATGCGACACGAAAAAAAACAATTAAATAAAATAAACGCAACGAATGACAAATTTACCAGATCGCAACTTGAGGAGAACTTAGGCAGGCAGCTCATCGGGGCTCGCTGTTCTTAAATCTCCGAATTTCATTTCACGCCATTCTGTGTTGGAGTTTAGCGACGGACTCACTGACTTGGAGAGACGTCGTGTGATGGGGGGACATGGGGGGGGCACACATCTGAAATACATGGCATGGTAAACTGCCATCAAGCCGCCGACTAACAGAACACCTGACGACATGGTGGGGGGAGTGGGGCGTTGAAATTAGGGGGTCTTAGCCCCCAGGAGCAGATACCTGCGTGGATGTTTTTAGTGTAAGACCTGATATTGTAAGTTTATTTATTTTGCTCTTCTCAGCCACCCCATTGATAACGGAGTCGTCCATCGCACCCTGCGCGCATTTCATTTTTTATAACATATATATATATTTTCACTGTTTTTATATTCACCACAACGAATACTTTAATCATTTTTGTACTTTCACTGCCTTTTCCCGTTTTTCCACATATAATTCATGTCGCTCCAAACTTTAACTTTACATATCCATCCATCCATTATCCAACCAGCTATAACTACAGGGTCACGGGGGTCTGCCGGAGCCAATCCCAGCCAGCACAGGGCGCAAGGCAGGAAACAAACCCTGGGCAGGGTGCCAGCCCACCACAGGGCGCATACACACACACACACACACACACACTAGAGACAATTTAGAATCGCCAATGCACCGAACCTGCATGTCTTTGGACTGTGGGAGGAAACCCACGCAGACACGGGGAGAACATGCAAACTCCACACAGCGAACCCGGGTCTCCTAACTGTGAGGCAGCAGCGCTACCCACTGCACCACCGTGCCACCCACTTTCCATATCAACAATATTAAATTGACCTTTTTGCATTCAACAAATTGTCAAATTCTTCATCTTTCAGCCTCTTCTTTCAGATCACTAATTATTTGCCTTGACTGTACACTTTTGACAAATTCTCTTTATTGATATCACCTCCTTCTGCTACACAATTGTATTTCCTGCTCTTTTCCTACGCTGATCAGTTTCATTTTCTTTGAGGTGTTTTGTTTCTCGGTGTTAATTCCAGATTAGCTGTGCCACCCGTCTAAGAAGGCTTGGAATCAAAGTAATCAACGTGCACCTCAGTATACAAAGCATTAACTCTGGCACTGCACCATCTATTGGAATGCATTTTGTAATGCATGTTATAATACCTCTGGGGTTAACATAGTAAATCAAATTTAAAAAAACAGATGGCGCATCACAAATATTTGTAGTAATAAAATGCATTAGTACAAATGTTTATGATGCACCATCTGTTGTCATTTCAAATACAGACGTCTCTTATTTGCCATTTGGTATGGGATTTGTGAAAAGTATTGTTAATGTTTATGATGTCTCATCTGTTGGAATGACAATTGCAATGCATTTAATTGCTTAAATACTTGCAATTCACCATTTTTTGGAATGACTGAGACATAATAACCAGACAGACACTCAGACACACAGACATGTGTCCTTTTACTAGCTATGCTACCCATCTAAGACCAGTTGCTAATGTCGACCTCTCCATTAACGTTTGCAGTGTACCATCTATTGGAAAATATTTTGTAATGCATATAGTAATAGAATGCACTACATTTTCCATTCCAACAGGTGGCACATCACATTTATAGTAAGAAATTGCATTACTTCACATGTTTGTGGTGCACCATTTGTTGGATTGTCAAAAGCATTGCATATGCCTCTTATTTGCCATTTGGTATGGAATTTGTAACAGCAGTGTTGATATTTACAATGTCCCATCTGTTGAAATGATAAATGCAATGCATTTTATTATTACAGATGTTTGTAATGCGCCATCTTTTGGAATGACAGAGACATAGCAACCAGAGAGACACACAGATATTCGGCCAAACTGTCACGTATCCTTTTACTAGCTGTGCTACCAATCTAAGACAGATTGAAACCAAAGTAACCAGCCTAGACCTCAGTGTTAATGTTTACAGTGCACCATGTATTGGAAAGTATTTTGTAATCCATTTAGTAATACAATGCAATGCATTTGTCATTCCAACAAATGGTGCATCACAAACACCTGTAGTAATACAATGCATTACATTTGTCATTCCAACAAATGGTGCATCAACAACAACAGCAACAACATTTATTTCTGTAGCACATTTTCATACAAACAATGTCACTCAAAGTGCTTTACATGATGAAGAAAGAGAAAAAAGACAAAATAAATAGGAATTAAAATTAGGGAACACTAATTAACATAGAATAAAATTAAGGTCCGGTGGCCAGGGAGGACAGAAAAAAAAACAAAAAGAAAATCCAGACGGCTGGAGAAAAAAAAAAATCTGCAGGGGTCCGAGGACACGAGACCACCCAGCCCCCCCTAGGCATTCTACCTAACATAAATGACCTCAATCAGGCCTCATTGTATTCATTACTGCAAATGTTTGTGATGCGCCATCTGTTGGATTGACAAATGCAATGCATGTGTGTTTTATTTACCATTTGATATGGAATTTGTAAAAGCAGTGTTGATATTCACAAAATCTCATACCAAATGGCAAATAACAGACATATGCATTGCTTTTGTCATTTCTGCCATAACAAGAAAATAAATGCTGAAAAACATGAAGGGGCAGATGAGGCTAACTGATGGGATTTAACTAAGGCTTTAGTGAAAATAATATCTACAAAGGGGTGAGGAGCTCGCCGCCTTTATGAACGTTCACTATTCTAAACCTAAAATGGCTTTAAGCTTAGCATTTCTTATACCAGCCAAATAAAAGATCTGCAAAATCCTTAATCTTCTCAACTACACAACAGAAAGCTGCACATCCACATTGTTACTGATACTCGCCATCCATAATCAAAATCCTGAAGGCTTTTCCAGCACTGAGACCACCTAAACCCTGAGCCTATTGAGCAGCAGCAGGCACCGGAGATGGGACCCCCCCGTACATTTAAAGGTGGCATTTCAGGGCCTAAGGAATGATGTGCTCACTACATAATCCAAAGTGAGTTTGCCACTTTGCCATTCCATTGGTAAACTGGCACCAAACCTGTTGCAGGTCAGTGGATTCAGCAGCAGGGTGTACACTTTCTAGAGGGACTGGGACTAATGGTCCACTTTAAAAAAAAATAATTCAGAATCTTTACAATAACAAAAGATAAAGCAGTGCTGGAGAAAGTCCAGTTGAGAACAAATAGGATGATTGGGGACCAAGGAGAGCATCCTATAAAGAGAGCTGCTAGGCTGCTTCAGAGCCACGGAGAGCAGCCAAGGACAAAAAGTCGAATGGCCTGAAACGCGTTAGTTTAAGCAAACAGGGCAGCCGTGCTCTTTTTGACCTCTCTTGGATTCTGAATTGTGACTTTGTTTGCTCTTGGAATTGCCTTTGTGCTCTTTGGAGATTCACAGTATTACCGAGCAATTTCTGTGAAGAGTAAATCTTTTATTTTATAAAGATTCTTTTATGTGTAGCCAGGGTTTCTGATGTGATTTCCCCCTCTAGTGGCCATTTTTGGAGAATGCTTTTGGGACTTAGGTGCTTTGGGACTCCTAGCTGTAACAATTTGGTCTTTATTTTGTGTGCTTTTACATCTGTTAATACTGTTTTCTATATTTGCCCATGTCTGGTGTGACAGTATAACATATTTGACCCCTGAAATATATTATCAATATTCTGTGCTCATCGGACTTGGACACTGGAGACAAGCTAACAAAGAAGCACTTTAAACTTTTTCATTAAATGTCAGATAACGGATGAAACACTCGCAAAACTAACTCGTTCTTTCCTGATGTCAATCACTGTCTTGTTAATTATTCAATAAGATCGATCGTTTTGGGGAAAAATGCACTTCAAAGTGATTATGCTGATTCAGGACCACGGAGAGCGAGCAAGAAGGAAAGGCTCAAAGAGAGCTAACAGAGCGGCTGTGCTGACTCAGGACCCACTGGAGGAGCGGACTCGGCTCAGTTAAAGCCAGGGGTCCACAAACTCACTCATGGGGTCCCACTGCGGCTGCAGGTTTTTATTCCAACCAACTTCTTAAGACGCTTCGCCTAATTAAGTGAGTCCTTATTATTTTCCAGTTTCTGTGTTTTGGAGTCAATGTACAAATTACAAACTAAGTTTGGTAGATCTTTATTAAAATGTAATAAGCAATTTTAGATAGATAGATTTTACGAGGAATATGTAGTTTTTCAGCCTAATTTTCATTCTGCTTTTCCGGATGTTCTGGTTATTTAATTGATTATTTTACTAATTAGCGGGTCTGACACTGAAGTCGTTGCTGCTTTCATCATCCCGGGTGTCTGCCATGCCATTTTTTAATTGTCACTGTTAGGGATAAATGAAGAGAGCAAACTACACAGGAAAAGTGGAAAATAATAGGACAACAACAAAAGGAAGTTAAGCATTTATAGCTTTAGAAAACAAAATTAGAAATATTTCTAAATGTCTTATAAATGTTAAAACCATACTGTGGTGTTTTCTGAATGCAGAATAAGAGAAGAGTAAAGAAGCCACGCTAATTCAATGAGGTCAGTTGTTATCGATTATTATTATCACCGGTTGTGCATTTGGTTTGGACAAAAACCTGCAGCCACAGTGGGCCCCCCAGGACTGAGTTTGAGTGAAGCAACAGAGCGGCTCTGCTGAGTCAGGACCACGGAGAGCAGCCGAGGAGGACTCACTGGAGCAGCGGACTCGGCTCAGTTTAGGGAGCGACGGAGAGAGCGAGAGGGAGAGCGGGAGGGAGACTGGGATCATTCAGCACCACGGAGAGCGATCGCGGAGAAAAGACCTCAGTAGTTTAAAGGTGACAAGACCCAAGAGCTTGAACTTCTGAATGGAAACTGTAAGGTGGATCCCAGCTGTCACTTTAAAATAAATTCTTCATCAAGAACATGGGGACACAGTCGGAGACTTGTTAAGGGTAGAGTGTGCACACATTCTAGAAACGTCTTCATCAAAAGAACCCCAGCCTTGTGGATTAAATTAGCAGCTAGCGTGATGGACAGTAAAGCTTTATGGACCTTCAGATCTTGACTTGATGTTAATTTGGAGAACGAGGATGAATGAGCTTGTTGGGCTGAATGGCCAGCTCTCATCACCGTTGTTCTAAGAAGGTGGCATGGTGGAGCTCCAATCCTGTGTCTGAACCCCAGGTGCCATGCGTGTGGAGTTTGCACCATTCATCCCCATTAGGGACTTCACAATGTTCCTGCAGTCTCCTGGCATCCCACCCAGGGTTGGGTCTGTGCCTCCCCATAACTCTGATCTGGACAAGTAAGGATCTGCTATGGCAGGAGACTTTGGGCATCAGTAAGGTGAACGTCCACACAGCAGCACATTCTCAAACCCACTTAATCCCACTGAGGGTCTCGGGGGGGGGGGGGGGGGGGGGGGGGGGATGGGGAGATTACCATTAAGAGACTTTTTTGAAGAGTGTGACTTGCTGGTCTTATTTTTGAGTCTGAATGATTTGTGCTGCCCAGGGGTATGATGAAGATACCCCTAGAAAATAAAATGTGGGCACAGGCTGGGGTTTATAATATGAATGATCAGAGGAGGAGACCCCACATTGCTGCTGTAGAGTCGCCTGTGGCGATACTGAAAGTATGGGGGGTCTTATAGAAACGAGCCCATCCTGTGACACTCATAGTGCACTCATGGCAGACTTTCTCATTTGTAAGATTTTTTGATATTTTCTGCATTAGGATTTTCAGGATGGTGGCTTTGTGTTCAGACCTGGCTTGAAAATCCCACATTCTTTAGTCCGAGCTGACTTGCTGCGGGGTCTTAACAAAAAGATTAGAAAACCGTGAAGCTGTGGGGACAGACAATAGGAATGCCTACCTCTACAGACATATTGAAAGTCTAATGCCTTATTAGTGGTCAGGTTAAGGGGAGTTAAACAGCATTTATATAGCGCCTTTCAACAGTGTAAAGCCTTGCAGGGCACTGCATATTTTCACTTTGAACCCTGGCAGGTATGGAGAGCCGCTCAGTGCCACAGAGTAGGCTTTGCTGGCGACATTATGGTCACTCAGTATGTAGTGCCTTTCATAAGAGGTTTGTAATAATTGACCAGCTATTATAATAATATTACATTATGAAGACAGACTGGTAAAGCACCTCCTCCAAAAAAGAGTCCCAAAGTGAATCAGTGACACAGCAACATTATGGTTCTATATAGCGCCTTTGATCAGGAACCATCTTCTAAGATGTTTACACTTACATAATGGTCATCATCACGGTTATTATAATATTACCGTTTTATGAAGACAGACTGGCGATCCGCCTCAGTCAAAGTCTCGTAGTGTCTCAGTGATTCAGCCTCATTGTTTTTATATAGTGCCTTTCAAAGTGATCAGATTTCCAGGAGGTTTGCGCTACTAGAGCAGTTATTATGAGATAAGTACATTATGAAGACAGACCAGTGAGGCACCTCACCTAACATCATGTAGTGTTTCAGCAATAAAGGAGGGCAACATGAAGGTTTTATATAGCGCCTTTCAGAATGCACACTTTTTTCAAGTACTTTAGAGTAACAATATGGTTATTTTAGTCCTTCGTCATGATGAAGACATCAAGTTCACTCCCACTGACCTACCCAGCCCATCATATTCCTGCTCCTCCACCTCCCCACATTCCCAGTTTTCCTGCAGCCCTCCTGTGCTCGTCCCATTTCTCTCCTTTCATTTATTTTGGGTTTCCGCAACATTTTCCTTCTCTCTTCTGTCATTTAATGTTCTGCTTGTACCAGACGTTAACATTTTGGCTTTTCAGCTTTTGTGTTTTGTATTTCCGGTGATTTGCTTTGGGTCATTCATTGAGCCTGCGGTCAGGATTAAGCCTCCTTACTTTATATAGTGCCTTTCTGTAGAGAACTTTGCCTCAAGGAAGTTCATATCATCTGCCGTTTAAATTGAGAAATCTGCAATTTAGTGTGGCCATTTGCCATTTGGCCCGGATATATGACATCTAAGTTGAGAATTTGACATTCAACCTCCTTAGTGTTACATTTTTCTCAAAAAAACACGTCATTTTTTTAGCTGGAAAAGTGACAGTTTTATTAAATCTCATCTTTCTACTGTAAAATGTGCAAAACACTAAAAGTACAAAGTCAGAAGTGTAGAAAATATAATAATATAATATAAGAAGACCAGCACACGGCCCATGTACGAGTGACGTGAATGTCACTTTCGGATTCGCCAGAATCACTCACAGACTCGCCTTTACTGTTGCCCAAGTGACACTCGGCCATAACGCTGTTGTCACTTTCACAGCCCATGACGCGTCTGAGTGACACTCGGGACTAACGCTGTTGTCACTTTCACAACCCGTGACGCGTCTGAGTGACACTCAGGACTAATGCTCAGGAGGTTGTGATAGATATTTGCCATTGAAGTTTGACATTTTGACATCCAGCCTGGATGTTTGAAATTCAAGACAGATTTTTGCTGTTTGAGTTGTTCCTATGACATTTAAGGTGGATGTGTGTAATTTATTGTCATTTAAGAAGAACTTGTAACTTTTAAGTTGGAAATTTTGTTATTTTTCATCTTCATTTAGTACAGGAATTTGAAATTTAAGTAGGACGTTTAACATTTAAGATGCTCATATGACATTTAATGTGAATCAATTTGTGATTTAAGATTGACATATAAGATTTAAGGTGGATATTTGCTATTAAAGTTTGACATTTGACATTCAAAATTTAATTTAGAGATTTGACATTTAAGTGTTTTTATATTTATTTATTTAGTTATTTTCGGCCATTTACGGTGTTTACGGCATTGAATCTATTATTTAAGGTTTATTAATTTGTTAATTAGGATGGACATATGACACTGAAGGTGGACGTTTACCACATACGTTGGATATTTAAGATGGATGTTTGTTGGACATGTAAGACAAAGCAGTTTGACATTTAAGGTGGATATTTGCCAGTCAAGGCAGACAGGTGGATACAGTGTATGGCTGATTGATATTTGTCAATTACTGTATATTGGGTGTTTGCTGCTAAAGTTTGACATTTTACCAATTTTATTTTATCTTTTATTTGCTACACTTTGCTAATCCCCAATAAAAAAAATTGTCTTTTCACATTAGCTTTAGGGGGTCAGAGCACATTTTGCCTGAATATTTAAAATTAAACTTAACTTTGCCATTTAAGATGGACATTTACAGTAAATGTCTCTGTGATTTAAGATGGACATTTGACATTTATAATGAATCAGTTTACCATTTCGGATGGATATTTGCCATTAAAGTTTGACATTTCCCATTTAGTTTTGATGTTTGAAATTGAAATTGGACATTTGCCATTTAAGGCGGCCATTTGACATTGAAAATGTTCACAGGACATTTAAAGTGGACGTGTTTGCCATTTAAGGTGGATATTGGGCATTCAAGTTTGACATTTTAACTTTCAAGTTAAATTCCACATTTAAGATGTTCATTTGACATTTAAGGCAGTTGATTGACATTTAAGATGGAGTTGTCATGTTGAAGTTGGATGCTTGCTTTTTTAAAAAGAGATTTGATATTTTGCAAATATGTTTGGAAATTAAGTGAACATCACAGTAATTAAAAAAATAAAAACATGATAAACAATTTTAAGTAATAAAATCACATTTTGAAGAAAAAGAGTGGGATTTTCAGAATCCCATCAGTTCAAAAAGGCAAAAAAAAAAAAAAAAAAACTCCAAGTGAAGCAGTAAAATGTTTAAACTTAGCAAATCCATGACAGTAGTCTACTAGTGTGACTTAAACATCAGACCCGTTTAAATTCTTTGAAGGAATTAATGTAGAAATCCCAGAAATTGTGAATACCGAGAATACAAGAACTCGTTAAACAAAACCCTAAATACGGGAGAATGGGGGGTGTGCGTCCACTAAGCGCTCATACCTGACATGCGTCGTAGCAACGGGTCTTGGGGGTCCGGGAGGCCACGGTGACCGCGGGTTTTCCTTTCAGCCGCTCCTTGAATCACCAGCTATGGCCGTCAATGACCCACGTGGCTTTCACCTTCATTTTTAACTGACTTGCTTTTACAAATTCAGGAGTCTTCGGAGTTTCGTTTGTTTGAAAAATCTGAAAAACATCAAAGTGCTCCAGCAGATCAACAGTTCATATCTGGCAGAGCAGAAAGACAGCACAAAGTAGACGCAAAGTTAAATCACAGCAAGAACTGGCTTCTAATTAACACTTTGATTGGAGCCAAAATGGTGTCCCTGCGCTGGAGACCCCCTTAACTTAGCAACTCGTCTGCTGGCCCGCTTTGGATCTCATTAATGTGTGGCTGCTGTTTAAGGAAGAAAAAAAAAGTGTCAACATCGTGAACTTCCTGCTTGTTAAATTAGAAAACTCTTCTTGAGACTGCTGATATCAGTCAGACTTACTTCTAGCAAAAGGAAGTTTTTTGTTTCTTCTTTCTGTAACTTCAACATTTCACTCAGCAGCCTCCACCTTCTGAGATTTCATTTAAAATTGTCAACCGCCAAAATAAATAAGACCACCTATGAGTGAGCGCCCCGTACGGAGGAACGCAGCCATCAACATCCATCTGCCCGCCCGTCCGTCCGTCCGTCTTCAAGAGACGCTTCACAGAACACAGCAACAGTACAAGAAGGGTGGCGGTCCAGACGATCAAATGGGCTTTTAAAGGGCTGAAACAACACGGGGAATCGCAGCAAAACTCCGCGCCTTTCATTACGATAAAACTTAATTGTAAAGAGACGCTCAGAGGCCACTTAAATCCCTCCGGGTCTGCAGTGTTAATGGAGATATTGAAGAGCTGTCATCTCCTCTCACTCGGGCGGCGGCGGCAGCGCTCCTCTTATAATTAAATTGAAATCTAACGGGTAAGCGAGCTTAATGACAGCAGGAAAAGATCGGTTATCTGTCTGCCTGTTATATAGTGCCTTTCACATCTATCTATCTATATAGTGACTTTCATATCTATCTATCTATACATATAGTGCCTTTCATCTATCAATCTATCTATCTATCATATAGTGCCTTTCATATCTATCTATCTATATATCTATCTATCATATAGTGCCTTTCATATCTATCTATCTATATAGTGCCTTTCATATCTATCTATCTAATAATAATAATACATTTTATTTATATAGCGCCTTTCCCATGCTCAAGGCACTTACAGAATATAATAAAGAATGGCAGCGTATACAGTATATAGCATTGTACAAACCAGATAAATAAATAAAGAAGATTAAGACAGTGAATTCTGAAAAAAAAAAACAGACAACATAATTGATGGTCTCGCACACACACACACACAGGTTACATGAGCATCTTGACAGAGAAGTAAACTGAGAGAAGGGTAATAAAGTCAAATAGAGCTAAATGCCAAACTGAACAGATGAGTTTGGAGTTGTTTTTTAAAAGAATTCATGGAGTCAGCTGACCTGATTAATTTTGGTAGGTCATTCCAGAGTCTGAGCGCTATACAGCTAAAGGCCCTGCTGTCACCCATGGAGTGTAGATTAGTGAGGGGCACAACAAGATTGCCAGAATCAGAGGACCTTAGTGGGCGGGCAGGCACATAGTGATGGAGAAGGTCACTGATGTAGTTTGGCGCGAGGTTATTTAAGGCTTTGTAAGTTATTAGTAGGATTTTATATTCGATTCTGTAAGACACAGGGAGCCAGTGGAGACGGAGCAGGATGGGTGTGATGTGCTCGCTGCTGCTGGTTCGAGTAAGGACTCTTCTATCTATCATATAGTGCCTTTCATATCTATCTATCTATCTATCTATCTATCTATCTATCTATCTATCTATCTATCTATCTATCTATCTATCTATCTATCTATCTATCTATCTATCTATCTATCTATCTATCTATTTGCGTGTTTTATCCCGTTTGATTTTCTCCCAGTTTATATGTCACATTGTTGCTGGCCGCCCCGTGACCCCGTCCCTCTTCTTTGCTTTTCCAGCTCAGCTCTGCACTTTCTTCTGCTATTTTTACGCTTTTTCCGAATGTTACGAGATGTCCGGACACTTCCTTTTCCTACAACGGCTGATGCTGAATCATTTACAAGCTGTGTGAACTTAAATGTGAAAGTGTGTGCTGGTGGTCTGTTTCTGAATCTTCGGTTTTTGTGCCCCCGTTGACTTGAGGTGGCCTTGGAGACGAGCTGTGACGCTTTACGGCAGTGTAATTAGGTTGCTTGCGATGACAGTAATAAAGGAGGTCAGGTTTTCTTTACTTATTCATTAACATCAGAACGTTGGATCGCAACGTAAAGTCCACAGAGATGTACGAGATGACAACTGAGGATTGGGCCAGTTTGTTTCGTCAGATACATGACTCTTCATGCAGGAGTGTAAATGTCTAAATAAAAGCGGCTGTGATTGTCGCCTTTTTATAGCACCGTGAGGAGTGTTAATTATTCTGACATCGGTGAGAAAACGCCAGCGCTGCCAGCTGAGATTGGGCTGCGAGATGTCAGCAGTGTAATGGCGTAAACTCCACTCCTGCGTGAGCACAACACCTTCTGTTCAGCTGTCTTCTCAGGTCTCACGCACATCCAGATTTGGTTATCCGCCTGCTTCTGACTGCAGAGGCAAGTCCGCCCGCCGCTGGGTCTTCACCTTCTGTGGTGAGGGCGGCGCCTGTCACTCCGGGGTTTAGGGAATAAACGATCGAGTATACTTTTGAAGTAACAAAAAGGGGGGCGCGAAGATGTGAAAAAAAGAAAACAAGAATCAAAAATATGAAAAATACGTCTATTGAAACCACAACAAATTAACTTAAACTACATTCTGATATTAGAAAAATAAATATAGAGTTAGATAAATGTCGATAAAAGTTAAGTAGGTATACAGTAATGAAATATGCATCTATGATATATCATTAATTAAAAAAGAACAAATTGGTATTAGTGGGCTCCTTTTAAAAAACGTGTGTGTGGGGGGGGGGGGGGGGGGGGGCGCGATTAAAACTGTTATGAAAACTCGGGTCGCAAATACTTAAAGGTTGAGAAACGCTGACGTAGACCTGAACAAAATGCCCCAAATCCCTGGGGTGGCTCTCATATCTCACACATTCCTCCGACCTCTGAGCACTAAAACGGGCAGAGCGCTACCCGGTTATTCATTAAGTGTTAAAGATATTTCTTCTTTGGGACTCCTAGTTCATGAGACACATTAACCTAAAACTGTTCAATAGAGAGATAATAACACAAAAGTCCAAATGAAGAGCCAAAGGCAGACGTCGCCTTCTTGGGGTTTGTCTTTCTCAGCAGGAATGTGAGCTCGTCGGCCGCAGGTCACATGCCAGCTGTTATGGCGTATATTTTGGGACATTCATGGTGCAAGTTACACGCTTGTTGCCAGGTCAGATGCTGCAGACTCACAAGTGATACTTGTTTTTGTTAATTTTTTTTTCACTTCAATAAATTTTTCTTTCCGTCAATATAATTTTGTTTTTTCACAACTGCAATAACGAGTCGACGGTAAAGGGGGATTAAGTTGATGTTTACTTCTCGTACCGAAAATGCTGAAATGCTGGCACCGCACTGTATTACAATTTGGGTTTTTCACTTTCCAGTGCAGGCACACCACACAAACCTAAGCTCGCCACTAAGTGTGCCAGTGGAGCAGGTGGGCAGCTTGGAGGTCTGGCACTAAGCGTCTGTGTCTCATGGTCATTGGCCTTTAGGGTTTAAGGACACTGTCCTGATCCTTCTGCGTAGAAGGCCCACATTCTTTTTGTTTCCTACTGTGTTTTTTTCCCCTCTAATGCAATGATTTCCATCCGCCGTCCAAGGATATCTTGTGACTGGGAGCCCAAGTGTGTTTGCCCTGTGATGGATTGGCATCACAGTCAAATGTAGAAGAGGATGGCCTCTGGCGTACCTCGACCTTGTACAGGACAGTGCAGTTTGGAGTAATGGATTGGCACCTATCAAGGAAATGAATTGCTCTCGTTTTGAATGCGTATGCTAAAGTGCCGTCTGGAGGTCTTTTTGGGGGTCATCTTCAAACTAAGCCAGAGGACTGATATCAGGGCCCACAGATTCTGTTTTCTTAGCACGCTGCGCTCCGTTATTGTGGGCAGGGAAAGGCTTCACATCTTCTACAAGTCTGAGATGGCCAGTGTGGTGCGACTGGCTGGTCCCATCACTTAGCACCATGTACCGCCCTGCAGGGAGACAGGTCACTGTTTTACATAAAGACCCGGAGAAACGTAAAGTCAAAAAGCAAGCCAAGGTCGGAAACGAATGACAATCCTACGTTTGAAACAAAAAAATCAGAAATGAAAACTGAGAGCAAAAAATCAGAAACCAGGAAGGCAAAAAGAGTTTCCTTCAACAGAGCCAACGTGCGGGCCAAACCTCAAAATCCAAAAGGCAACAACAAAATCATAAACTGATTCAAGGCCTATCCGTAAATCCCAGATTAAACAGGACCACTTGAGGGAACCTTCAAAGCCTTCACCTGACGAGGTCAGGGTCATGACCTCTGTGAACACACCCCCAGCAACCGGGAGCCGCATCATGGCGACGCGATCCACAAGATGGAGACACCTGAGGGAAAAGACGGAATGGCACTGCGGTAAAAAGAGCAAATGAACTCAAATGTTTGTAAAGGTGCCAAAAAAGCACAAAAACAAGTCTCAGGTTTGGAATCTTTGTGTGTCAGAACCTCGTCATAGGTTTATAATTAGACAGAAGCTCCGCTACGGAGAGATCATCGCAGACCAAAAGACCAAGGCAGGCTCAGTTATGGGATGCCCTCTGGATCTGCTGGTATTCTGCCTGAAGGAGATGAAACCGTCAAAACCAGAATGAAGTAGAAATTGAGTCGACGAAACCTTCTGCGCCGAAGCTGAATCGCTAATCAGACAGCAAAGTCAGAGTGAGAACCGAAGGCCGAGAAACCAGAAATTCAAAATATGCACAAATCATGGATACGAATGAATGGTTGTGCTGGCGGGTCACGCTGGTAACATAAGATGCAGCACTGTCCGAAATCACATTCCTTGGCAATCGAGAGCAACGCACCGCTAACAGAAATCATAACATGGAACACCATATGCAAAATCAAGTAATGTTGTAGCGCCCCGATTTAAATAATCTCCTCTCTTGGGAACATTAGACTGCAGAGCATAATGTGCCCATCATAAAGAAACTTATGTTCTCATATATACTCATCCAGAGCTGGCACTAGGGTTAGGTTGAGTAGACGGCGGTCTAGATGTGCCATGCTGTGGAGGGCACCTAAATGGTGCTCTGTTTGCACCCACGAGGGTGCCAATCTCCAAAGTGGCGCTCATTTATTTCACATGTGATTGTGAGGGCACCAGTCTCCTTGGGGGATTCAAGAGAACATCACACATTTTGGGTGAGACTCTTGGGCCCAACGGCCTTTTTCTGTTTTCCGTTTCTTTTTTTCCCAGCCTCCCTTTCCCTCTAAAGTTCTACTTCAACTGAAGCTCCATTATGGTTTCAGAATAACTGGACAGCTGTCTTAGTTAAAAACATTCCAATTCTAATTTAAAGAACCCACCTTGTCCCTTTGAGGACCACTCTAATGAATCTGTAATGGCCTTTCACGAGTGTCTTTTAACCAAACTTTGGAAACTATGGCATGCTGTATTGCTGTGGACTCCCACCACAAAGCACATTTGTATGGTGGTTGAGCTCCTGGTTGGCAGTTGTGAACCCACAAGGTCTGCCTCAGAAGTGGTCTCCTTGCCGTGTGAGCTAATAGGAGAACTCATAGTCTCATCCATACGGAGATTTCTTCTGAACACTGCGAGTGGAGCACTTCCTGGTAGCATCAGCGGACTGCTCTCGCTCTCTCTCAGCACTTCCTGATGATGTCAGACTGAGCTTTTCCTGTCTTTCAGCTCCCGCCTTTTCTGCACAGCACCATGACTGCACTCCACTCGTCCGCCTTGCGAATCCCATCCTTGTCGCCAAATGAACAGCTGTGGACAGAACACGAATCATCTCAGTTCACAGAATTACATGGTGCAGAACAGCCAGTGGTCAGTTATAATCCCAAAATGCTTGACTGAGAAGTGGTCTCCTCATGTTGTGATCCAATAGGAGAACTCCTGGTCTGGGCCACACAGAGACTTCTACTAAACACTGCGAGTGGATCAGTACCTGGTGGTATCAGCTGACTGCGCTCTCTGTCATTCCCTCAGCTCCCACCGTTTCTGCTCAGCTCCACTGTGCATGTCCCATCATCACTGCCAAGTGAATTGCTGTGGACTCGCACCAGCAATCATCTCGGTTCACAGATGTGCATTGTGGTGAGCTGCCAATGGTCAGTTGGGGTCCCACAATGCCTGACTTGGAAGTGGCCTCCTTGCAGCATGAACTAATAGCAGAACTCCTAGTCTTGGCCATGCAGAAACTATTTCTAAAGACAGCAGGCAAAGCACTTCCTCTTGGCATCTGCTGAGCTGTTTCTCTCAGCTCCCAACTTTTCTGCACAATTCCACCGTGCACATTCCATCCTCAATGTCAAAGGAATTACTGTGAACTCACACCACCAATCATCTCAGTTCACAGATCTGCATTGTGGTGACCTGCCAACGGTCAGTTGTAATCCCACAATGCCAGACTGAGAAGTGGTCTCCTCACAGTGTGAGCCAATAGGAGAACTCCTAGTCTGGGCCATGCAGAGTCTTCCACTAAACACTGTGAGAGGAGCACTTCCTGGTGGCATCAGCTGACTGCTCTCTCTCTCTCTCTCCACATCCTGGTGACATCAGACTGAACTTTTCCTCTCTTTCAGCTCCTGCCTTTTCTGCACAACACCAAGACTACACTCCACTTGTCCGCCGTGCGAAGCCCATCCTTGTCGCCAAATGAATTGCTGTGGACTCAGACCACCAATCATCTCAGTTCACAGAATTACACGCTTGTGAACTGCCAGTGGTCAGTTGTAATCCCAAAATGCCTGACTCAGAAGTGGTCATCTCTCATTGTGATCCAATAGGAGAACTCCTGGTCTGGGCCACACAGAGACTTCTACTAAACACTGCGAGTGGAGCGCTTCCTGGTGATGTCAGCTGATCTCCATCTCTGTCTCTCTGTCTATCCCAGCACCACCACTGCACCCACAATGTCTTAAACTTAGCAGCTGTGTGTCATTGTACAACGAGCACCTCCTTGATGTTGCGTCATCTGGGCAAACAGGATTTACGATGCCTTTCAGCTTCTAGTGAACCATAACTTATGTTGACACTTGAAGAGCAAAATCAATAAAGTGTACTTTGAGCAATTTAAAAAAAAAAGGCAGTGGTATCAAAGAAGGAATTCGAAAGGACAACCTTAGCCTGGAGGGAGACGCACAGAATGTCGAGCTTTTAGGCATCTGGAAATGAAACTCGATATTGAGCACATTGTGTCTGTCCTTGGCCGGCCCTCACGACTCACGCGTGTCTTCACTCATTGAGAACCTGACAGTGGTTTGTTATTTTTAACTTTGCTTCGTCCTCAGTCACAATCTGCTCGGAGTTCTTGGTTGAAACCCATAGGGAGCACTGGGGCCTTCACTTTTAAGGAATCTGCAGAGTTTCTTATCCCTCTAGGACTGGCACCGCAGGGAGTTCCGAAGGGGGCATCACCACTTCAGCTGAACCACTTGGGATTTTTCTACCCTTTTTCTTACCTATAATGGTTCGCTTTGTCTGTTATCAGATATCCACACCAAACATTGTATCCAACGTGGGTGTTAGTTCCCCAGGAATTTCACGTGCACATGGATATAAAGGCCCGATGTTACAGATACATGTGGGTTAGTAATTCAGTACTTGTACTAAACAGTGTAAGGTTTTCAGTTGTGCATTTGAAAACACGTTGCAAGTTTTGCCATGAAATAAGGAAGTGCTGTTGGCCATGTAACGGTGGTCTTCAGCACTGTGATACATTCATGTTCATAATAAAGCCAAGCCGCTTTCCAAATGCTTGTGTATTATTGTAGCATGAGTGGGTCTCACCAAAATCGACTTTGGATTGGTATACCGTACTCTCACCCCTTAAGCTTAACACACACACACATACACACTCAGAGGTCCTGTCTTACAAACGTATGAGTGAGGCCTACAATGCCTCAGACCCCTCATTACCTCACATAAAGACTCACTGACTTCATCACAGACAGCACATGGGTGTCCCTGGATATAACTCAGACTTAAATTCTACTTTGGTCCCCAGGAACACCCCAGACCAGCGTTTCACAACCACTGGATGGTGTGTTGCCATTGTTTATGATGGTGGTCATTAAGGGGCTCCCCCTCATTGAATCAGGTGTGATCTTTTGTCCCTCTCTGAGGATCACACTTGATTCACCGCCATCTGTTTGTATGATTTTGCACTCGAGCCACTCAGTTTGTGACTCACCGTGACCCGCCACCATCATAAATAATAGCAACTCGTGACCCAGTCGTTGAGAGATATGGGTCTAGAACAGCGGTTCTCAAACTGTGGGACGCGTAACAAAAAAGGGGGCGCAAATGTTGCCATATGTGGCGTAATTTCGGTATTCATAGGGAAATTTTAAACTTGTAGCAGTGTATTGGCAGCAAAAAATATAGGAATTAATTTAATTAGGGTTTCAAAAAAACGTTAGGGGGGCGCAATTAAAACTGTTATGAAAACTCGGGTCGCAAATACTTAAAGGTTGAGAAACGCTGGTCTGGAATATTCTTGGGGACCAAAGTAGCATTTAGGTCTGAGTTATATCCAAGAACACCTGTGTGTTGTTCGGGGTGAAGTCAGTGAATCCTTATGTGAAGTACTGAGAAATGTGAGGCATCGTAGGCATCACTCATATGTTCTTGAGTGGGAAGGAACTCTGGGGGGGTGTGTGTGTGTTAAGCTTATGGGGTGAGAGAAGACCAATCCAAAGCCAATCGAGCATTTGGCTTTATTATGAACCTGAATGTATCTCAGTTCTCAAGACCTGCATGGTTTGTATGCCCCCCTCCCAGACTCGGATGGTCATACTTGACCTGCCTGCCAAGAGGGAAAGCTCTGATTCAGCAAGACACTCACATGGGGAGAAAGGCTAAGAAGTACAGTCCTTGACACAGGAGAGCTGACGTTATGCGTGTCACCTATCGACCACTGAAGATGGTCTACACTCCCTCTGGCGTGTCCCCCTCAGCCTGCTAACCCTGTAGGAGAAGAACTGCGGCAAACTCCTCTACAGCAGGTGCCTAGAATGTCCTTTACTACTTCAGTCCCTCTAGATATGAAGACAGATTCTAACAATTAGATAACAATGTAGTGTTTGTTAAAAACTAGCAAAATATCCGTGCTTCGCAGCGGCAAAGTACTGCTTTAAAATTTTTATTAGGAAGAAAAGTAAACCTTTTTAAACTGAGGAAAAATACACCAATAATTATTTGTTAAGGATCTCTTTGTATACCACGTTGTCACTTCGGCCCTCAGGTTGTAATATGACCAAGCTGTGTGCTAAGCTTACTCTTGAGCATGCAACGTATAGTTGGCCATGTGAAAAGCAATCTCGCCTCAAATCAATGCCAACCTTTTGTAGGGTCTGTCCCTGAGACTTATGAATTGTCATTGTGAAGCAGAGCCTTACTGGAAATTGGAGGCGTTTGAATTGAAATGGGTTTCATCGATAATCTTTGCATCCAGCTTTTGAGAGTTGAAACATTCATAATCAAAGAGTCCAGTACTCAAATCGTCACCTGTGAATCTAAGATGTTTAAGAGGCATTGGTGGTTGTCTAAAGGTATAAAATATTTGGCCATTTTGGTACACTTGAAAGCGACAACCGAACAATTCAGCGGCAGCCATCAACTCACATGCAGAACCATAGGTGAAGGGCTTAAGCATTTCACTCTTCTAGTGCTCCTGTGTAGTATAATGATCTCCTGTACCGTCATCAGTCCACACCTTGAACCTGTCCCAGTCATCCAATACATAAGACACAATGTTCCTCCGGATATCAAGAGTGAGCCTGATATGGCCGTGCAATATGCAACACAGAGGATGGAAAAGGCAGGCGCCATCTCCGGGCATGGAAACCACTCGGTAAGTGACAGTTCTCTGATCGATGGTGATCACCTCAATAGACATGTTAATGGGGGTACGGCTGGAACGATAAAGGAAATGTAAACTAAGTCTACAATACCTACACAATAACTATAATCGTAATAAATGAACAACAAAACAGCGGAGAAGCCGTGGATTAAATAAAAAGGCTGCAGTTATCAGCAGGGAGATGTGAATACCTTGGCGAAGCAAGGAACGGAATGAAGAGACCGGAGCGACAAACGGCCTTATATAGGCAGGCAGCCAACTACGTGGGAGGCATGGGGATGTCACTTAGCATTGGGAATCCGCGTACCAAATTTCTTGAAGATAGGCCCATAAGTAACAAAGACCATTGGAAAGTTCAATGTGGCGGCCGACAGTGGCGTCACAATACCGAAATAAGTACGTACATCGGTTTTGGTTAGCGCAGGGAAGCCGCCTACCAAATTTTGTGAAGATGGGGTCATAAATAAGAAAGTTTAACATGGCAGACGTTGTTGACTGTTATGACCATTATGCATAGAATTTCGAAATGAAACCTGCTTAACTTTTGTAAGTAAGGCATGAGCCTGACAAATGTCAGCCTTCTACCTACATGGGAAGTTGGAGAATTAGTGATGAGTGAGTCAGTGAGGGCTTTGCCTTTTATTAGTATAGATAATCATACCAGTAGAAGAAAACATAACAGAAAATACAAAAACATCACCACCAAAACATCCTCCGAAAGCAACTTCTACCAACCATCGAACAACAGTTTGGTGACCAACATGACGGAGCACCAGGATAGAAGACAAAAGTGACAACTGAGTGGCTCAGGGGAACAAAACATCGAAATTTGGGGTCTGTGGCCAGGAAACTTCCCCGAACATTAATCCCATTGAGGACTTGTGGTCAGGAGGCGGGTGGACAAACAAAAACCCACCAATTCTGATTCTGCAAGAATGGGCAGCTGCCATCAGTCAGGATTGGGCCCAGAAGTTGATTGCCAGCCTGCCAGGGCGAATTGCAGAGGTCTTGAAAAAGAAAGAAGGGCCAACACTGCAAATATGGACTGTGTGCATAAACTTCATGTCATTGTCAATAAAAGCCTTTGAAACTTCTGAACTGCTTGTAATTCTACTTCAGCATACCAGAGAAACATCTGACAAGAAGATCTAAAAACACTGAAGCAGACAACTTGGTGAAAACCAACACTGGGGTCATTCTCCAAACATTTGGCCACGACTGTAGTCAGACAATGAAGCAGTTAAGGTGCTGGCCTTTGAGGCCTGAGGCCGGTAATCCCACGGCTGACACCTTTTGACCATCAAACAAGTCAATTCACCTGCTTGTGCTTCAAATGGAGAAGCAATTGAAATGTCAGCAGTTATATCTCGACTGTTGAAAGTCACCTTGGATAAAAGCATCAGCCAAAGAAAGGAATGCAAATGCAAAAAAGAAGGAAAGAATGCGGATGTAGTTTGGTAAACTGCCTTTGTTAATTCACCACAGTTTGTTTGAGCAAAATGAAAGACACATCAAGAAAACAACAACCTGCCATCCTGACTTGCAAGCCTTTTGTTGGGAACGACATGACAGCTGGCAGCAATGGGTCAGGGAGACCCTTTAATTTAAAAAAGAGAAAAAAAGAAAACGTAGGAGCAGCCCACCTCTTGAGAAGGCAGGCTGGCGTTTGGGGTGTTAAGAAGCTCGGGGTTTTATTTCTCACGTCTGTTTTGTGTCCACTCGCTTGCAATTGTTATTGGTGTTCAGTGAAAAGCAGAAGGGCAGCGCGTCTGAGCACTCAAAGAGCTGAAAATGCTTTGTGAAGCCTGGGGGTGCGTGCAGGCCCACTTTCATTCTCCATATGTGACCCCTTAAATGAATAAACACTGGGAAAACAGGGAAAAAGACAGAAAAAGAACTCCAGGCTGCCCTGCTGGGTGACTTGAACCTTTATCTAACAAAGCTGGATGTCTAACACACTTACACACCACTGTCCTACATCACAAAGCTCCCTTTTCTCGTCCTTACTTTTTAACATAAAGACAGTCCAGCACACGAGGCACAGCACAGTCCCTTCTTTGCCGCCAGTCCTTCCGCCTCCACTCCTCTTCAGGCTTTGTCTTCTTCCTCCTGACTTGACGTCTGGCGCTCGGCCCCTTCTTATAGGGAACCTGGAATGACCCCAGATGCCCAATGAGAATCTTCCAGAAGTGTGGCCAAACAGGGCCCCGAAAACGTTTAGGCGCCCCCTGGCAGAAGGCTTCCATGCCCACGACCCGTGGCCCTGCTGGAAACTAAGGGGGCTGCCCTCTGTCAGTCTGGGGGAGAAAGGGTCTTGAAAATACTCTCTCCCCTGGTCCTTCCATATTCAGGGCGTCCCGGACGGGTAAGGGTTCTGGCCGTCAGCCGCAGCTTCATCAAGGCCAACGCTCTTTAGAGAAGAGATACAAGTTAGCATCTGACGATACTGCATCAGGCCGTGTCCTCAGTTGCCCCTTTAAGTACATGAGACACATGACAGTGCAGGTCAGCAGGTGACAAATAGAAGGACAGCTCGGTAACTCGACTCGCTTTTAAAAATCTGCAGAGCTAAGCCTAAGCTGGGGAGGTGAAATGTTGCCATATTTGAACACTCGAATAAAGTTTGAGGAGGACCGGCCATTCTGCCCCACCGAGCTCGCCAGTCCTGTCCTCCTAATTCCTCCAACCTAACATCAGGTCAGGTCCTGAAGGTCCCCAAAGTCCTGCTGTCCAGCGCCATGCTTGGTCACTCACTCCATGTAACCCCTAACAAGTTCCTAACTGGTTCCCCATCTTCTTGCTGAAAAATTTCTTTTCAGGAAGCCCTGGGACCCCCTGCACTAAGCCCCTTCATGATGTTCAGTCGTGTCACCTCTTAGTCTCTTTTTGCTTATCCAGAATTGTTCAAATTATTAATCTCATTGTGTCATGTCATTTTCCAATCCACTTAATCCAAACTGGGGTGGCAGCACTGCAGCAATTCTAGGGCCACGTCTGCATGTACTGATGGTGTTGTCTGCTCGCTGACTGCACACATCGCTCCACGGTGTGATCTCATTTCATTTTCCCAACATTAGCACAAGTTCTTCTCACCACAGGCACCACCTTGAAAACGTCCACAATATGAATGTCACTAAGGCCACCCCAACTATCATTGACTATAATGTCATGATGCCTGGTCCAAAACCCACTCAGAAACCCTGCACTATCACTCCTGACCTCCATTACAGCACATGTCGATCTACGGTGGGATCTCGTACCATTCCCTCTACAGTACCCCAGTTGGTGATCCCGATTGTCACCACATGCACAGCCTTGCTAGATTCAGTAATATTAACACCTCTGATAAGATGGGGCCATTGGCTGTGAGTGGTCCGCAGTATCTTTGACTTACTGATCTGAGACACTTTGAGAAACGCTGACAGAGGGTCCCTGACCTCCATTATGGAGCACATCCATCTCTGACGTGGTCTCGTACCGTTGTCCTACATTGACACAATTTCCATTCTTGCCTGTTCCCTCATTCTTGACCCTGCTGAACTCCACAGTGGCGACATGGCCACAGAGTTGGCCCTGCGTGCTCAGAAGTAGCAGTTCATGGTTTTCTGTATCTCTGACTTTGGTCAAATGGTCCCTGATCTGAAACGCTTTGAGAAACGCACCACCATATGGCCCCTGACCTCGACAGTCCTGCTCCACGGACATTGAAACAAGTTGTGAACTTTCTGGTCACCTCTTGCATGACCTTGCTAAACTCCTCAGTGTGAACCTCATCCCCCCCACCTGGATGGTCTAAGCCTGGCCCACTTCCATTCTACCTTTGATCCAGATCATTACACCAGTGATGGCCCGCATCTCCCTGAGGAAATTTCCCTTTAAATGGGCACAGATGTTTGCTAAGCCGAGACATTAATTTCTGGAATGGATTCGGCCATCGGCAGGTGATGAAATTCATCCCTCAATCAATGAGTGTCTAATTCCAGCCTTTCAATTTCTGTCGGGATCAGGAGGGAGGCGATCCCACATTAGCATATCCACGGTGCAGAAACAAAACGGCGCCTCAGCCTCACTAACGGGGGCCGACGTTTTAGAAGACGAGCCGCGCCGCCGTCTCCCTGTCGGCTCATCTGCTCGCCGCCTTCAATTATTCAATTGGCAGCTGAAGAGCAACTGAACCTTCACTCTCTTTACCCGAAGCTTGAAATGCCAGTCTTGTTTGGGGCTGAATTTTGAATTTTTCTTATTTTCTTTTCCCTTTCCCATAAATATTTACAAAGAAAACCCTGACAAAGTAATTTAAAAACGCTTCAAATATCGTACACGATCTTCTGTTTCTCTCGTAGATTTCGTTTCAATTTATTCTTCTAAAACACACTTTCCTGTGGAAAGCCAGCGCCTGGTTGATCTCGCGGCTTCAAACCGCAAACCGTGAAGATGGAGACGGCGTCTAGGAAAAATCTGTAGGGGGGGGCTTCTGAAATTCAAAGGTGGGGGGGGGGGGGGGGGCAGATATTTGGGTTGAAACAAAATCCTTCAATTACCCAGTTGAAAATTTACTTTCACTTTCCATCCCAATAAGCAGTGGAGAAACAAAAAATATGGCGTAATAATATTTGGTATTTCAAACTCGGGCAGATTCTAGTATTTATGTAATTTGTGCAGAGTACAAAAAAAATCTCCCTTCAATAATTTGACTAAAACACAACACGTTACCTGTGCCTCAGTTAAAAAGCTCCACATACAGTAATAGGAGGAGGTGTATGAAGGTAATGAAATAATACAGCAATAAGCCTATGGATAGGAAAGGCACTATATACTGCAGTAGATACAATAATGACAGCAGAAAATACAAAGATGGACAGGAAATGAAGAGCTGTGAATATACTAAAGGTACTGTTACTATGATTGACACGTGTGAAGAGTTTGGGGACGTAAAAAGGAACTACTGTATAGAAAATAAAGTATAATTGATTTGAATGGCAGTATATGTTAGAGAGATGGATGGGAAAATCACCATATAACAGATATAAAAGGCACTATATGATGGATGGATATACAGTATGTGATATGCCTCATATAATGCAGAGATAAACTTGAAAGGCGCTCTATTATAGAAATTGTCAAAAGACGAGACAAAGAGCCAGAAAAGGTTTGGGGCAGCCGCCTGGAGAACTGATCCTGCTGCAAAACGATTGAGTTTGTGTACAGATTGGAGTCCAAAACTGAACTGACCACTGAGGCTGAGATGGAGGGGTTTAAAGGGCGGCAGAGGAAGTGAAGTAGTTAGGAGCGGAACCGGAAGTGACGTCATCGGGCTCGTGACTGGAAAGTGGCATCGTCTGGACTAGTAAGTGACGTCATTGGACTTGTGACCGGAAAGTGATGTCCTCTGGACCAGACATGATGTCAAAAAGCTCATGACTGGAAAAGTGTCGTTCTCTGGACCAGAAGTGATGTCATCAGGCTTGTGACCAGAAAGTGGTGTCCTCTGGACCAGAAGTGATGTCATCGGGCTCGTGACTGGAAAGTGACGTTGTCTAGACTGGAATTGACATCATTGGGCTTGTGACCGGAAAGTGGCATCATCTGGACCGGTAGTGATGTAATTGGGCTCATGACCAGAAAGTGGCATCATCTGGACCGGAAGTGATGTCATCGGGCTCATGACCATAAAAGTGGCGTCGTCTAGACCAGAAACAACATCATCAGGCTTGTGACCGGAAAGTGGCATCATCTGGACTGGAAGTGACGTCATCGGGCTTGTGACCGGAAAGTGGCATCATGGAGGCCAGGCGGAATTTCCTGTAACGGGTCTGCAGTGGATAGAAAGAAAGGATCAGCGCACTCTGCCACCCCCTGGTCTTTCATGGTATTACCTTCCTTCGAGCCCTTTAGCTGCGCATGTGTGTGACAATAGGAAAATCACTGTACAACACAAAAAGGGTAGTAGCAGATTTATAATAAATGAATACATTAACAGAGCTGCAAAACACAGATAAACTTAAAAGGCACAATATAAGACATGAGTCTGTGTGAATGGCTTTACATCATACATAGAGATAAACTTGACAGGCCATCTATAATAGCAAGGAAAATCCCTCTATGATTTAAAGACAGGCAGGAAGGTCCGACAATGGACTGGCACCGTGTCCAGGGTCTGCTCCTGCCCTGTGCCTTCTGCTGGCTGGGATTGGCTCCAGCACCCCCTGGTTTGGACTATGAGGGTTAGAAAATGACTTGACATGACATGGACAGGAAAGTCACCATATAATAAATATAAAAGTCACTAAATAACAGATGAATATACAGTATGTGAAAGGCTTATATAATACATAGGTAAATGTGAAAGGTGCTCTGATATACCGTAGATAGGAAGCCAGTCTAAAATAGAAAGACAGCCATATAAGAGATGTGGTTGTACATGTAGCTGTAGGGCCTGACACACTAAACCGTTCAGTGAAATTGTGTCTTGCAGGTCGCACTGACGTGCCTCACGTTGCAAACTCTCAGTAAATAGCACAATATAAGTGGTGGACAAATATACGAGAGGGACTATAGAATACATAAAGGGAACTATATAATAGAGAGGAAAGGCTTCATAAATAAGTGACAGATACATACTGTATGAAAGGCACTACAGTATAAAAATACATAGATAAACTACGGAGAGTTCAACAGATAGACAAATGCTGTGCCAATCTGGTTAAGGCTTTGGACCCCAAACCCTGAGGCTGTGACTTCAAATGCCATGGTGTGACCACGAGCAAGTCACTTCACCTGCCTGGCATTCAATTGGAATAGCAAAAGACGATGTGAGTCACCTCTAGTAAAGGGGGCATCCAAATAATATTATGATTATTAATAATAAAAGATTTTAAAAGTAGCTGTATAACACTGTGATAGACAAACTATAGTTGAAAGGTGTCTTTATAACAGACAGAGAAATATAAACAGAATTCTGTAAGATACTCTTGGACTGGACAAGCCTTTAAAACCCTCTAACAGAATGATAGACAGGAAAGACGCCATGTGGCAGATTTAAACGACACATAAAAGCAGTGATAATAAGAAACACTGTGGAGAGTTGGGGTCCCGGCTGGGTAACCCTCATTTAATTAAAAGTACTCTGACTTGGTAGGGAAAAGATGAGAATTTTAGGAAAAAGTCCCAGCCCTGTCACCCTCTGTCCCCAAGTGCTGCTCTGGCTGATGACCCTCCAGTGGGGGCGTCTATTCTGTAGTGTGGGGGGAATAGGAGAAGCCCTGTGAGAGCGGAGATGACACCCATTTGAAGGAGGGACATCCTTTGTCCTGAGACTGGGAACAGAAGGAAGAGTTAAACGCCTTCTCCAGTCGCCATGTGTGCCATTAAAGCAGCACCTATAAGGCGTGAAGCTTTAAAAAGAACAAAGATAAACTTAAAAGGCACTATATACAGTAATAGACAGATAGGAAAGGCACCACATAGTAAATATAAAGTGCATCATATAATAGACAGCTAAATATGAAAGGCACTGTATAACTTGATAGTTGTGAATGGCGCTATATAATACAGACAGATACTAAAGCCATTGAGAGAAGTTTCAGCAGTTGACCGTCTGCCAGGCATGCTCCTAAAATCAGGTGTGTGTGTCTGTGTGTGTGTGTTTTGCTGGTTTATCAATCGAATATTTCAAGACAGTTTTGATTTATTTGACGACTTTAGACACGGCACCATTTCCAATTAACTTTAGCTTAGCTCTGAGGGCAGAGTCTCTAATTGGCATCCGTATTTTTTGGGCATCAAGAAGCTCGAGGCCACACGGCCACCTTCACCTGCATAACACTGTGAGTCTGGCTGACGGGTGGTCTGTCTTGAAATGGAATGATCTGCAGCAGACGGCACTCTCTTATTTAATATCGGGTTATAGGACGTGATGAAGAAAGCCTCGGAGGAAGGCTGAGAGTTAAAAGGCCCGCATCCCCCTTTATTTACAGCTCTTCTGGTCGATCTCCGTGAGTGCCATCTCCTTGTTAATGGGATGAGCCTTTTGATGTTTGGGGAGTGATTGAACGAGCTTACATTGGATACATTTAGGGCCAATTCCTGCGTCTTTTATGGCCTTCCATTAAGTGTTTCTTTTTTTTTTACGTTCCTTTCAGGTCGTAATTCATGCAATAATTCAGATGGCACTTTCAGAAGTGGATTATGTGATGGGTGCCAAAGATCTCCATGCTGCTTAAGGAGCTATAAATCCATTAGGAAAATATCACAGCTAAGAAAACAGATATTCAAGGATATGACCTCCTGGGATTTAATACAATTATAAATAAATAAAATGAATTTGTGCCTTTGTACGTGGCAGAAGAGGCTGAAGAAAGATTTTCTGTGTTGTCCATCTCTGTGTGTTTAAGCCACCAAGAACATCAGCCGCCCAAGAGAAGAGCCGCAGTCGTTCATTGGTTAACCCGTACAATCACAGATGGAAGACACTGCATTCCTGGTCCTGCTCCCGAAATTCCATCAAAAGTTCAATCAAATCTCTCTTGTTGTCTCGTGTCACCAGCGCCACCTCATGGCCATTTACTTCAAGTACATACTGTATGTTGCAGTGAAAGTCATTTTTGTGGTTTTGTCATGGGGGTGTCACAGAGAGACCCCACTTCACGTTATATGTGATTCTTCATTTCACTTGTCATCAACTGCGAGAATGAAATATTGGAGTGCCAACCGGGTCACCCCCGTTTAGTAAAACAACAATAACGGGCGCACAATGACACAAAACAGAACAAACATGGTGTCTGCTTTTAGCTAAAGCGATTAAACTCTGAAGAGCAAGTCGGACTTTAGGTTGGAGCTCCGTCCCCAAATGAGACGCCAACTTCTGAGAGTGTCCTGCTCTTCTAGTCCTTGGACCAGAAGGGGCGGAGTCAGTTGCCCTCACTGGGCGTCTACTCGGAGCTACGGTTGTGAAAAGAGACGAGACGGTCAGCAACAGCTCCCTCTTGTGTCCTGGGGTGGTAATGCTTACCTCGGACAAGTCTGGATGATGACTCTCCGACATACATGGGTGACACACTGGGCTTCTTAGTTCATCGCCGTGGTGGATAGAAATAAGACACTGACCAACCAAAAGTGAAAAATAAAAATAAACATTTGTTATTTACAGTGACAACACAAAAATCAAAAATCTGTTTTGTTTTATCAATAAATACAACAAATTGAAAAGAGAAAAACTCCAAACATGACTGAAGAATGTTGGGAAAGAGTTTTTAGGAAGAACCCCGGTGGGCGAATTCTGTTTATCGGGGGATATTGCTGCAAATCGCTACCAATTTTTTAACGCGTTGTCCCCAGATGTTTGTTCTTGTTCAAGAGTCCCAGCTGGCCCCGCTTGACTAATGTGACCCAGAGCTGGGACAAGTGGCTTGGAGAAGGTGATATGGATGATGTGAGTAACCCCATAAACAAATAAGGGTCACTCCATGAAGTTCAAAGCTGCTCACCCACTCTTCAGCATCCCCTCCGATGTCGATGGCACGGTGGTCTGCCTTCTGCTTCCTAACGTGTGTGGCACACTTCTGAATTCTCTGTCACTAAGGCTGAGATTGTGGTGTCAGCAGAGGACCTTTACTCGTCATTGTTGGTGGTCCGGTCTGAGGTGGTGGTGTCATTAGCAGATTTAAAGATGGAGGTGCTGCTGTGTCATAGCAGGGGGGCTCAGCATGCTACCCTGTGTAGTGCCTGAGCTGGGGGGTCCGTGTGGAGGATGTGATGCTGCCAGTCCACACTTGCTGGAGTCTGCCACTTTCTCCAAATTTGGTTATTTTTTTAATTGCTGCCTCAGCAGGGCATTTCAAATTAATCAGTTCAGCTTCTTTCCACAGGAAGAGTCCTCTCGAAGCAATTTCATGGCCATGTGCCTTTTGATAAGCCCTTAGCTACCTCTGTGCTTTGCGAAAACCTCAAATTAGAGAGACCGTGAAAGATCTCCGCGGGGTTACGTGGTCGACTCTAATGATGACACAATGGCAGGCTCTCCTAGCAGCTTCAATGGACATCCAGGGTGTGTGCCACGTGCTGATGCCATCCTGTCTGGTGCTTGAGGACCAATATCTTATATTTACAGAGCCAGACCACCATGGTGTCAGTGCAGTTTTAAGATGGATTTTGAGGTTAGCGGCTGCAGCATCCACGTTGTTTTCTGCACAGTGGGGTGGTGTGGTTTCCCTGCGGTCAGGGACGGTGTGGCGTAATCAGCCATACAACACCTTGTAGCAGTCAGGCGCCACTAAGATTCACACCGTCAAAAAGACGGTGATTTATTTACTTTTTTGGTGGAGATTCCAGGGACGCACCCAGCCTTGGCCCAACCCGCACACACTCACAAGCAGAAAAAAAAAAACCAACGGTAATAAAACAATAATTAAAGAATATATTAAACACTAATAAACAAAATATAACTACACGCTATACGATCCCACCCAGTTTCCTTGCGGTAATGTACAATAAACACAAACAAACCACAAACAAAACCCAGACACTATAAAGTCCATGGAAAACGGCAACTGATGAAATGCAATGATGGCGGTAGATAGTCCAGAGATACACACGTTAAATGGGAATGTAAAGATAGTCCTACCAGTATTTCCTGATGAGATGAAGATGGGTGAATGGCACAGGATGGCAACAAGGTAGTCCATAGTCCAAAACAAGAGACGCATCAGAACAGAAGGCAGACAAACAGGCAACGCCAGACACGAAAGACAAAAGACTTCTCCCCTTTTTGCATCACTGGCTCCCTTTTAAATGTTGCGCCGGCCTCCTTGTACCCAGCAGCCCCTGCACGCTCTGCAGATGACCAATCAGAGCCACTGCAGGGACTGCTGGGAGTTGGAGTTTTCAGCAGTATGCAAAAGTGGTCCATGGTAATTACGGGGTACCGTTAGTGCTCAGTGTTGGCTGAACGCTGAAATCTTACTCTGGTTCTGTGGATTGTGAAATAAATGAGCCATGGAGAATGTTAGTACTTAGGATGTGCATATGGTAGGTAGACCAACAGCATTATACGTGGATACACAATCTGCCGGCAGAAGCTTTGCCACCTTGCATTGTGCACGTTTCGTTATGCATGCCCAATGAGAAGCAGTGCGTGTAAGACCACTGCCATCTTCATGCTGAGCACAGACCGATGGCAAATTCACATACTATCTGAGATTTTTGGAGCTCTGAGGTGTGACATCTTCAGACTTCAGTGTGTTGATGCGAGTTTCCGGTTGGAGAGTTTCGAGTAACAAGATGGTTGCTGTCTATTACTCAATATGGAATTAACATCAACTACTTTTATTAACGAAATATGTTAAATGTGTTTCATTTCTCCGTAGATGTATTAAAAATAAAAACCTGAAATATGCCATTGACTCAGGCATTCAGACCATTTACTCGATAAGCCGATGAAGCCTCTTTGGCAGCCGTTCAAGCCTGGAGTCCTCTTGGGTCTGACACAACAAGCTTGGCACACGCGGATGTGTGGATTTTTCTGCCATTCTTCCCTGCAGATCCTCTCAGGCTCTGTCAGGTTGGATGGAGACTGCTGGTCAAGTCTTCTCTAGAGATGTTCAGCTGAGTTCAAGATTGGGCTCTGATTGGGCCATATTTCCCAGAGTTGACCCAAAGCCACTCCTGTGTTGTCTTTGGTGTGTCCTATTGAAAGGTGAACCTTTGGCCCAGTCTGAGGTTGGAGTGCTCTGGAGGAGGCCTTCATTAAGGACATCTCTGTACTTTGCTCCATTAAACCTTAGCTCGATCCCAACCAGTCTCCCAGTCCTTCATACCATGCCACTGGGAAGGTGTTGTGCAGGTGATGAGCGGTTTCTTCCAGACATGACGCTAACTTGGGTTTCATCAGACCAGGTAATCGTGTTTCTCATGGTCTATGAGATGTTTAGGTGCCTTTCTGCAAACTCCACGCAGGCCTTTAACTGAAGCGAGGCTTCGATCTGGTGACTATTCATAAAGCTCAGATCGGTGGAGTATTACAGTGATAGGTAGACTTCTGGAAGTTTCTCCAATCTCCACACAGGTTCTGTAGCGCTCACCATGGGGCACCTTTCCTTCCCATGACTGCTCGGTTTGGTCAGGTGGGCAGCTCTAGGAAAGTGTCCTGGTTGCCCCAAACCTCTTCCATTTAAGAATTTTGGAGACCACTGTGCTGTAGGGAACCTTAAGTTTTTGTAACCTTCCCCAGATCTGTGCCACCACACAACCCCATCTCTAAGCTCTGCATGGAATTCCTTTGACCTCAAGCCTTGACTTTGTGGGACCCTCTACAGACAGGTGCATCCTCCAGGTCAGCCCCCGTAATAAACTCTGGAACTTACTTCTCCCATCGTCCTCCCTTATTTCCTTACATGACACGCTGTGGTCGATAAAAGGCGACTCCTGATGTTCACCGTGCCCTTTCGTATCTCTGTGGGGTTGGTGTAATCGATCCCAGATGACGAAGGTCCCGTCCTCATCAATTGGTGAGCCTGTAGGACTGTAGGGAGCCATTCAACAGAATTGATACCAAAAGTGGACTCCAAACAAGATGTAGAAACTTCTCAACGATGATTAATACAATGGGATGTATCGGCGCCAAAGCAGAGGGGTCAGAATACTTGTGTCGATGTGATAGTTCAGTTTTTTCATTTGTACTGAATTTGTAGAAATTTCTGAAATTCCTGTTTCATTCTGGGATATTGAATGTTGTTTGATGAGGGAAACGCCGAGTTGATTTTAGCACAAGGCTGCAACATAACAGAATGTGAAAAGAGTGAAGGGGTCTGCCTTCTTCCTGAAGGCGCTGCAGGTGGCTAACAGATAAACTACCTTCTTTGATTTATTTCGGTTTTTTAATTGCACCCATAGTTCTCTCTGGTCACCGTTGGACGTTTGCTTTTCCATCCCCGCTGTTACAAACTGTTTGTCCTCAATCTGAACACTTGCTCTGGTTCTCCTCGAGGGACCCTCATGCGTGTTGACCTCTTCTTCTTCATGTTCTTCTGCATGAGTTGTCTTTGGAACGTTTATTTCTAAAGTGGCCATGCAGGATTTTTTCATCTTCTTCAGTGTCAGTGGTGGATTTAGGCAAGGGTGCCAACTTCTAGCTGCCCGTGGTGGAATGGGGCATCTGCACCAAAAAATTCAGAATGGTGATTACAGCCTGAGCTGATCAAGGTCAGCCATTTGTGTAAATTAAGGAGTGCGCCTGCTCTCTAAAGTTCATGTTACGTACACAGAGGGGTGCTGTTTATGTAACTAAAGGACCTGTGGGGGTCCCACAGTCGTTGAAGTATAATACTGACTACCTGCTATGGCTCCCCTACCCACTTAGGGCTCCAAATGGGCTTCAACCACAACCTTTCAGGGTGCAACCCTTAGACCAGCGTTTCTCAACCTTTAAGTATTTGCGACCCGAGTTTTCATAACAGTTTTAATCGCGCCCCCCCTAACGTTTTTTTGAAAGGAGCTCACTAATACCAATTTGTTCTTTTTTAATTAATGATATATCATAGATGCATATTTTATTATACCTGCTTAACTTTTATGGACATTTATCTAACTCTATATTTATTTGTCTAGTATCAGAATGTAGTTTAAGTTAATTTGTTTTGGTTTCAATAGATGTATTTTTCATATTTTTGATTCTTGTTTTCTTTTTTTCACATCTTCACGCCCCCCTTTTTGTTACTTCGCGCCCCCCTAGGGGGGCCCCCCCACAGATTGAGAACCACTGCCTTAGACGACTTTGCTATTTTTTCAGCTGCTCAAGAGGAGCATTGAGCACATGAAGGGGAGCGGGAGTGACGGATGGGAGTTTGTATTTACTTTGCAGCTCTTGAACGAGCCGCCATTACAATAAATGCAGCAATTCATCGGCATTCTTGCAACTTAATGAAAAGTAAGTGTGAATCCATAAAAATAATTTTGAAAGGCATTTTAGATCATTTGGTTACATCACAGTGAAGTGACAGTGAAGAGCACCTGAGCACCTGACAAAGACACGGAATCAAACGGCGTGTGGGTGGCCATGTGTGCCGAAGAAAGTAAAGGGTGTGTGAAGTGTCTGAGCGAGCAACACGGCAGCTACGGTCCTGCGGTCACGGGACATTGTGTCTTTGATTGTTGGTACAACAAACAGTTTTGAGCAGGCATCAGCCACAGTGCTGCTCTTGTGAAAAGAATGGAGACACCTCAGAGAGGGAGAGGCAAGTTCATTGTACCACGTGAACGTTACTGAGAGAATAAAACCGAATAATAAAAAAATAAGTGCAAACTTTTACAAGTAGACAAAATTTACAGTGGGTGTTACAGACTCAAATCAAATGTATGTTTTTATTATATTATAGTAATAATAATAGCAGCTCACTACTCAAAACATGGAGTGCCATCCAAGAATACGTATCAACTTTTTGTCTATTGACATTGGAGTTTGGTTTGTAACTCATTGACAGCCACATGTAAATCGAATTATTTATTTTCTTTGGTAATATTCTTGAATAAAAGCACAAATGTTTATTTGATATTTACACTGACGTGAACACACATTATACACTTCATGTCATTATCAGTATAACATGGAAAACGTTTCTGTTTTAGTTATGTGTTCAGCATTTCTTGTGTTTCCTTTCATCCTACACTTACCCAGATGTTTATAGACACGGAACACACATGAAATGCATGGATTCCAAATGATGATATACTGTATTATTTACCCTAAACAACTCCAGGCACCTCACACGCAGATAAGGAGCCTTCAGCTGGGAGAGCTTTTTGCCCGAGAGCTGAGTTCCATCAAGGCTTGTTGCTTGTGCTGATTGACGAATTTACAACACAAAAGACGTTGATGGAGAGGTGCGAAGGGATTTAAGGTGGGCTGGAATTACGAGTTTTTTTGTAGGCTTCCAGGAATTCTAGTGTTAATGCCAGAAGGGGTCCTACTTTGTTGGGCGCTCAAGGCCCTTAACCTGAAAAAATTGCTCCAGGGGGTGCTGTACAATGGCAGACCCTGATCTCTGACCCACAAAGGTCATGTGAAAAGGCATCTTATGCCAATGATGGTAAAAATAATAACTAATAACTAATATGAAAAGGACTAAATCACAGAACTAGAGGGATTGAGAAACCCCCCAAAATAAAACATTTTGGATTTTTATATTTTTCAGTAAAAAAACTAGGAAAAAATAAAGAAGATTGCAATAATGCAAAGCTGTCAATTTTTATGTTTTATTTATCAAGTTAAAAAACAATAAAATGCAATCAGTCATTTCAACATCAGTATCGTGTCCAGATTACACCGGACAATGAATGTTTTGTTTTCTGACCACTTTTTGGAGTATCTTATGAATTTTGGTCAGTAAAACGCCTTTAAATATTCATATCATGTAACATTTCATTGCATTTGCCTATTTTTATCATTTCCTCTTATATTGTAACACACATTGTCAGACACGTGCAACTAGCAGGTATTTTCAGGATTTCTCTGAGAATATTATGTGTACTCCCAACCTAGAGAGGGGGCAATCGTTGATTCCTTCTCTCTTTCTGCTGAAGAACCCCCTGGAGAGCACTGATGTCACTTCCAGTCCACAGCCCAGGACCCCCACCTCCTCCAGCTCTGCCGATACATAACAACGAGACAAATTGAGCGTTCATTACAAAACCCACAACTACGAGAGGCATGGCTCCTCAAACAAAGTGAAAATTTAATTGACTGACCCTGATGGTCCAAACTTCCCAATTTCTTTCTGCTACATACATTTACGATTAAACAAGGATTATCTGTGGAGACCTCCCAGCCCTTTACCTTATCATTTTGTCTCGTTTTACAACATATACAGTACAGCAACTGCAACTAGAACATCTCTGCTGATCTAAAAGTAGCGTCACTGAGCTCAGGTATAACAAGACCTGAAAATAGGACAGTCGTCTCATAAAGAGTCTCATTACATTAAAAAACCTGACCACTCCATAAGTAGAAAAGTGTGCCAACATTAACCACTTGCCAACCCAACCAATTTATGTTTGCCTTCTCTTCATGTAAAACTTGGACTGTTGAAACATTTTGTAAAAGCAATGAACAAGGAAAGTGAAGGATTTCAGTATTCAAGACCAGTGTTTCGATTAACAACTGATAACAAGATTAAGAAAGGCCGCAAATCAGACACATCATCAGTAAGTAGCGGTTCGAAGATCTACCAGCGGGACCGGAGGAGATTGTATGGAAACTATTTTAATGATGTTGTTGAGAATTTTTTTGCCAATTGCAGAACACCTGCGTACTTCCAACTGGTCAATTCAAGCATATAAAATCAAGAAGTGCAACATATTGCTGAAGATTCTTTTTTTTTTTTTTTGCATTCACACTAGTCTTTTGACAGTCAGTAACAAACATGGAGAACATTGCAATGATGTAAAAGTAGGATCAGGACAAGAGGACTCCATCGATGATGACTAACTGAAACGAGACACATTAAACATGGAGTGCAAATGAAAATCAACAGCAAAACATTTGGAGCTCAGATGAACAAACGCATCATTAAGCGATTAAACACTCCAAATTCAATCAAAGTTACGTTCATGTTTCTCCAATTTCTGATGTGTTCCAGTCAATACGAAATTATACTTTTGTTTAGCTTGGTGCTCCCTATCATAATCACCAACAACTTTTCCAGAAGCAAAAAGTTTGAAAATGTGTTGCCAAGCGTTATACTCCTAACTTGTTCTGCTGCAGACTCTCCTGTTAAATCCTCATAATCTGAAGTTCTGCTGGTAAATAATTAAATGAGAGTCACCACAAATAATTAAATAATGCAAAGAACATCGTTCTACAACAAAAAGGACTACATGCAAATTTTAAATTGAATTACTATAATTCAATATAAAAGCAGAGCCTCCATATAGTTTAAATTAAATCCCATTCGCCAAAGGCATGGCCTCTCAGAATAGGCAGAACGTGCTTTTAATTAAACCATAACCCACAAAAAATGAGGTATCCATTACAAGTAACCTTCTAATAAGCAGGAGGTCAGGACATGCTGTTTGCATTAAATAAGTTATAATTATTGTAGTTATTATAATTACTAATCTAGTAGTCTTTCAATTACTAATCAAATTATTTTAACAAGCTAAATTATTGAAACAGGGTGCTGTGAAACTTCACAATGACACCAGAATTATGTTTCCAGTTTCAGGAAAGCCTGTTGAAAAATCTGAAAAGCCTACAACTTATAACATTTATGGCTCTTCTAAGGATGAGATGATTTATTTACGTTTTGCCATGATGCCATTTTGTTCTTTTAATTTAGTTGCCATCTTTTGACATCATTTTGCATCTCCTTGGTGGCATTCCCAGAGTGCCACAGAGTGTACAACGTCGCTGGCGTCATTGGAGCCATGTTATTTAGGTCACCCTGAGCGTTTCATGGGTATCACAATTTGACGAACTTAGTGACTTCTAAAAGACCGCTTGTGTGATTTCCTGGCTCTCAAATCCTTTCTGGTCCTGCTGACCTTTGATTTTTGTCTACGACTGGCTTCAGATTAGTTTTGTTTTGACTTCGCGTCTCTCCCAATCACATTTAAAAGCCTATTTGCACCATCACAATCCACTGAGAACTAGCTTGCTTTCCCCTTTCTCACTGACTTTGAATTTTTCCTTGGGTTTGTTGAAATTTCCAATCCTTTTTTGCCAAACCTGAGACAAAGTGAAATCAGTGAAGTTTGCCCCTCACTACTCCGCTGTTGCTGAAGGTGTCACCTTAGCTCTTTTGAGACAAAATTGTTTTATACGTCAGGCTGAAGGTTGAATTTATTTCTGGGGAAGCTCACTTTTTTGTGAAAAATGTTCCTCTCTTTTTATTTCATCAAATTATGGAGTTCATTCAACTAAGAATACTCTCTGCAGAATCGTCTTGAAGCATATGATACCGTTTAAGGCATTGCTAAGTCACGCTGCTGGACTCCTGAAAGTTTTCAGCAGCACTCCCATTGTCACTTTGACCCGACAGCTCCAAATCCCACTCTGAGGCGCTAACAATACACAAGACATGTTCTGTAGAGGAATTGTTAAGATGGGTCCATCTACAGAGCTCCACAGCTCTACGATTCAGTAGCTCCGCTGGACAGATACCCCCTTCCCCCAACCTTAATCTTAACCACAGTATCACCAGCTGTTATCTCTGATGTATAACAGAAAGTGATGACCTCCTCAAAGGGGTGGGGTGCTGGAGGTCCACAGCCAGAGCCTGACCGGCATTTGAAGTTGTGCTGTATGTGACTGTGAATCAGTTCATCTGTGCTGCCATCTAGGGGATAAACTGAAATAACACATTCTGGACACGTTTTCTTGACTTGTAGCCTTCTACCCCTTGATGTCGACTTTTGTTGACACCTTCCTTTATAAAGTACGCCAACGGTTTGTTGGGTTTGTTCCCAGACTTGTATTTATTTTCTGCTTTTCTGTTATTTTTGTTAACTTTGTGTTGTCTCCGAGCTATTCATGTCTTTTTTTTCATCATTGATTAATTACGCAATATCCTTTTTTGTTTATTGTTTACCATCTATACATAATGAATTATTCTGCAATGTCCATGGTATTTTGTGGGTGGCTGCCCCAAGAGGCGGGGCCACATTGATGTCCCTGCTGAAGGACCGCCCACAGCCTTTATCTACCAAAGCCTGGTGCAGATCTTTCAGCGGTCCTTTGAAGTTCACTGAGTGCATTTACTGGGAATGTTGGAATTTTTGGTTTATTGGACTTTTTGCTTCTATTCTTGCTGTTTGATATTTGGATTGTGCATGCTGATTTGTTCACATTTTAGAGAACTTCTGTTTGCCTTTTTTAATTTTGAGTTTCTGAATAAATACTGCCATTTATAGAGATTCTGCATGTGGAACGTGTCCTTTCTAGCCAAAGATTTTTTAGGTCCTTTCCCTAGAATGGCATTTTTGAATATTTTATAGATTTTTGGACATTATAAGATAATATAATTTTGAAAGTCGGCTCCTTATTTTGGGCCTAAGTAAGTCGAATCCTGCCTGCGGAGTGGGGAAGTCAGACTGCTTGACCTGAGGCCAATTCTAGGCAGGCTGGGAAGGCCTGACCTGGCTTGTGGGGCCATTAGGGGGCTTCACCCCTTTTTTAGCTATGGAGTGGACTGACACCTTAACACACCTGTTACCCTGTATCTCGACTTTTGTCGATGCTCACCTTGAAAGCATCAAGTGAATTGCTGTGCGTGACTAATTACAAGATTGTTTCCAACTTGTAATGCTGAGTAGCACAAGGTTAGTGGAATTTTGGCAGACTTAATAATAATAATAATAATCCACCCATCCATTATCCAACCCGCTATATCCTAACTACAGGGTCACGGGGGTCTGCTGGAGCCAATCCCAGCCAACAAAGGGCGCAAGGCAGGAAATAAACCCTGGGCACCGCGCCAGCCCAATGCAAGATAATAATAATAATTCTTTACATTTATATAGTGTTTTTCTCACTTCTCACTTCAGTGAATGGGGAGCCACATCAACCACCACTAATGTGCAGCATCCACCTGGATGATGCAATGGCAGCCATTTTTGAAGGGGTGAGAGACAGCCAGTTAGAGACAGGGGGTGATTAGGGGGCCAGAATAATTAGGCCATGGTGGCAGTTTAGCAAGGATACCAGGATACACACTAACCCTTTACGAAGAATGCTCAGGGATCTTTAATGACCACCCAGAGTCAGGACCTGCTTTATGTCTCATCTGAAGGATGGCGTCATTTTTACGCTACAGTGTCCCCTGTCACTGCACTGGGCCATTGGGATCCACATTCAGGCCACAGGATAAGCACCCCCTGCTGGCCTCACCAACACCTCTTATAGCAGCAACCCAAGCTTCTCCTAGATGGCTTAGCTTCAGGTGGATGCTCTCTTCTGAAGATCATGTGCTATGGCTGCTGGAACGTAAAGAACAATAGAATGAGAACAGGATGAAAGTCAACAAATCAACCCAATAGCTATCTCTTGTATTGGCAACATTGTGCAGAAAAGATGGAGGCTGACGGAGCGAGAGCTCACTTGATGTCACCAGGAAGCCCTCCACTCGCAGTGTTCAGAGACATTCCCTGCCTGGCCAGCTAATGGAGGTACTACTTAGCAGACGCTGGAAGGAGACCCCTTCTGAACCAGATGTTGTGGGTTTGCAGCTGACCACCAGCATTGCAAATCTTCAAACTGAGACGTTTGGTGATATGAGCCCACAACATTTCATGAAATTAGTTGGATAGGATTGGAGTGCTTTGCTGTGCTGAATGGCCTGTCCTCATCCAAAGTTTTGTAATGTTCTTCTTACTATTAATAACTCACTTGCAGCGTGTCCTTCAAAAACTCACAGCTCCTTAATAAATGAAAGACTGAAGGCTGCAATGTCTTTCTTATACCCCATGAAATTAATGATTTTGGGTTACTGGGTGGGTGACTGAGATTCGTCGCAGGGGAAAATGCTGTGTGAGCATCAAAGCTGCTCTCTCCATCACGGCCTCCATCTTTTGTCACTTCCTGCCAATGGCTGCTCTGTTGTGCAGCTCATTCCTCCCTGTATGAAAGAACAAAAGAATTTTATCAAATCTAATGGGATTTTTAATTATATAGATGAAAGATGGCATCAGGAGGTAATGAATAAACAGACATAGCTAACACAATGGCAGCCCCTGCCATTTCAAGCTTCCTGTCCCAAATTCCAGAAGGGCCCTTGTTCACTGCATGCACCGTAGCTCCTCTCGTCTCCCTTTGTCTTTGACCCCTGATCTCCAGAGACACATTTATCAGGAGTAATTAAAAATGTCATTAAGGAGGACTGCACCTGCAATGTCGAGCCGAGTACACGTTGCAACAACCTTTGGCTGTAATCCGTGACCAGCGGCAGAAAAAAATCGGGACTCGGGAATGACATTTTATTTGAAATTGAGCCGCTACAGCTACCCGAGTAAAACTTCATTGTCACTTTTAGCCCCAAGAAACAGTGAAGGAGCAAAGACTACTCACCACGAACAATGGGTATCTGAAGCTCAGTGAGAATTGTATTTAATTAATTTATTCTTCGTTATCCTTCTCTTTAAAAAAAAATGGCTGTACAGGAATATTCACTGGAAAGAAGCCCCGAATATTCTGTCATAACTCCCGTTAGGATGAAGCAATCTGAACCAAAAAAATCCGCTCTATGCCATGACGTGTGTGTAATCGATTGCATTACATGCGATACTGGAAGTGGTTTCCATTTTCTGCCAGACACATTTCGATGTGGCGCTCCATGTTCATGAACGTCTGGGGGGGGAATAGCAGCAATTTCACATTGGATGTTTACCTTCAAATCTTCTACAGTGTTTTTCCAATAGACTTTTCCTTTGAGCAGACCCCAAAGGAAAAAGTCTGATGGTGTCAGATCTAGTGACCGTGGTGGCCAAAGCCCCTTTGAAATGACCCTGTTGCCAAAGAAGGACTCCATTTCTGCCATGCTCCTTGCCGATGTGTGACACGTTGCTCCATCTTGCTGGAGGTCACTTTCCGTTAACTGGCGATCATCCAGTTGATTCTGACATCACTTAAACGAATCGGTGACCAGCATGAAGACACACTGCTCAATACTGTACACCACCATCCTGATGACAAATCGAGTGACTGAGTGAAGGGGTACGAGCGCCCAGAAGATGCAAACGGAAGGTTAAACGTCATCTCTCTGACACAAGGGCATCCCGGCTTGTTGAAAGCTCTGTATGCTGAGGAGCACATTACACATTGTTTCGTTCAGATTACTTTGTCCTAGTGAGAGTTATTACAGAATATTCGGAGCCTCTTTCGAGTCAGTCTCCCTGTACCTTTGATATCCTCTGATGCACACTGCCTTAACAGAATCATCAACCTTGGGACAATGCGCAGTGTTTAGATATACGCACAGATACCAGCTACCCACTGAGCATTGCACCCTCACACATCTACAATGGGACAGTTACAGGGTTGTCAACCAGGAGTCACGCTTCACTGATGTTCCATTCCATTATTCTCATGACATCTCAAAGTGGTGGAGAAGCGGTAGAACCGTCAATCCCTTGCCCCCTGCACTGGCCCTAGGACCCTTATCTTCTCCACACCTTTTCCTCTTAGCCTGTGCCAGGACCTCTCTTGTTCTGTCACCTCTGCAAACTGCCTGATCGATTTCCTTAACCGTAGTCCGGTAACGCTCCAGAACTGACTTCAGGAGGATAGATAGTTGCCTTCCAATCCTGTTTCCCTATTTGAGCAAGGGGGCTGACATTTCCCAGTTTCTTTGAAATGTAGCGTTTGCATGGATCAGAGTTGCAGCAAATATACACATGTTCCCCAAGTCAAGTTTTCCTTTTTTAAATCCCAACGTTTGCGTGGGAAGTTGCACATTTCAAGCCTCTTTTTGTATGTACAGCAGTTTATAAATGAGGTCCCAGGACTTTCGTTACTGAAATTATAAATAAATGAAAAGTCTGGTGTTTACTGAGCAGCACATATTTATAATAACACTATTGACGTAAATGCAATCACTTTATCACTTTATCAAATACACATGAATATTTGTTTTTTGGTTAATCTTTTATTTTTCCTGTCAGGTCAGTATGTCTGTTTTTATAATGACCTGTGGAAATGCATAAACTAATTTGCACACCCAGCCATGGACTCAGAGTCCCAACAAGTTCCAAAAACACTTCAACAACTGTCCACTAGAGGGGGTATCACCATCAAACCATAGCTAGCAATAAGGGCAAGCACTGAAAATTTATAAAATAAAAAGTTAATTTTAACAGAAAATGCTCTGTCTCACCATGAATTTCCGAAGAATACAAAACATGTAAAGGAGTCGCCAGCAAGACAATCCAAGGCAAACAGAGTCCCAGTACAATTATAAAGTCGAAAAACAGAGCACAGGTTCAGAAATCCTGTAAATACAAAAGCATAGCATAAAGCAGAATAACTCACCAACTCCAAAGTGCATTCAAGACAAGCCGTCAAGAACTGTGGGAGACCCTCTGGATTTATAGGACTGAGGGAAGATCCTGGTGAGGCAATGCCTCTGGCTGGAGCACCCACAAAACGTGTGGAACATAACACAGGCAGCTTATATACATAGAGAAAAATCAAAAATAAAGAAAGATGCACTTAATCAACATAAAAAGAATCAAAAATGAATGAAAGAGACATCAAACCTAAATTTGAACCCCAGCCTGGGAAGGAATCTTCGCTGAGACATGACAATTGGGGAATCTTACCGACTACACCAAAATGTAACCACATTACGGAAAAGACTGAGAATCTCTGCTGCCATGTTTGTACCAACTGGTCAGTAATTGGCTCAATAAAGGAAACCCACAAAAGGAGAAGAACACACAAACTGCTGCTGGGGTTCGAATCATGTGAAGCAACAGCAGCAGCCATCAAGTGTGATACTGCGGGTGAACTCCAAACGTAACGTGCTGCTCTTGAACTGAGAGTGTCCATTAATTTCTGGCAGCCTTAACCGCCCCGTATTTATGATAAAAGGAAGCCATTCTGTGTTTACAGGGCTGTCATCATTTTTCTCAGGCGCTTTGTCAGCTTTATTCATGTTTGCCCTGTCATTTTTTATTATCATCGGTGTCTGTTTGTTTTTGCAGTCACACCTCTGCAAGTCCTTGGAAGGAAATCAAAGATGGAATGACCGCTACCGTGGACGTTTGCTGATCCACTCTTTAGATAAGAGTAGTCAAATGAAGAAGCGTCCTCTAGTTTGACCAGAGACCAATACATTACTGTCACACTTAAAACAAGTCGATTGTAACTTTAGGGATCACGTAAACCTTCGAGAGCCGTTATCGCTGGGCATCATGTAATTTAATTCTTTTGACTTTTTATTATTTATGAAGAGTGGGATTGCACTTCCTCACAGTTATTGTCTGGTTCTTTAGATGTCCTTCTGGGTTTTCCTTCCATAAAAACATGCATACTTGGCAATCTGGTGATTCCTAATTGGCTGTGTGAGTGTGGGGGGCTGCAATGTGGACACAGAGAAAACATGCCAACTCCTCAGAGAAAGTGACCAGAAAAAACAGAAATGAATCAAATACCAGGCAATCAAAAACCACAATAACCATAATAAAATTCATAATTCATAATGAAAGGCAAAAAATGAGAGCAAAAGATCTAAGCCAGAAAGATCATTAGGAAGAAAGGACTTAACAAAGGCAAAGTTTTTATTTGAATTTATAAACTTGGATGACCAAATAACCTTGAAGGTGAACTTTTGGCCCAACACGTTGTGAATGACAGATCACAATCTTGAAGGACACGCCCACAACAACAATGCAGCTGCTGTCCCAACAATGGGATGATGTCACCAGTAAATAATCAAAGCAGCTGCTGAAAGAGTCCAAATAAAATTACAAAAACAAAACTAAGGTAAGAAACTAATGTCACCACAAGAATTCTTGAGGTGCAAACCCCCATATTTGAAAAGAGCAAGAAAAAGATAAAGGAATTGAGAATTTAATAACAGTGCTATCGTGATATCTTGCAAGTTGTCAAGATGGTGTGAGGCCTTCAAAAACCCACAACAGAGAGGACCACCAGCAGCCCCTGGCTTGTAAAGAGCAAAGCCACAATACATTTTTATAAAGGGTGTCATCAACTGAATGGAAAAGATTAATTCACCAGAGAAATGTTGGGGTGCCAAATGGATTGCCCCCTTTTAATTATTAATAAGTTCAAAAGAAACAGGTGCTTGATGGCACTAAACAGAAAGGGTAAGGCAATATCACCTGAAAAACTGCTATATAATAAATCAAAGCAGAGATCGCACTTGTTAGGTCGGCAGAACTGTCTGGTGGTCTTGCTTGTCCTGCAATGAGATGACCCGGTCTTTATAGTCACTGGACCAGAAGGAGCAAAGTCAGTTGCATTCACTGGGTGGTTTCTCGGGCATTGGGTGGAAAAAGGGACAACATCATCAGCAACAGCGCCCCCTTGTGATCCGGGGTGGTAGTGCTTACCTCTGATGAGCTCGGCATGCATGACAAAGGGAATTTATTACAAGAAAGGAAAAAATGCAACAAAGCCATTCAAAAGAGCAAAAATTTATCAAAAAAAAAACATCCAAGGCAAAAATGTTCCAAATTAAAATCCATAAGAATAATCCAGGAGCAGTGAACAAAGCTGAGAACTGGACCAAAAATACAAAGAAAGCAATATTTACAAGAACTGACGAAATCCACTCGAATGAACCGCAATGGACTTCAGTGCCCAACCTGCTTTTTAAAAAATCTTTTATTGAATTTATTAACAGCAAGTAACATTCCATACAAGCAAGTCAAACGTAACAAAACTAAATTTAAATCAACCGCCACCCATGAGAAAGAGAGGAAGGCCAACAGCCTGAGCAAAACTGTTAAGAGTAGTAAAGAGAGAAGGAGTCTTTCCCCAAATTTAAATGCTTATTCTAAAATGTTATTGATGAGATCCTGCCAGGTTTTTAAAAGAGTTTTGCAGAGATCCTCTAAGTGAGAATTTGATTTTCAAATAGTTTGTAATATCAGTTACCCACTGACTTAATAGAGGTGAGTTAGGATTCTTAAAGTTGAGAAGGACACGTCTATGTGCCAATAGTGAGTGAAGGCAGTTACAGTTTGTTCGTCCTTCTCAACTTTAAGCCCACCTGGAAGCCCACCAAACACAGCTGTTATGATTAGGAGGGATTGGGACTCCAAGGCTGTCTGATAGGCATTTAAAGATTTTGGTCCAAAGTGATGTTAATTTGGTGCAGGCCCAGAACATGTGGCCCAGTGAGGCTGGAGCTCGATTGCAACGTTCGCAGGTTGGATTTTGCCCTGGAAGCATTTTGGACAATTTTAAACGAGAGAGATGCGCTCGATAGACAATTTTAAGTTACTGTAAATAATTGAATGTTTTGCACATATGGAGCTCGAGTGAATTCTGTGCATTGTTGCCTTCCACTCCTTTTCTGTAATGCTGAGTGAGAGACCCTTTTCCCACTGTACTCTGGGATCATTAAAAGGAAAGAGACTTTAAAATGTTTTTATATATTATAGAAATGCAGTCTGAGTCCTGAAGACTGATCAATATCTCTTCTGGAATAGAGATAGATAGATAGATAGATAGATAGATAGATAGATAGATAGATAGATAGATAGATAGATAGATAGATAGATACTTTATTAATCCCAATGGGAAATTCACATTCTTCAGCAGCAGCATACTGATACAATAAATAATATTAAAGAATGACAATAATGCAGGTGAAAAACAGACAATAACTTTGTATAATGTTAAATGTTAACGTTTACCCCCCCCGGGTGGAACTGAAGAGTCGCATAGTTTGGGGGAGGAACGATCTCCTCAATCTGTCAGTGGAGCAGGACAGTGACAGCAGTCTGTTGCTGAAGCTGCTCTTCTGTCTGGAGATGATACTATTAAGTGGATGCAGTGGATTCTCCATAATTGATAGGAGCCTGCTGAGCGCCCTTCACTCTGCCAAAGATGTTAAACTGTCCAGCTCCATGCCTACAATAGAGCCTGCCTTCCTCACCAGTTTGTCCAGACGTGAGGCGTCTTTCCTCTTAATGCTGCCTCCCCAGCACACCACTGTGTAGAAGAGGGCGCTCGCCACAACCGTCTTATAGAACATCTGCAGCATCTTATTGCAGATGTTGAAGGACACCAGCCTTCTAAGGTAGTATAACCGGCTCTGTACTTTCTTGCACAGCGCATCAGTATTGGCAGTCCAGTCTAATTTATCATCCAGCTGCACTCCCAGATATTTATAGGTCTGCACCATCTGCACACAGTCACCTTTGATGATCACTGGGTCTATGAGGGGTCTGGGCCTCCTAAAATCCACCACCAGCTCCTTGGTTTTGCTGGTGTTCAGGTGTAGGTGGTTTGAGTCGCACCATTTAACAAAGTCATTGATTAGGTCCCTATACTCCTCCTCCAGCCCATTCCTGATGCAGCCCACAATAGCAGTGTCATCAGCGAACTTTTGCACATGGCAGGACTCCGAGTTGTATTGGAAGTCCGATGTATATAGGCTGAACAGGACCGGAGAAAGTACAGTCCCCTGTGGCGCTCCTGTGTTGCTGACCACAATGTCAGACGTGCAGTTCCCAAGACGCACATACTGAGGTCTGTCTTTAAGATAGTCCACGATTCATGCCACTAGGTATGAATCTAATCCCATCTTTGTCAGCTTGTCCCTAAGGAGCAGAGGTTGGATTGTGTTGAAGGCGCTAGAGAAGTCTAATAGGTGGGAGGTGAGGAAAATGGGGCAAATTTAGTTTAGCAAAGTTTCTAATTTGGAGATTGTGGGGAATCTGTGTTGACAGGACACTACATTTGGAGTGTAATTGTTCATAGGATGCAAAGACATTATTTATATAGAAATGATTTAATCCCATTCATTTTCCAAACATTAAAGACTGTGTAAATTTCAGAGGGTGGACAAAGATGATTATCATGTAGAGGTGCCACAGATAAAAGCTTCGACTGTCTTGAAGTGCTTCCTACATTGTTTCCATATTCTGAATGAGTGAAGCACAATTGGGTTGTTAGTATATTGGCAATAACTCGTACTTATTGGGGTACAAAACAAGGAATATAAAGACATACTTTAGGAGTTCATGTCTATTGCAGACCAAGCCTGTGTGTGCTCATCTATTTGTGTCACTGTCCAGGTTTTTATAGCTTATATTTTTGCTGCCCAGGAATAAAACTGAAAATTAGGTAATGCCATGCCACCTTCTGATTCAGGTCTTTGTAGGATCGCCTTTTGAATGCGTAGGTTTTTTGAATTCCCAATAAATGAGGTTATGATTGAATCTAATTTCTTAAAAAAATGACTTGTTAATATATATGGGGATGAAATAGAAACAGAAGCTCAGGGAGGATATTCATCTTGACAATGTTAAATCTCCCTTCCAAAGTAAGATGGAGGGAAGACAAACTATGCACGTTTTGTTTAATTTTGTCCATGCAAACAGCAAGATTTTGTTGAAAGAGAGCTTTATATTTGTTGTTGACCCCTAGGTATTTAAACTGATCTGCAATGATAAAAGGGGAGGTGTCCAATCTAATGTTGTTTGCTAGAGAATTCACTGGAAAGAGCACACTTCTGTTCAAATTATATATATTTTTTGAAATTCTTTGCAGTTAGCGCTGTAGACAGAGAGTTTTGTGGGTCAGATATATACAAGACATTAGAGAGTCCTTCTCTGAAAATACCGCTGATCTCTGATGCATTTTGAAAGTAAACAGCCAATGGCTCAATGGCAATTGCAAATAGCAGCCTGCCTTTATATGGTCAGGGGTGGGGCCTTAATGGTGATGGACAGGGGTGGCCCCGCCTCTTGGGTATCCGCCCACAAAATACAAGGAACATAAGAGAACCACAAAACAAACCCAGAAATTACAAAATAACTACACAGAATAAAATTAACATAAAATGTATAATTAGGTAAATAATACATAGAAGGAAAGAATGTTAAGGACAAGCGGTACAGAGTTTCAAAAACACTTCCTAAAATGTCCACTAATTTACCCTCAAACCCTAGCTAGATAAAAGGGTAAAACACAGGATCTTAATAAAATTAAAAGTTTATTTGCATAAAAGAAAGCTCAATGATGAGCACAAAAGACAAAAGGAATATCCGGCAACAAAATGGCGATCCAATGTGAACAAAGTCTCAATCCGAAATCCAAAGCAAAGTCAAAAAACTGAGCAAAATGGTCAAAATCCAAAAGAATAAGCACAAGGCACCACAAAGCCACAAGAAACGCTCACTGCTGCCTAGTTTGATATCAAGGAATCCAACCCCTGCAGGGGAGGAACCTTAGCTGAAATATCAACAACTGTCTTATCAGAAATGATAGAAAACAACAGACAATAAAAGATAAAAAAAAACTTTAGAAATGAGTCAGAGGAGGAACCCTGACTGGACAGAATCATCAGAGGCTTTCTCCACGACTTACATGGGCCATTTTCGTATTAGACTGCGTCACTCTGTAAGATGGCAGCTCGCTCATCTGACGCCTTCAGTCTTTTTGACACAGGATATAAAAAGCATTGGCAGGCGGGGAGCCTTTCCTCTCAGTGTCTCGTGTTCTCTCCGCTCTTTCTAAGTCCATTTCAAGTCTCCCACCGTCCCTTATCCCACTACAGGCAGCGACCTGTTAGTTCTATCGGTCTCTTCGGAGCCACCGTGGCACTCATGAGGCGTCACTCCTCTGATATTTCAGATGTCCACATTCCCATCCCGGAGATCTCTTTTTTTATTTTAACAACAGTCTGGTACAATCTGTACGCTTGTTTGCTGGCTTTTGTGACGAGAGCCCTAAACAAAGAAATGAAACATCGGCTAAAGCAGCTGCTTCAAGTCCCATTTATCTTTTATAAAATTTACAACAAACAGAAGCCTGCAAGATTACATTTCGTCCTCATTTTTTCGCAGATTGCTTTTAAAATTTAAGAAAGACGTTTTAGGCTCAGTAATTTGCTTTAACCAAGTGTGCTTTAATCTCTTGCACAGCGTTTTAGCATATGTATAAATACAATGTACATGCACTCAAAATGCTAATAGGCTTTCATGCTTGGTGAGGCAACAAAGACTTTCATTTATTTCTTTCTTTCTCTGTTTTCCTCGGCCGTCCCCTCTGGTTCTGATAACATTACAGCAAGAGCGCCGGGGTTACCTTAAACAAAAAGCTTATTAATTAGGCATGTGCTAAAATGTGGTTACCTAAAACTGAAAAGAAAAGGTCAATGGATTCGGAAATATTAAAGGTAAAAGATTAATAGAAACTTCAACGTAAACAGACGTATGCACTGCTAAAGGCATTTGAATAACGAACGGCAAGTCGTGTCGCCTTTGACTCTGTGATTCTGGGGTGATGTGAAACTTGAAATCCTGAAGCTAAAGGTTCATCTCGGACACCATGGGACACGAGCAACACTGAAAAGATGACTCCGTCATGATGGGGGAAGACGTATCTAACACTGGCAAATAAAAGGGAAAGGTTCAAATGGCCGAACGCAAAACACTGACATGTAGTGGCGGGTGACTGGAAAAGAGTATTATGGCCGGCATCCCCTGTTCTGGATGACACTGCCATTTGGCATCTACAGTCACACGAGGACATGCATGGTGACTGTTCCTGACATGACATGTTCTAATGTCCTCATCTTCTTGTTCAGTTGTACTTCTGGACCTTCTGTTTCTTTTCCTATTCTGGTAACAACATCCTGTTTGCCCTCTTCTCTCAAGACTCCGGTCGGCACCTCTGTATGAAACCTTCAGAGTCTTGACAATCTCTCACATGGAATGACCTCCATTTTGTAAAAGACTCTGTGTCGTGCGACACAGCGATGACAAGACTGCACGCCAGCTGGCATCGTCTGTAACACTCTCTCAAGCCAACCAGGTTGTATGGTGTCACAACCATTTGCTTTGCATCTGCTTTTGTCACATGAAGAGTATTAAAGACTAAAATGAGTGGATAAAGTATCTAAATGTGCCCTCCATGCCCCCTCTGTCTTACCACCTGAGGTCTAGAGATTTGGGAACAGGGGACATTAAGATGCAGTAGGTTGGACAGGAGTCTTAGGTTTAAGTTGTCACATTCAAGGCCAGGTGGCGGCAAAGATAAGAGGACAGGAGTTGGGGTGGAGTACACATGTGAGGGCTTTCAGAAAGTTTTCGGACCCAGCATTATCGTGAAATTTCCCTCTACTTACCCTTTACCTAGGGGTAAGTGTACTCATCAGGTTCGTTACCGGGTTGGTCTACTGGCGCACCTTAAGATTAACACACACAGAAGCTCAACAGTGCCCTATGAATGACACACACACAGACGGTTAATCTCTAGCAGTTTAAACCACACAAGTACCTAATGAATAACACAGCCTGTCACTCTCTCAGCACTTCAAGAGACTTACTTATTATCGGCACGAGCAACATACAATGTTTTAAAGATATCTCAAACCTAAATATTACTTTTGGTCTCCAAGAATACATTTAAGCATACAAAAGCTCAGCACTCTTGACTATCGGCCATTTATCAGCCAAGAATGCCTTACTTGACATCTTGTTCCCTACTATTGGGTGGAGTTCTCACCCTCAGCCTTAATAAACCTCGTAGCACAGAGTGTATGGCAAACCTCCAGCTGCACCACGCGCTGAAAGAAATCTACCTTATTACTTCAATCACTTTAGACATGAAAACAAAGCATATAAAGTTAAAAGCAGTACAGTATTTATTACAGGAATAATAATAATACCACTGGAACAAAGAATAATAGAAAATAGGACTGATAGTAAAGTCTGCATATATATAGTCTTTAGAAAAAGCTTATGGAAAAGTAAAGATGACAAGGATGAATGTTGCAGGCGGCTTGTGATCTTAGCACTCATAGCTGTTCATGAGATGCTTTTCTGACGATCAGATGGAAACAGCCGGTGCCCTCTTCTGACCTCACTCTGTTCCCTTCTCCTGACGTCTTTGTCCCTTCTTCTTCCTCCCTCCTGTGTTACTCTTCAGATGAGGCATATTTATTATAAAATTCTACTGGGGGGTTTTGCAAGATGTGATTGTTAGATATTCTGATTGTCTGACTGTCAATATGATAAATGAATTCACTGTCCGTTTTCCCAAACAATTAAACTTTTTTGATGTTGCCTGAGGTGTCGCCATGTCTTCCTTTCCTGGGCTGTAAAATAATTTAGCTACTTGTTGTTCCAGATGCCCAGGTTATAAACTAATCAATAGCCTTTGGCACCAGCATGTCTTCTTTTCTTTGATTTAAAAGTGAGGTACAAGTGGGAAGAGAAGATGCTTTGATTTGTCCTGAATGTAGTTCATCGGTTGTTATTTTGAGCAAAATATAACGAAAATACAGAACAAAATTTACAGATTTTGTACCCCACAACACCCCTTACCTTTCAGAAATGGCACACATCATATGACGGTGCCCTAGTTGGCCACCTATGTCACCTAATGGATCGACTGGCTCTGCGTGTCTGAATACTTGTGTCAATGGGATATTTCAGTTTTGTATTTTTAATGAAAGATTAGAGGAACACAATCCTCTCTGTAAGCTCTGCAGGCAGTTTCTTCAACCTCATGGCTCTGTTTCTGCTCTACTCTAGACAGGTGTGTGTGTGCCGTTCCTGATCAGGTCCAGTCCACTGAACTGACCACAGGTGGACTCCAAACATCTCAATGATGAGCAGTAGAACAGGATGCCCCTGAGCTGCATTTCAAATATCACAACAAAGGGTCTGAATACTTTATGTCAGGGTGACATTTCACATTTTAATTTTTAATAAATTTGCCCAAATGTCTAAAATCCATTTTTTGCTTTGTTATTCTGGAGTACTGAGTGTAGCTTGATGAGGAAAAAAAATAGAACATAGCAAAATATGAAAAGGCAAAGGGGTCTCAAGACTTTCTGAAGGATCTGCAAGAGGGTCCACATGACACAGTGAGGAGAGGGTCACCCCAGAACCCTTTTGCTAAAAAATCAAACAACTGCAAAGGTTTCTCTAATAACCAGTTAGCTAAGGATGAGCCAGCCAAGGGACTCAGGCTGCGGAACTCCGGAGCTCCACTCCATTGAGGAGGTTGTCGCTTTCTATTATAGGCATCAGTGACACTATGGCTAAGGTTGGGTTTGGGGGGCCGGTTATCTGACTCAAGTCCAATGAACCAGGTGAAAAAAAGCTGCAATTCAATTGGCTCCTGAATCGCTGAGGTCTGCAGCTGGACCCGTCTCGAGCGAGCAGACTTCACCTTTAGGACGCGGGAATGACGACTGCTGAAAATGGGGCTTTGCAGTCCTATGCGCATTAAAAATTATAAATCAGTCATTTCAAGCAGTAATAGCCATCTGTAACATTAGTGTGTAATGTCTTTATTGTATTTTTGAATCCATTTAATGGGACCCTTCTATTTTCTATCACAAATATGAACATTTCTGGGTGGTTCTGCACTTTTAAGCACTAGCGTATATGACATGCCAAGCTCAGCCTACTTGTTTTACAGGAAGGGGGATGATCACAGGGACAGCATATGAGGGTCTTCTTTCCCTTTTTCTTGCCTACAGATTTTCTGTTCCTCCTGACACTTGTTGCTCACTCATCTCACATTATCCATGTCCCCAGCTTCTGATCCGGTGTTATTTATCTGGGTCAACAAGTCAGATGACCTCCCACCCAAGCACACCAGACCTGGCTGACCCCCCCACCACCCCCCAAGGTGATGTGCAAGCTTACAAATCCCCGATTATTCTGTCACATTTGCACAAGCAGATCTCCCCTTTCAGAGGGTTGCAGGATGTTATTACTTTAGCAAGCTTAAATGGCGGACCCTCAATGTGCGCCGTACGTTTTTAATCTTTTGAGCTTAGAGGACGCCTCCAGCAGATTACGACTCTGTAAGCCTGCGGTCAAACACTGCAATTCCGTAATGGCAGGAACACACAAGCCTGCTTTTCTCCCCTAAATTTAGCGCCGAATGATTTATTGATTTCGAGATTTGAGGAGCTGCTTAGTGTTACTTAAAACCAACGGCTTCAAAATAATCGTAGACAAGGTAAAAAGTCCACCTGCCAATGGGGCCAGATAGGTAAACTAAACTGAAACACGCACTCAGCTCTGCTTATTTTTATCATATTTTATGTATAGTGCCTTTCATAGAAGTTTTGGGAAAAGTTATTTGGAGTCGATTCAGTTGATTGGACTGATTAGGAGAGGCACACAGCGGACCACTGAGGGTCCCACAGCCGACCAGACCCCAAGCCATAAGGTTGAAGGAATTGTCTGCAGAGGTTAGAGACACCACAAAGATCTGGGGGAGGCCACTAGAAATTCCTGCAGCACCAAATATTCCCAAGAGCACAGTGGCCTTCTTAAATGGCTGAAGTTTTTGGACAACCAGAACTCCTCCTAGAGTTGGCCAACCAGCCAGGTGGGACCACCATGGAAGAAGAGCTTTGGTAAGAGAGGTGACGGAGAGCCTGATGGTCACACTGCCTGAGCTCCAGAAAACCCATGTGGGGATGGGAGAAACCTGGAGCTGGCCTACCTATCCCTTTTATATAGCGTCTTTCAAATCTGTATCCCAGTTGCATCTCAGCCACTGCAGCAATAACCCAATGGTGGTGTCACACATGTGTGCATGGGAGACAGCTAAAAGGCTCAGAGGGAGGCAATTCCACGCCAGACCAGGGGATGGCAGAGTGCACTGATCCTTACTCTTTTTCATTGGCAGACCAACCATAAGAAATTTCACCTGGATCCAATGACATCACTTCCGGGCCCAATGACGTCACTTCAGGCCCCGGCCATGAGGACATCACTTCCCCTGCCTGACTTTAAAGCCGCCCTGTTTCCCTGTCTGCTTATTCTTGTTTGGACTAAAGTCTGTTAAACTCCGAACCAACCATCATCATCCTATATGGGCAGCTGCCCCCAAACCTCTTTCTGTGCCCGTTTTAATCCTTTCACAGTGGGCACCAGCCAGCAGCGTCTTTCTTCTTGGATGCCCCAGGCCTCATCGCAGAGGACGGACTTGATTGCCTCTCGGTGTGAAGCGTCTCATGTTTATTTTAATTTCGCCTGCCCATCATTTATCTGATGCAATCCCTGCATGATAAATGAGCCTGATATTTCTCTTAAAAGTGATGATTTTCTTGAGACTTGTAGTGTAAGTCCCCAGTAGTAAGCATCTCAGCCCATGTCGGACCTAAAGAGAGCATCAGCGTCAAACCACAAACCCCCAGAGAATAAATAATTTGGTCATTTTTTTTTCTCCCTTTTCATTTTTTTCCCTTTTTATTGATCGCCTGGTCTCAAAGCATCTGCCTTCCTTTCAGCCTGTCCACTCTTTATTCTGCAGGTGGCAGAGAGATGGCGGAGCCCACAACAGGCTTAACTGCCCTGAACGAGAGCCATGAAGAGGCTGAGCCCCTGGGCAATGGCACGTCCTTCTGGGATGGAGACGGTTGGGATGCGGGCAACAGCACGACCCCTGAGCGCCGACACCCCTACAACTTTTATGCCATGTTGCTGACCCTGCTCATCTTTGTCATCGTCTTTGGGAATGTCCTGGTGTGCATGGCAGTGTCACGGGAGAAGGCCCTCCAGACCACGACCAACTACCTGATAGTCAGCCTTGCCGTGGCGGACCTGCTGGTGGCCACGCTGGTCATGCCGTGGGTCGTGTACCTCGAGGTGGGTGAGTGTGGATTTGTAAGAGATGATGCAGTGAAAAGGACAAGCAATACTGGCATCTTTTAATGTAATCATTTAAGTGACTGATGCCAGGATACCTGTTGCCTCACCATGCTGTGGTCAAACTTCACCTTATTCAGTTTGATATTTGAATGGCCACCCTGAATCCACATTGATTTCCTCCATTTTTCTGCCACAGTCTAAACACAGACTGGGAGGTTGGCTGTTGAGACTAACTTGGCATTGTCTACATAAGTGTGCTGTGCCCTGGCATTTCTGATAACAGGTTTATAGGGACCTTATTGACCCGTGTAGCCTGTCCAGTGAAATTCTTACTGGCATATGCTGATCAACATGTCACCCTCTCCAGCATCATGATTAGTGAGTAGTAGAGCTGCATGACCTTGAAACTTCTGTCTGCCGTACCGGAAGAAAAATCTCAGAACAAATTTGTCATAAATGACTACAACAGAAATTACAGGAAAAATATGAGTGATGCAGAAGGATGGATGGGGATAGGTGTCTGAGTGACAGCAGGCTGGGTGGGGCCAGATGTCTTAGTGGTAGCAGGCTGGCTGGAGCAATGTGTTTGAGTGGTAGCCAATTGGGAAGGGTTAAATATTTGAGTAGTAGCCAGCTGGGTGGGGCAAGGTGTTTGAGTGGCAGCTGACTGGGCAGGGCTAGATGTCTGAATAGTAGATGGTGGGTGGGGCTAAATGTGTGAGTGGCAGCCAACTGTTAGATAACAGCCAATGTCTCTTCCCTGCCTCAAGTATTTGTTAGAGTGCTTTTTTCTTTTCTTTTTTAAATAGTATTTCTTATGGAATGTCTTGTATAAATTGTTGCTTTGTGTTAAAAGCATTTCTTTATGCAGCTTGTGCACTCACAGTGGAACCTCAGGGGCGTCCCGAAGCCTTTATATTTGGCTTAGTAGTTTCAGTTCCTTGCCCCAACATTAGCTCTTACTCCTTTTGTTTGGCTCAGTTTGTATTTTAATTTTTGTCATTTTAAGTGCTTTGTCTCTTTTCGATCTTTGCCTTGTTTTTGGACTATCAGATTGCAGGGTGGATTTGTTTGCTTTGGTTTGTCTTTTAGAGTCATACTCTTTTTGAACACATTTTTGCTTTGTTTTTGTTCTGTTTTTAAATTTTCGTGTATTATACAGGTATCTTTACAAATGAAGGAGTTTTGTTTTTGTCATTGTGGGCCAGGGGTTTCTAATGGCTCCCCATTCTCCTGTTTGCAAATTTTATACGTTTGGCTTCTTCCAGCCAGTATTTTCCTATTTTAGTACTTCTGAGCAGTCAAAGGCCTGTACATGCAAGAAGCCTGCCATTTGAGTTTAGGGCTGCACTGCCTGGGGTACTGCTGGTCTGGCATTTTTTGAGACCTGCTTCCATTTTTGTACTTCACTGTGACAACAATCACATCACACATATGACCAAATGTGTGTGTGTGTGTGTTGGGGGGTCCATCTGGGCTTATAATGTGAGAATAGATGAAAAGTTATGAGTAGCACCATTTAACAGATACAAATCCATAGATTGAAACAAAAGCATCATAGACAGATGGACAGATATATAAGAGATGCCCTAAGAATTTGATAGGAAAGCTCAGACTATTGGGCTTCGGTTCTTTACTTTGTTACTGAATTTTAGACTTCCTGGTAGAAAGAACACAGATGGTCTGAATTGGGAATTACATCTCCAGCACAATAACTCTTAGGTGTGGAGCCCCTCGGGGGTGCGTTTTTAGTGCACTTCTGTTCACCTTGCTAACTCAAGGCTGTACTGTGATACATACAGTAGCTCCAAGAATGACGATGGATGTGGACCAGCTGATAGACTGGTGCAAGACCAACAGCCATCTCTCAATATTACTACAACTAAAGAGAACTTCAGGACGACCTGCTCTGCCCACTTTACAACAAGAGTTCCAAGGTAGAGAGAGTGAAAAGCACCAAATTCCTTGGTGTGCATCTTTCAGAGGACCTAACGTGATCTATCAATACCTCCACCTTGACCAAGAAAGTGCAGCAGCAACTCCATAACCTGCACCACCTAATCAGAAAAGGCCTTCCATGCCATATCCTCACCACATTGTATTGGAAAGAGCCCTGACCAGCTGCAACACTGTCTGCTCTGACAACTATCATGCCTGTAATCGCAGGTCCATACACTGTGGAGACCATCATCAGGACCGCTCAAAGCACTGCCTCTGAAAAGTGAACAGCATTATGGGGGGATTCCTCCCACATTCTCTATTCTCTGCTTCCCTCTGGCAGAAGGTATCGGATCTGTGGACCAATAATGCCAGACTGAAAATCAGTTTCTTCCACAGGCAGTCATTCTCCTCAACACAATGTCACCCCCCTGTTCCTCCGTGTGCCCCTGTATTATAGCCTCTTATCTAATTACTCTTCTGTTCTTCATTCTTTTGCATTCCTTGTCCACTGCACACCTTCTGTCATCAATGATTACTGTTTGTCAGTCTGATGTCCATTTGCACAGGTGTTGCTCCTTGTTTTACATTGCAGTTCTGTTTAATTGTCATATTTATTGCCTAAATATCACACTGTGGCCCTGGTATGTGAATAGATGGTATGACAATAATGAAGACGAAGAAGACATTGCATTTATATAGCGCTTTTCAAAACATTCAGAGTGGTTTACATAGAATGGGGGAGCCACTTCAATCACCACCAGCATCCACCTGGATGATGAGACAGCAGCCATTTTATGCCAGGAGGCTCACCACACATTAGCTACTAATATGTGAAAGGGTGAGAGAGATAGTTAGCCAGTAAGGGAGAGGGGATAATTAAGTGGGTCAAAATAACCAGGCTATGCGATGATGGGCAATGTAGGCAGAACATCAGAAAACACCCTACTCTTTATAAAAGATGCCCAGGGATCTTCTATGACCACAGGGAGTCAGGACCTCAATTTCTCATTTTATCCACCAGTTTGTGTCCCTGCCACTGCATTGGGGCATTGGGATCCACCCAGAGATGCAGGGTAAGCGCAACCCTGCTGGCCTCACCAACACCTCTTATGGCAAAGAACCCAAGCATCTCTCATCTAAGTACTGACTGGGCCCAAACGTGCTTAGCTTGAGGTGGAAGCCCACTTGACTTGAATTGACTTTATAAATTAGACAGACATTCTCAAAAGTAATTTGTGGCAATGGACAACAGTAACATTTTCTTTAGAATACACCACTGATTCTGACCCCCCCAGACGTTATGGCCGGCCTTTCTTTCCAAATGTTCAAGCCAGACTCACAAACAAAAAGAGAATTTTCCAAGCCTTGTCTTTTGGTCTTGCTGGGGGTCACTCCTCTGATGAGCCCACATCTCCACCGTGAGTGGGGCGTTTGAGCATTTTGAGAGTTAAAGCAGTGAGACGCTCCTTTGTGCATTTTTTAACATTCTGACATGTGAAACACTTCACGCCGAACTATTAAAATGTTTAAAGCCGTGTGAACGACAGCCAGTGAAAGGTATCACAAGCGCATGTCTCAATGTTCTCCCTGCCTGAGGACATCTCACAATCATTTTGAAAATGAAAAGGCCTCGTTTGTTTAATGAGCCCTAATTGTCAGTCTGAATACAGTCATGGCGTCTGTCATCTCGGAGTAACAAATGTGAGAGGAAGCTTCCTGTCTGGGATTGTAAAGGATCATTTTAAGTGCATTTTATTAAAAAAGAGACACACGCTTCTAGTTAACCCCTCACGCATAATCAAACATTCAGGAATAATTCATGGAAAAGATTCTCAAGGCGACATAAAAAAAAGGTGTAAAACAGTGAAGGGGTCTGAAGACTTTCTGAATCTACTCTATCTGAACTGGAAGCTCAGACACTGGGAACATGGGGCCGCAGAAGAGCCGACCTCTGTGCAGTCGAGCTGCCTTGGACTTTGCATTCTGTGGTGTTAGAAATATAACGCCTTTTACAGCCATATAACTATTTAACCTTTTAAAGTTCTCTATCATGTAGTGTAATTCATATCTCATTATCTATTATATAGTGCCTTGACACATATCTATCTATCTATCATATAGTGTCACTCATATCTATCTATTAATTATATCATGCCTTTCTGTTTACCTGTGTGGGAGGGCTCAGAAGTGGTGATGTCAAAGGTGGCCCCGCCTCCTTGGGCTCTGCCTAAAAGGAATATCATTTAAAGTACCTTCTAATAGTCGTAATGGAAAATACATAAAATATGACACATAATCACTAAACAACAATACAATACTTAAATGCATGTTGATACATAACACTCTGAAAGGAAAAATCAAAAATGCATAATAAATAGGAAAATCACACACTGTAACATAATAAGAAATACAAATTAAATGCATATTATATAACTTTCACTGTTAGGTTACGGATATCAATACAAGTTTTTTCAATGCACAGATGACAGTGACGTCCTGAACGTTAATTGAACTTCAAGGCAGCCTACACCACACAATAGGATCAAGGCCACAAGGCATCAGTAGAATAAATGACCTGAAATAATCACCTTGAAACTTGTCTCTCCGAGAAAATTCAGTGAAGACCCTGACAAATAAAATATGATGAAAAGCTCATTGATTAAATTGCGACACATGTACTTTTTTTCTAGTCTCTGAGTCAAGGAGAAGAAGCAAATGCAAGCAATTGTCTCATAACAGTGGTTTGAAAATGTTTTCATGTTATGTAATCCTGCCACCACAAAGCTCAAAAAGGGGAGCAGACCTCCCAAAATGTAAACGAGACCTGATTGGCCTCACCCTAGTCAGCCTAACCCCAACTCAAAAGGCAGGATTCAACCTACACAAGGCCAGAATTGGGACCGAGGCTGTTAAAAGTTTAAGAATAACCAGAAAGTCAAACAAAAGGGAAAAGAGGAAAACTCCAAAAAAAGTAAAGAATGGGCTTTATAATCGAATAATATAAATAGTAAGACAAAAACAATCTGGGCAAAAACAGACCAAAAAAGCGAGCAGGTCCAGTCCATAATTCGAGGTCATATCCAACTAAGCTTAGAAAATTAAAATCCAAATAAAAGTTAGAAAAATTCCTTCTAATTCCCTGATATTGTGAGTCCATTGTTATTTAATTTTTTCCTGCTCTTTGTGCATTTTTGTACAACTCGTTTGATACGAATCAATGTTTTAAACATCAGAGAGTTTGTGGGCAATATTATTTTCCTGATTTAAAGTCATTTCCTTTGCATTAGAATTTTGTACCATCTTGTTTTGATGATTTGCACCGCTGCACCATTTTGTTTGCATAGACGTAGCCATTTTGAGGTCCTGCTGCTACAAAGGAAATAGGGGTTGCTAGGGTCATGTTTCCGGGAAGTCGCATTGAGTGAAGTCATCAACGTCAAAAAGTCTTTTATTTATTTATTTTTTGTTTGATGTGATATTTTAATCCCTGGGGGGAAATTGTCTTTTTGCAAAGGCATGGGTGACACTATTCATAACACTATTTTCCGAAAGCTATTGCCATCAAAAAAAAAGAAAATTCTGTGGCTATCCACTAGATGGCAGCATTATAATGGGCAACTGAGACACAGCTGCAAAAATTGGCAGCAAGCTGACGGCGTCTGTAGTGGCTAAATACTGAGATACGAGTTTTCTCGTAAGTTGCACCTTGACAGGCTCAACGAGATACGAGTTAACTCATACCTTGTGTTCAAACAACAGGCTGGATACCCGTACACCTGTGCTGAAATTCAAGTCCTGAACCCAATTAAATAAATTAATTCTGTCAAGCTGCTACAGCATACATACACACCTACACTCAGTGACAACGGACACATTTAGGGCTCCCAGTCAATTCAATCTGGACATCTTTGGCGTGAATATCCAGGAGCAGAATATGCAAACCCTACGCAAGCAGTGGATTCAAACTGAGGATATTAGACCCCGGCCACTTTGTGAAAACTGAAATATGTTTTGTCCATTCTGATTATTATGCTGCTGTTATGCATGCAATAAGAGTGAGGAGGAAAAACTAAAACGCTGGATCCCTACAAATCAGCGTAGCGTCTCGTGGGGGTCTGTGCCCTTAATACGTCTGCTGCATTTGCATGTGTCTGATATTGTAACAATCATTGTGTACTTGTGGAGTCAGACAAACCCACAGGCTGCAGGGATCTTCTCAGCTTTTCTTGTCTTTTTTTCTGCAGCCTCCACAGATCATTATTCTTTAAATATAGCAACAGACTCACTCCCAATTTTCATCACTTTTTTAGTCAACTTAATGGAGAGTGGAATTTAACAAGCTTTTCCAATATCCCGTCATGAGCTACAAATTCCAAATGAGCTCTCTGAGGCCCGGAGATTACAGTTGACGTGAAGTATGACAAGCGAAAGCAAATAAACTTCAGAACAAAGACGAGGGCAGCCAGAGGAGAAAACACTTTTTACCTTTAACCCTCTGGATGCTCATATTGCCAGATAACTGCTGCCCAAAAAAACCACAATGATCAGCAGCTGGCCATAGGATGTGGGATGAAATAAGAGGGAGAAGAAGGAGAACCATCAGAGTGGAGTGCAGTCTAAAATGACGTCTTGAGGTGTAAAAGCATATCCACGTGTTTAGTCACTTTACAGAGTGATTTTCAAAATGGGCCCCATCATCAGGCACTATACAGAAAAACGTCACACAGAAAAGAACCAAAGGAACTTTGATTTATTATGACATTTAGAAGAATGACAGATGCCTCTGTCTTTATAACTTTATAACATTTGAAATAAATTTGGTTCCATTTCTTTTGTTTTTTTCCAGCTGGAGCACAGGCAGGTGAAATGACTTGCTCATGGCCACACAGTGGTGTCAGTAGTGGGATTTAAAGTCACAACCTCAGCGTTTGAAGTCCTAGGTTTTAACCATTACACCACACTGCTGGCCCAAATGATATTCTTAATGTGTTTGTTTTGAAAGATTAAACAATTCTTTGTATTTATCCAATTCATAATGGTGGATCCAAAGTCTATTCTTGCCATTTTAATCCAAGATCTCTTGAAGTGAACTGGAAGCCGGCATTCATACTATTGGGCTACGGCCAACCTCAAAAGTCTCCCACCCAGGAGCGGATCTACCATTAGGGTGTTCTTGGTGAGCTAAGTAACCAAGGGGACTATGGGGGTGGGGGGCGTTGCTGCCACCACTGAGGCGGCTTAGGAATCTTCTGAATCCCAGCAGAGCTCCTCCACTCAAAGGGCACAATTACAACATTAGAACAGTTATGATGAGAACAGATCATTGAGTCCAACAAGTTTGCCAATGTACTCACCTGATGGCTCCAGAGTAACATCAAGTAGAGATTTGAAGGTGAGGTCTGCATTCCTGCAGATACTCCAAGGGACCTGACATATTCTTTATGACACTGGACTTTATCTCTGAAGTCAGGAGAAAGTGGGTTATGGGTTCAAATAACATATTTTGAAAGGACAGGGTTCTTCAAAGGAGCGCACACACACACACACGATTCACCAATCTTTTTCTTTTCCTTTCTTCCTTCCATCCTCCAAACCTCACCAGATAAGCATTGTCCTCTTGTCCTAACTTTGACTCAGTGTTTCCTTTTATGCTGGACCCAGGAGTACCTCCATTATTAGGTAGAATCTCCTCAGCATACAGAAATCCATTTTTAACAGCTCCCCCTGGTGGCACCCACAGGACCCAGTAAGGGTGCCCAACAGGACCACATTTCCCAGGCTGAACTGCAGGTGTGCACATGAGAGATTCAGCCAAGAGGATGCCACCACCTGGCACATGGCGGGTGTATACAGCTTAGATATGCTGTCTCCCCTAGGAACGGCATCCATCCCAGTCTACACATCCGCCTATCAGTATCTTTTGTCAACCACATGGGTCCTTTGACCAGGTAAGGAATTTATTTAATTTATTTATACTTGCGTATCATTTTGTTATTTATTCATTGTTACATTTCACAATGCATGTATTTATTCATTGCGTTATTCAAACGTGTGGAAGCCTTCATTAATTTTCACTCGCCGTCTTTGGTGTACGTCGCCTGTGTGATTTGCTCATTTAGTTTATGCAGCTGATGCACTTCCCTTTGCCATTTGAACTTTGTGTTTATTATTCATCTTCATTCTCGTGTTTAATGTTTATTTATGCTTGTTGCCTATTTAAACCGCCATTGCCTCCCTGACCCCTACATGCTTTTGGCTTTTACTCCCATATGGATGTGTATGCCATCTCATCTCGCAGTCCAAGAAGCAAAAAAGTGACCGGGAAGTAAAAAAACAAATAGCAAAGTGAGCGATTGGAGTCTTTCGGCATGTTTCTCTACAGCGTGTTGAGCAGAACATGAATTATGCATCTCATATTCATTGAGCGACGTTGTTCAGTGCAGAGATGTCAGAGCTCTCCAATTCAAATGGTCTAATTGCGCCATCCAGAAAGACAAAGCATTAATAATGAATGGCAGATGAGCAATGTTTTCCGGCGTAAAATTAGATGAAATTCATTATGTAGTGTAGCAGGCGAGGGAGATATTAGGTGAGAGGTGACAATCTGAAGGAAAGAAGGAAGTCTGCCTGCCATTACGGAACGCCATTGTTCGTTGGCGGCCTACAATGAATAAATTACTACGCTGACAAAAAAAAGAAAAAGTAAATCACATAGCGTTGCCAGATTATTTCTACAGGACTTCCATCAAAACCTGGGATTATTAGAATGTACTTAATCACTCCACACAAAATGCTATTTCTCTAACGTCTTTTATTTAACATCAACTGTTAACTGGAGGTCTTTGTCATTGCCTTAGCAGGCATAGCCTCATGTCAGCTTTGGGGAGCAGAGGTGAAGGTTCAGTAAATTAAAGTGGAAATTCACCCATCCAGTCATATGTCCGTCCACCTTCATGACCCGCTTATCCGGGGCAGCTGGGATATACCCCAGCAATCATCGGGAAACGAGGAAATCATAAGACTAAAATAAAGTCCAAGCGTTTCTGATATTTCAGATGACATCAAAAATGGTACAGTAGTCATGTGAGAGAGGAGACCCCCAGAACTTGGTGTACCAGAAAGAAGACCTTCATCGTCTGCTGTGGCAAGTTACTCACTAGAATAGCCGAGCAGCACAACATGAAAACTCACTGCGGTAAAGGCACCGCTATAATAAGCTGCTGAGAAATAAGAGCACAGCCTGCCATCGAGTGATGAGTGAAGTACACAAGAGTCAAGACACCGACAGTTTCACGAAACTGGCACTGGAATCCATTCTGCAGCTGAAGGCCAACCAGCCACCACACTAACGAGTTGGCCTGACCGCCTGGGGCTCTTCATAGATTTGGTAGGGTAAATGGTGTAATGTGGGCTTCGATAGAGTTTATTTCAAGAAAAAATACGGAAAATGTATATTTCTTTTACAAAAAAATGTAGAATATAGGGGAATTGAATATATGGGTGTTTGTGTATTTGTGTCCTGTTATGTGATTGAATAAATATTGTTTAACAAATAAATTGTCAATTATGTGTTGCCTTTCACATCTACCCTAAAACATTTTAATACCAATCTATTATACAATGCCTTTAAGATACAATAGATTTATCTAGTAATATACAGTAGTGCCTTTCACATTCACCTTTGTCTTATATAGTGTCTTACAATATCCACCTTTCAACTGTATAGTGCCTTTCACATCTATCTATCTATCTATCTATCTATCTATCTATCTATCTATCTATCTATCTATCTATCTATCTATCTATCTATCTATCTATCTATCTATCTATCTATGCCTTCTATATCCCTTCCTATAGTGCCTTTCACATCATCTTTCTTTTATATACCAGCTTTTCATTTCCATTTGTCTGTCTCAGACAGACACTTTATTTGGGACCCCACAGCTTGTCTTTTTTGAGATTTTGTTATCATGCAGTAGAAAGTTTGTCCCAGTATAGCAGAAGGTGCCAACAGTGGTCTGGTGCCCAGTCCAGGGTTAGTTCCTTCTTTACGCCCAAGGCTGCTGGAATCGTCTTTAGCTCCTGTGCCTCTGAATTGAATTAAGCAAGGGTTAAAAATGGAGGGATGGATGGTTGGGCTGCTATTCATGTCAAAGATCCTACTTTCAATGCATTCACTTTGTCAAGTGTTCCCTTTTGTCACCTACAGGTGGTGGGAGAGTGGCGCTTCAGTCTCATCCACTGTGATATCTTTGTCACACTCGATGTCATGATGTGCACAGCCAGCATCCTCAATCTGTGTGCAATCAGCATTGACAGGTAAGTGTGAGCGCCGTTCGGCCTGATGGTGGAATGACGTGGGGCTAAGACAGTTGTCAGGCTCTGTCCTTGTGCTTCAGTGCTGATCTGAGGACTCACCGCCAGCCTGAATCTCAGGGGATGGCTCTTTGAATTCTTCATTCCTTCACACATTTCATGTTAGCCCAGGGTGGCAGGCACACACAAAGTAGACCAGATGAATCTTTTCAGACATCATGTGAATTGAAGGAGATGCCAGAGGTTACGTTAGTTTGAGAGATCTGCTCGTCTCTATTCCATGGCTTTAGTCGTCTGAATGTGATAATCCAAGACTGTGATCCTAAGCCATGGAGGTGACTGCGGAGGTCTAATTAAAAGAAGACACGCTTGTGTGCTTCATGTATTTGACATTTAAAAGCTGTGAAAAGTGTTCAGTGTACTGAAGCCAACATAAAACGTGACACGGGATGACGGGCAGAGCAGAACATCTCAGAGTAATCAGAAATGCTGTGTGCATACGACTCATTTAGAGTACCACAGGGAAAACAGCACAGTTTATCACAGCAAATGAATACGATATTTTAAAAAGTGATGCCAATGAATACTTTCTTGAAGTGTGATGAACTGATTGATGTCTTATCCTAGGATGGCTTCCTGTCTCCTGGGATTCTGAAATTGACAGAGCAGGTTCGAGGATGTCACGTTTGATTTGGTGCGACAGAGATGAGTGCCACCACTTCATGAATTCAGGGTCCTCCTCCTTGAGTCCTGAGCCTGGTGACTGCCTGCGTTGAGTTTACGCATTGTCCCTTTGCCCTTGTGTGTGGGTGTGTGTGTGTTAGGGCAGGAGGACATTATATGGTTTTAGCCCAACTTGTGTGTTTTCAAATCAGCACATCAACACTCTTGGCCTCAAGGCATGAGATGCATTCTGATACCATCTGAGTGGCTTATGGGCTCCTCCTGTTTTCTCGTTGTGTCAAAAGAACAAAAAAAAAATATCAGGCATGGTCAGCTTGAGTTTCCTCAGATGTGAGAGGCCTTGTGAGCTGATTCTACTCTTCAAGATGGATGAGAGTCGTCTTTGAACCAGAGATATCCAACTTACTGCAGTTCTAAGTTCTATGCTAGGACTATTAGAAGTAGAACTGGAGCACATGATAGCGCTGCTCTGTACTGAGGGGTTGATCTGCCATTGGAGTGCCACTCCTCTCTCTCTCTCTCTCCCTCGCTGGGCATCGCTTGTCTGCTTTGCCATCCCTCTCTCTCTCTCTCTAACTGACTTAATCAGCTGCTTCTGCTTTCTTATTCCGTTTCACGTCGTTTTGTTTTCTACTTACTCGTTGCTCCCTCTCCTTCCTATTCCAATAGGAATGACCCATGGAGCCTCAATGAGTGATGGCTGTACCAACTGGTCTTCTGCCCATGAATGCCTAATCAGTCCATTCCCCCATTAAGTGCTCTGCGACTGCTCATCACTTCTACATGCACCCACATTCATAATGTCTGCTTTTAAAACTTTGTGCTCTCATCCTACCACAGAGCCACCCAACTGATGTCAGTCAGCATGGAGGGGAAGTCTGTCATTCACATCCTGTACAGCAGGGCGATTATCTGTGAAAATGTACCTGGAGTCAGGACCGCCTTAATTTTTGGGCACTGGATGGGGTCTCCAGGAAATTAGGGGCCCACAATGTTTCTGAGGCCTATGTATGTTTCTGGTTTGCTATCGAAACAGGGGCTCCTGTGCACTACTTTTCCCGGGGGTGTATGATGCTGTTAAGACAGCCCTGCCTGGAGTGTGTCCTAGTAAGGCACTTTATAGTTAACCGTTCACTAATCGGCATCAGAGATTAACTGAAGAAGTCAAACTGTGCAGCATTCAATGACACACCAGACATGAAGGGTGTGAAGTTTCTGCTCACTGCAAAGAAATTAGAAACTCACTGGCATGCCAGTGAACTCGGGTGCTGATTGTTTTCTTTTTTTTTTTGTCAGGTACACAGCCGTCGCCATGCCGATGCTTTACAACACACGGTACAGCTCCAGGCGCAGAGTCACTCTGATGATCGCCGTCGTCTGGGTCCTGTCGTTTGCCATCTCCTGCCCCCTGCTGTTTGGACTCAATAACACAGGTGAGGAACTTCTCTCTCGTATCTTCAATTTATGGATTTCTGGGGTTCTTATTGTCTTCTGTGCAGAGTTCAGGCAGTTTCTTACTTTTAAGGCTCCTGATTACGACATTTATGTGTGGAAATTCCAATCGGCTAAAAAGTTATCTAACTTATTGGATCATTTTGTATTTCCCATCATTGCCACTAGGCTTGGATCCTGGCGTCAGGGTTTATTCTCATGTTGTTAGGGGCCTGTCCATGGAGGTTGTGACCTTTTTATAACAATGTGATGGGATAAAAGGTCATCTTGGAATTTCCTTCCTTATCAGAGTTGCACTTTCTAAACGTTTTCGGTATTTTGTGCCTACAGATATAACTGTCGTCAAGCCAAAATATTAACCTATCATTGAGTACTGCTAGTCAACAAATTATCTAACAAGAGGTTCTACTGTGAATAAAACCCCCTGTCTTGGACAAAAGACCCCACAGAAAGGGTACAGGACCGAATGAAAATGACGATGAAAGCACTCAGATCATGAGGGATGTATGGTAGACCACACAGATCTGAAGGTTGTGACGCGCTCCTCTACCTGACCAAATGCAACAACATTGAAATGTCTACTCAGTTTCTGTGCTCTCTTACATATTAACGTGTTTATGTCTTTCGTAGTTTTTTTTTTTAATTATTACGGAAGTTGTATGTGTTTTCTGTGATGTTTGTAGATATGCACTGTTCTTTCAAATGTCCTGATATTTCTTGTCCTTTGTGGGTGGAGCCCCAGGAGGTGGGACCACCCTGACATCATCACTCCTGAGCCCACCCTCTGATGTTTTAACCAGCTCAGGATTTGAACATTGAGTTTGTGAAGGACTTTTTTAATATTGAACTTATTTGGTGGATTTTCTGTTTTTTTTTTCTTTTTCTTTTGTTTTTTTGCTTATGTTCTTATTTTTCTCCTCTGGATTGTGGATTTGCTTAGTGTAGAATTATCTTTGCCTCTATTTGTTCTTTTGGGCTTTACCTTGTATTTTGTTTTTTTGTTGTTAATAGAGTAAATCCTTAATTAATAAAGATTCTCAGTTTGCCAGGGGTTTATGGTCATCCCTCCTCTTAAGGCGCTTTTGTTATATTTTTAGGACATTTGTAACTATTTTGTCAGCTCACCTTGTTTGGGGTCTGCAGTTTTCAGGTTAGCTGGATTTAGGGAAAGTCTCCTTGGGCAGGCTGGTAAGGTTATGGCCCTGCCTTTATGGTCCTTTTATGCCTAAAATGAACAGTTCATCTCCAAGCATAGGCCTACCAAGCTTTTGAATTCCATTCAATTGTGCAACAAGGGCCGGAAATGCACGAAAATCCACGGTGGGAGTATAAATTCTGACAAATCTCCACAAAATTCTGACAGATGTTGCTCTCTTGTGTCATGCATGTCCTACATGTGAAAACACATAACTGACTCTGCTTCTTTTAATTTTGCCAGCCACAAGAGACGTAGCGAAATGCAGCATCGCCAACCCAGCTTTTGTGGTCTACTCCTCCATCGTCTCCTTCTATGTTCCTTTCATCATCACACTGCTTGTCTACGTGCAGATCTACGTGGTGCTTCGTCGGCGACGGAAGAGGGTGGCTACGCGGCGTTGTAGCTCTGGAATGGACCCTGAGCCACACCCTCCCATAAAGGTAATGGGCGACATGCCCTCCACTGTCTGCCTCCTGACACCGGGAAAAGGCCTGTTATGCTAAAGCTAGGGTTTAACCCATTTTGCCTTTTTTTTTTAATTTTCATTTAGGATTTTAGATTTGAGTAATTATTATTGACTATGTTTATTCCAGTTATTATTATTTCCAGTTTATTATTTTCCAGTGTATATTATATTGGTAATTATTTTTTGAGTTAAGTTTATTGTGTGCCTTGTTGACCCTTTGATGATCTGGTGCCCAGTCTGAGTGTTGTTCCTGCCTTGCTCCCGTCCTTGCTGGGATAGGCTGGTTTGCTCTGGATAAGCGAGTTAGGAGAATTAATGGATAGATGGCTGGCACCTCAAGGGACAAGGCCTCCGGACGTCACAGCTGAGGGACCCTCCTTGGCTTACATATTCAAGGCTTAGAGTTATTGTAACCTTGTGGGACCAGTGAATTGTTGGTGTCCTCTCTTGTTTTTGGCCAACTATGAATTATGGCCAGACTCACAATCCACATTTGAACATTTTTTGACTTGAAGAAGCCATTCAGCCAGTGTTTCTTTTGATATTCTGGTTTCGAACTTTGGCTTGGCTTTTTTTTTAAATGGAATTTTGGATTATGGATTGATTTTGTTTGCTTTTTTGGTCCTTTATTGTTTTTGTGACTGTCTATAAACAAAGCCTGTAAATATTACAAAACTGTTTGGATTCAATGGCTCAACTTTGCCCCTTTTGTGATATATTTTTTTTTTTTAGTTTTTCAGCGCTTTTGGGTCTTTTTTTAACTTTTTTCTTAGTCTCTGTAGGCAGAAGCTTACTTGAGTTTGGAGGATGGCTGATTTTGATTCCTAGCCTTTATTTGAAGCGGCTCATCTTGATTTAGAGCCTGCAGGAACTGTTAGCCTTGTGCAGGGGACACCACCAAGGGATGACCAGGAGAGGAAACGCAAACAGGCAGAAAGTTGAAACTAAAGATCAGTCGTATTGAACATCAAACTCCTGAAAACTCACAGAAGGAGAAATCAAAGCAAAAGTGAGAACTGGGAACTCTTGACTGCTATGTTGGCACACAGACAAACGTTAAGAGAGAACCAGGAGGAAGACATTAAGAGAGAAAAGGGCCAAAAGCATCCATCTGTTGAGCCACAGCAGCACATGTCACCGCAGGTCTACATCAGCGGATTGTAGACAGACGTTTACAGCCGGGCACTATTCATTCATTTTAATTCAATTAATTGAGAAATTTTGTATTTGCTATCATTCTATTGTGTTTTCAGATGTAATCTAACCTAAAATATAAAGAGCAAATGATGAATATGATGACCATAACCATAACGCAATACATGTTGCTACCCACTAAAATATTAAGCGGTGCACAATTGTCGAAAACTCCTGACCTGCTGCCCGAGACCTGTGGAGACGTGTGGTGCTGCGGCCGTGCAAATGGACAATCTTGGGCTCCATTCTGCTGAAATACAGCCAGTCAAATCAGAACCTTTTAGAAACATTATTGCATTGTCTCTTACACATACGTTAACAATTGATACGTCTGTTTTTCAGAACAAATGCACACATCCCGAAGACGTGAAGCTGTGCACTTTAATTGTAAAATCCAGCAATAACCTGCAGTCCAACAGGAAGAAAGTGGTGAGTGTTCTGACAAGGGAGAGCGAAATACAGAGAAAGGAGGATGGGATCGGGAGATGAAGCAGAATCGTAAATCTGAAAACTAGCAAGGGCTCAAACAACATTTAAACTTAACAAGTCAAACATTACCTCCAAAAAACTAAATCCTTGTCGAAAAAACTAAGCACAGAGTCTCTAGCCAACCACTAAACCACTAATGGACATGTTGAAAGTTAATCCACAATTATGGACAAAGTGCCACAGGCAACACTGACCTTTATACTGCCATGGCAACTTGCAGTGGTCACGTCACTTCACACCATGCCACTGTGTCATAACAATGGCTTTAAAGGGACACATCTTTTCAAAGCAACCCACTTCAGCGATATTCTAAACAAGTGACACGGCCTGTGATGACAGTTCGTTTTCTTAAAGACTCCCTTTAATATGTGTTTCCTATAAGGATTGCATCTGTATATAATTTAGATAAACAGCATTTACAACAGATATTAAAATGTATCTGCAGTGTCCACCTGAGATTATCTGTACAACATGGTGCACCGCAGCTACTACCCTGTAGTTAGAATGGAAAACGGAGGCTCATAATGACCCAGCATTTCTGCTGACTGCTGGGATTTGATGTCCTCTCAGTAGCCCTGCCACGGGATCATCCCAATGATGGGCTTGTTTATTGAACAAATAAATACAGCAGCTGTGCAAGGCTACTTATGAAAATCTCCATCCTCTTTCTGAAACCCACTTTATTTAAACAGACTGGACTGCTGCTACTCAGCTCTCTAGCCCCACCCATTCTGCTCCACGATGCTTATCTAACTCCACCCACTGTGAAACTCTATCCAGCTGCCATGTCTTCAAGTTATCAATGGTAAGTAAGTTCATATAACATAATAAGATAAAATAATGAGTTCAAATACTGCGGTGGGTTGGCACCCTGCCCAGGATTGGTTCCCTGCCTTGTGCCCTGTGTTGGCTGGGATTGGCTCCAGCAGACCCCCGTGACCCTGTGTTCGGATTCAGCGGGTTGGAAAATGGATGGATGGATAATTATATATAATAAATTACATATTTAACATTCTGATAATGCATATAGTATGACATTGCCATGTTTAAAAGCACAAAGCATGACAGCACAGTTAAAATACATAATTCATTAGAAAACCTAAGTGCACAAGAATTGTGTAACTTGATCACAGGAAATGATTCAGTATGAGAATCCAAAGAATAAAAATCACGTATCTCGCTCTCAGGAAACGATTCAGTTTGAGAAACACATAAATGAGAATTGTGTGACTCATTCTCAGGTAATGATTTAGTTGGTGAATTGAACGAAAGAGAACTGTGTGATTCGTTCTCGGGTAATGATTCGGTTTGAAAATCAAATGAAAGAATTGTGTGACTCGTATTTGGGTAATGATTCAGTTTAAGAATGTAAATAAACTTAGCACTGTGTGACTTGTGCACAGGCAATGATTCTGTTTGTATTTGAAAGAACTACTGAGCGACACATCCTGTGCAGTCAGTGAACCATAAAAGAGTGAGTGTTTAAGTAAAGTCAACTGCAAATAATAAACAACAAAGTAAGAAATTAGAATAATAGTTTTATAAGGTTTCATATTTTTGACTAATTTGTTAAATGTACAAAGGGACATAAACAAATTTGTTTATATACTGTATTCTGTGGTCCATCAGACTAGCACCGCCAGCTGAACCCGACCCAGACACGTGTGGGACATAAGTTCAATGCACACTAGGTTTATTTTCTCTTTTTCCCTTGCGGGAAACACCTTCCCTGTTCCCCACAAGTATGACACAATCCAAGCACAGCACAGATAATTACTCCCTTCTTTTACTCTTTTCCTTCTGTCCATCTTCAGTCCTCAGGTCAAGCTTCATCGCTCCTCCTCCCGACTCTGGCTCCCTGAGTAGTGGCTGCTGGCTCCTTTTATAATGCACCCGGATGTGCTCTAGGTGCTTGATTACTCGCTTCCAGCAGCACTTCCGGGTGTGGCGGAAGAACTGCCCATAAGGGCTCAACAGCTCCTGCTGCAGCTCCCCCTGGCAGTGCCTGCGGATCCCCACAGGGCTGCCCCACACTCCAACTCCCATGCAGCCCTGTGGGAGTCTGAGGCACTGCTGCAACCCAGGGGGGTTGCCATCTAGCGTCCTGGGGGAGGTAACACTCTGGCCACACTTGCTCCTTCAGTCTTCTCAGTGTGGAGGCGTCCCAGTTGGGCAAGAGCTCCAGCCACATGCTACAATTTCCTTTAAAACAATTCCAGTAACAAATTGCACAAAGCTAACAGTTAGTACATCCATCCATCCATCCATTATCCAACCCACTATATCCTAACCACAGGGTCACGGGGGACCGCTGGAGCCAATCCCAGCCAACACAGGGTGCAAGACAGGAAACAAACCCTGGGCAGGGTGCCAGCCCACCGTAGGGCACACAACCCCCCTAACCCCCACCTCCCCCCACACACACACCCACTAGGGACAATTTAGAATCGCCAATGCACCAAACCTGCATGTCTCTGGACTGTGGGAGGAAATCGGAGTACCTGGAGGAAACCCACGCAGACATGGGGAGAACATGCAAACTCCACGCAGGGAGGACCCGGGAAGCGAACAGTTAGTACATTCTAGTGTAAATGTGTTGTTTCTGTATCGTACTTGTTTGATGAATGACAGGGTGATCAATGACAGAAGTCTTCCTTGTCATTAGTGCTTCAGTCCACACTTGAAAGAACCTGAAGTGAAGTGAAGGAGAATCAGGAGTCAGACGGATGGCACTGGCACCTGTGCTTTAAACATCCACCTGTGAATCGAGAGACACTGATGACGACCTGCATGCACTACAGCACTCCCGTCGAGCTCTGCTGAATCGATTTGTTGTTGCTCACGAATCGATCTGTATGACTCACTGAAAAGAGTCGTCCAAAAAAGAACTAATCCCTTCTCAATTCGCCCATCAACATTTCCAGTCCTGTCCTTAAAGCGCTCTGCGCTTTTTTTCAAATATTTTCTTGCAAATTCAGTAACGAGCGGTCAGTAGTTTCTGGCGTCATGTTACACAATGCGACAAATCAGTTTCTCACTGTTTTGTTTAGCTTAAAAATGCCCCAAATATTTGTTTCTGTTGTAAAAACTGAATTTACATGTTTTTGTCTGGCTCTGTCCAGATACAATGAGGAGGGCTAACCACCACGTCCTCTATACCAGTGGGTAGCTTGATGTCACTTTTTAAAGTTCCACTGCTGTTAGGGTTGGTCACCATTCTGCACTTTACTGACTGCTGCCTCTGACATACGGGATTCATTTGTCTTTTCTGCTAAGTCAATTGTTGCTGTGGATAGAAAACGCATTTTCATTTCCACTCATGTTAAATACAGTTGCTGTCCTTTTCTGATGGGCTCCAAATGTTTTAATGCGGTCAAGTGCCATTCGATGGTGACGCACGTTAATGCAGATGTATATGAACGTACTTAGATTTCTGCTCTTTGATTGTCAGACATTGAGAAATAAGGATGAGGAAGGGACTGGGTGGACAAGAAAAGGCCATTTCCAGAAACCTGATGAGACAGTCGCAGGACAATCGAGGGGAAAGAGAGTCCACTCCAGGCCGAGATGTGAGGTCACTGGCATGAGAGCAAAAGGAAAAAAAAAATACAAAACTTTGTGTGTTAAACACACAGCCATTAATTTACACTCATAACACTTCAGACATGATACGTGCCAGCATCGTCTTTACGGTTTGTTGGTTCTCTGCTTGCTTTCTTCACAGACTTTGGTTAAAGAAGCTGTAGTGCACCCTGCTGACTCGGACCGAATTCGATTTCTGACCCAGCCGGAGAGGAGCCGGCCCAAAATCACTCCGATAGGAATACAGTCTCTTTCTCCGTCACCCTCCCGGCCTCTTCCCAGTGGAGCCATCTTGCCTTCCACAATCGAAGCACCAGCTGTACCCCAGCTTCTCAATGGGCAGCATAGACTGAAAAGGGCTTTTGAGCTGCCACGTGCAACGGCGACTGGGGATGAAAAGTCGGCCCTCAAATCAGTGGCGAAGGGCAAGCTGTCCCAGCAGAAAGAGAAGAAAGCCACACAAATGCTGGCTATCGTCCTGGGTGAGCTACTCTTCTGTGGGTCCACATGGGTGTCTTCGTCTTGGCAGTGGGCAGCTGATGGGCAGATAGGTGCTTATCTTAACTAGATGGTGATAATCACCATTCATACTAATCATGTTAAGTGAGTCCCCCGTGCCCCCACACTCACACAGACCTCTGACTGGGTGGCTCTGGCCCTCCTCTTCCACGATTCTCTGGGTGTCACACCACCCTGTGTGCCCTTGGCCATGTGTCCTGGTGTCTGCCAGGCCAGATGTTAAGCCCTGGCACTTTATCTCTTCCATTTCTTCTTTGCCCATCTGTTCTCCTCTTCATTCATATTCAGGTCTCAAACTGAGAACATTTACTTTGAGGCAGAGGGTCTATAAACACAGACCACTGGCCATTGTTCATTCTGTCAAATCGCTTTCTCTATATGAGGCTGGGGCCTTGGTGGACACCGACATTTGGTGCCGCTGTTTGTACTGACAGCCACTGGATCTTCTCTCAGCCTTGAAGTGACGATCACACCGTTGTGCTTTGAATTTAGAAATGTGGAGATACTGTAACCCTAAAATTTGCCAAGGCACAGGTGCCACCCATTCTGTCAAGGCTGCCTGGCATTCCTAAGCCCCCTGAAGCAGCCTGTTGGAGAGGAGGGGGTCTCTAGGCATCACCAGTTGTTTAGATGTTATATTTTAAAAGTTATATTTTAAAAGTCACCGTGCTGTCGGACTGTTGGGTGTGATGTTTTCACCACAAGTGCTTTTTTCCCACCATGAGTGTGGTTTGATGCCCCCATCTCCTTACATGATTGTGTAATGTGACCTTCTCCGCTTTGTCCTCAGGTGTTTTCATCATCTGCTGGTTCCCTTTCTTCATCACGCACATCCTACGAGTGAACTGCCTGCAGTGCTACATCTCTCCTGAGCTCTACAGCATTGTCACTTGGCTCGGTTATGTCAACAGCGCTGTCAATCCCATCATCTACACCACCTTCAACGTGGAGTTCCGCAAAGCGTTCATGAAGATCCTCCACTGCTGAAACATGAAGCCAAATCCCACACACATCGGTCTAACTGAACGCCTTGCACTTCTGAGCCACTCAACCCTTATGGACCTTTACTGGACCACCTAAAAAGCCTTCAGGGTTTCTTCTCTGCCTTAGGCCCCACACTTTCTGGTTACTCATCCTTGAAGTTTTTTTTTTGAACGTTGAGAGTGAAGACCTCAGTGTGTTGGATGACAGCAGGACTGCAAAAAAAGGGCTGACAGAGAAACCAAAAAACGAGGTGCTGAGATTAGGAGTAACACGTCACCTTCACGTTTGCCATCCTATTCCTTCTAAAATGTTGAATTCTGATTTAAGAGAAAGACCACAAGAATGAAGTCACCATGTCTCATTCGTTCAGGGTGATGGATTCCACATGTCTTTGGACTCCTGACTCACTGGTTTGTGTTTCAGCTGCGAGGCTTTAGAAGTTCCAGTTAGAGATAAAGATGGAGTCTGGATGAAGGGCCACTGCAGCCAAGCAAAACGAGCCCAAGAGGAGTCAAACATCTCCGATCAAGAAGAATGCTGGCCTGCTGCTATGGCCATTACTGTGGAATACGTCAGCCATTCATCTGTTATCTGGTCACAGTGGGATGGAGCCTCTGCTGTTAGCACGGGGTACGTGACAAGTGTCAGCCTGTATGGGGTGCCAGTCCATCACGGGCCACACACATCCCCACTGGGCCAACTGAGGGTCCACAATTCACCTGACAGGAAAACTACAAAAAAAACCCAGCAGTGACCATGTCAAGACTTGACCCTGGGCATATCTGGAAGAGTAAAGAAAAACTACTAACCGCTGTGCCACCAAGCTGCCCTTCTTGTCCTACAGAAAAACCTTTGAGAATCACTGACCAGACTGAAACTGACAGGCCTTGTCACCTTCAGACAAACATCAAGGTGGGACAGTCACCTCTTAATTAACACCCATCTTAACATCTGCACAGTCTATCCCTGATGGCACACCAGTCATATGAAGGGCAGATCACCACACACACAGCGGCTGACACCTAACAGTTAGTCTATCCATTCAGTTCTCCATCTTGCCTAGACATCCACCCATCCACTTCCATACCTGCATATTTAGTCAATCTCAGACAGGCCTCCTCTCTCAGTATGAAGTGCTCACCAAGACGACTGACCACTTGCACACTTATCTTTATCATCCATCGCTGCATTTTGTGTCTGTTCCAGAGAGGACACTGGTACCACTGTAGAACGGACAAATACGGGGTGAGTCAAAATTATGTTAACCCGAATGGATTCTTTTTATCTCGACCACACCTTTCCAGGTTAATGGACAGCTCATGGTGGACCATTGCCATGGCCTCCACACTCCCCTGATTTGACACCCTGTGATTTCTGGTGATGGGGTATGGTGAAGGAGCGTGGGGATAGCAGGAAAGTTTGTGATATCAGTGACCTGAAGGACAGAATACGGACTGTGGTGTCATCTATTCCCAGTGAAATGTGCGTCCAGGCTATAAATGGTACCATTGCTCGTTGGTTTTTGTGTGTTGAACATGATGAAGAACAGGTCGAGACATTCCTGTAAATCACATAAGAAGTATGTTTTGTGAATAAATTGTTTCGGCCATTCAAATGTTAACATAATTTTGACTTGCCCTGTAAATAACTGGCATTTCACACAAAGATACATTTACCTTCCCCCCATTCATCCATTTTCAGATCTTCATATTCAGTTCAAAGTCTGTCCCAGATTGCCAGGCAGGTTTCCAGCCCGGTGGAGGGTGGGCATGTATCCAGCGGGGGGCGCTAGCTCCCTTGTTGGAATAAGTTCTTTTGTAATTGTTACATAAACCGAAACTATATAGATATAATATAAAAAGGTGATACCCCTCCCTTAGTGATACGGCGGTAAGAAATCACATAGGAGAAAAAACGTAGCTTTCTTTAAAGACGGATTATGCGGCATAACAGACGAAGGAAGCCATGACAAGAGCTTCAGGAGTGATTGCTCGATGTGTAGAGTCTGCCGTTTTCGTCGCTGCATTGGCAGGAATTTCTGGATCAGATGACGTTATCTCCCATCCGTCCGTAGGCTTCAAAGGTGTGCCGGGCAATGTGCCAAGGCTTTATACTCTTTCTTCATGTGCAGGCCCCCCGTTAGGTGAATCAAGCCATGAGAGGATACAGCTTCATGCTGAGTGTGACACTCAGAAATAGTATGCAATGCCCATTTCGCAGTTATCCCTGTCTTGTCTTCTAATGCTTGCCTAGCAGTTCTTATATGTATGGTGAACTCCTGTGTGCTAAATCTGGTTTTCTGTTAGAAGTACATGTGGGTCGAAAGAAAAGTAGATTCATAAAATATCTGTACAGAACACAATGATATATTAAACATATACACTTATTACAGGTCACAGAAATGACAAACCTATCCCAGCGACGGTCATCCTTCATCATCCATCTCTGCATTTGCCTCATTTTTATGTTTATTGCCGGATATCCAGGGGGCTCATGTATAAACGGTGCGTACACACAGCAATGTTGCGTATGAAAGTTTCCACGCTCAAATCACGATGTATAAAACCTAAACTTGGCGTAAAGCCACGCACATTTTCCCGGTACCTCATACCCTGGCGTACGCAAGTTCTCCACTCGGTTTTGCAGACTGGCAGCACCCAGCGTCAAAGCAGTGCTACTGTTCCTGTGTGGTTACCCTTTATTTTTCAGATCCACATCCCTTACGCGGCTTTATAAATACACTGAAATTAACCGCATATTGTTTATTAGTTTAATGCATCTGATTGTAATTAACCAGTAACAATATAATGGTCCACGGAATGGTCAAACTATTCTAAATACAATAGCTGCTTTAGCCGAATTTGACATCTGACAACTTCTTTTTTATTTCAGGCATTGTGCGACTTTGTGAACTAGAGCTTTCCAGTTTCTCCGACACTCTGTCACTCGATCAACTTCCTTTTGTTGATTATATCACTGTTTAAATCAACAAATAGTACATTTTTCCTTGCCTCCACTTAGTATTTGCTTTTCCCATTGTCTTTTCACAGAAGGCTGAGCTTAAGGGCTATTTATATTGATTTGCATATTCAAAGAGGCGTAATTCTGGGAGGAGTTGGGGCGGGACAGCAGGCGCATGCATGTGTAGTGGAAGAACGTGGAAGTTTGCGTACGCACAGATTTATGCATCTGGATTTTTCTGTGCGTACGCACATTCCTGCTTTTGTGCTTATGCCATGTTATAGTGTGAGTTTTATGCACGGCGTTATACATGAGGCCCCAGAACACCAGCCCCATTTTAGGGTGGACAGAAGACTAAGCACCATCACTCATATTTACCTTTATCACCCACATCTGTCCTAACACCTTGTACTTCTGAGCCAAAACAGCACTTTACCATCCACTCATCTGTCCACCTGCCCAGCCATGCATGCATTTCCACCTCTGCACGTTCAGTTCAGAACCCATCCTGGATGGGACCACTGCCCTCTTGTAGGGTGGGCACAGAGATGACTGGCAGCTCACCTGCACACCTGCTCTCCTGCTCCCTCCACATTCATTTCAGAGCCTCTCTGATCCATCAGACCTTCAGTCTTGGGTGCCCTCTTGTGGCTGCATGTTTTCATTCACAATTAATGTCTGCTTTTATTTCAACTCCCATATTAGTTACGCAAGTTTCTTTTTATTCCTTTTTTTTCCCACTATTTTCCTTTGTGTCAAACCAGAAATGATCAACTGGTTATGCTAAATGTTTACTGAATGAAGCAAGAATTTAAGTGTGGGTGAGAAGGCATTCCTTTTGCCTTATAATCCTCAGTTGTTTTCTAATGTTTTGGGTATTTAAGCCATTATTCCCTACTAAGTGCACACTTGGGTAGCCCTGAAGTCAGTGGCCTTTAGCATTTGGCACACTTTGAACCCGTGCCTGCTCTGCTCAACATCAAATGCCAGGAGTTAGGTACACAGAAAAAGATGAATTAAAATGGAAATGAAATTTAAACATTGAACGATATGGTAAACATTATTGACATTTAAAAAAAATTCTTATGCATTTTAACCTCACACTGCTGCGATTTCCTAAATGCAGAATAAGAGAAAGTGAAAGGCGAGCTAATTAAACAACGAGGTCCATTAAAAGGAAAAACAACTTGGAGATTGTGAAATTAGCCTGAAGAATAACCTGCCACCACAAGGGGGCACCCAGGACTGACCTTGAGAGGTGCTGCTATTCAGGACACAAGCACCACTACAGGGTGGGCACACACATTTTTCAGGGTGGTGGGCTGCAGTGTGTCTTTGAGCTCTAGCTAGCTGCAGCATTTTCCAATTCCACTTTCCCAGGTTCTATTTTTTAATTCCAGAAGAACCCACATCATCTCCTTCAGGGTACCACCTCGTGAGGATCATCGTCCATTCATCTCATTTTAAAAGTGCAGCCCTGTTCCAGATCTGTACTGGTGATCAATTGGCTTTCTTGATCCATTTGCCAATACATGGCCATGCATTGTGAAGGCAGCTTCTGTCACTGAGCTTTGTGACCACTTATGGGCGCTCCTGAGCTGTCCCCAAACCCAAACAATGGTGTAATTATTATAAGGTAAAGCCTACATGAAAGGGTACAACACAAGGACTGAGGACAGTACAAGTAAGGACATTCCTATACTGTGGTTGCACCCGTGTCTAACAAGCAGAGCGCCTCCTTCACTTTCCCTCCAATCTACCGCCATGGCAGCTCCTTGAACACACAACTCTGTGTCATCTCCTTTAGTTCCAAATGGGCTCATGGCCAGGAGGTGCAAGAGCTACTGCCCTGAATAACATCAAGGATCAGGAATGGGCTCACCCTGTACTGACCACCGGTGTCTCGACCACAGTGGATCCCAGTTTAGCCTTAAAAGGCAAGAATGATCCACCCACTGTAACAGGCAGCAGGGAGCCAGAAGTAAATCAAAAGCCTGCCACCTACTGGACTGTGGGACCTCTGCCACTAGACTTCCAGTTCTGCCTAATTCCAAACCCGGAGAGTAATAGACTGTAGATCTCCAAAGGATGCCCCCTGTTGATGGTGACCCGGCACTACATGCATTCTTGAATGTTAACATATTCTCTACCAGGGTGGCACACAAACCAACTCTTGGCCCATATGGTGCCCAATTGCTTGCCCAGCCAGTTCCAACAAGATCATCGGCTGCTGCCTACTTTGGGTGCACATGAGATATCACAGCAGAACCAGCATTTTGAGGACCTGGTTGAAGCTTCATTAAAAACAACTGATTTTCATGAGAATGAAGACAAATATTTAATAAAGTATTTTTTTACAGCTACTCATGCTCCTTTTTTTATACTTATTTGGCTGATGGCTTACAATACTTGAGATACAACTGGGTACATTTTTTTTTTTGCTTTCCTCACTAGCACACAGGCAGGTGAAGTGACTTGCTCAGGGTCACATAGCGTCAGCAGTGGGACCTGAGCCCACAACCTCAGGGTCTGTCTGACTTGATTGAACCTGTCAAGTTTAACTGATTAAAAAACAGACTTCATATTTTATAGCACCTTTTAGTAGTGAATGCCTGACTATGACACAGCTGTCCTGTCATGCATTTGGTTACAATGGCACAGGCCAGCAGGCTGACTCACTCAGGGTCAAACTGAAAGTCAAAGTTAGCTACTGACAAGTCACCCGTTTCCTAATAATCGAATTAAACTGCTTTATGCAGCACACCACAGCCCTGGAGTACCTGGGATAAAAGCCACACAGACACGGGAAGAACATGCAAACCCCACATGGAGAATATGCAGCACGTCACCATGCACGAGACCCATGAGAAACAAGGATAGATAGATAGATAGATAGATAGATAGATAGATAGATAGATAGATAGATAGATAGATAGATAGATAGATATGGGTCAGGGCACTATATAATAGAAATTGAAATGTGAATGACACTATATGATAATAGAGCTTTAAAAGGTTAAGCAGTTATATGGCTGTAAAAGGCACTATATTTCTAACACCACAGAATGAAAAGTCCAAGGCAGCTCGACTGCGCAGAGGTTGGTACTCGTGGCACCTCATGGTCCCAGTGTCTGAGCTTCCAGTTCCACATCCAGTTGCTGTCTAAGTGCAGTTCACATGTTCTCCCTGTGTGTTGGTGGATCCTCCTCCTTCTGCTGAGTTTAAAGTGGCCCATGGGGTCTGTGTGTGAGCAGGTGGGTCTGTACCACAGTGGACTGCCGCTCCATCCTAGGTGGGTTCCACTCTTGTTGTAGCTGCTCTCTGGCAGACACCGGCCCTTCATGGTCCTGAATTGGAGTAAGCAGTGCGGCAAGTGGATTGCTGTGCTGTAATGAAAAGTCCAGGCAGTCAAATGCAGGGCTGAAGGCCACCATTGCCTCAGAGCTCTTAGATGCACAGCCCACCGGGTGAAGTATAAATTTGACACATTTGCTGCCAGCTGTGCTTTATTGGATTCTGCAGAATCTTTCAGCTTTAGGTAGATTAGATTCACATGGATCTTTCTGCCACCTCCAAGGTGTGGCACCCTTGATTCAGGTTTACAGGAAAAACACATGGAAAAAGAAGTAAAAGCACAGGCGCCATTTTCCACCTAACCTTTCCACAGTGTCTTTCCAACTGCAGACGCTCAATGCTGTTAACTTTCATTGTTTTTGTACATTTGGAGCACCAACTGACTTATTCTACACCAGTAGACTCAGAGAAGGGTGTAACCAGCAGCCTTATGGGTGAGAGGTCAGTGCTGTGGCCGCTATGTCACCTTCTCTGTAGTAGACTTCTGTCACCAGCAGAAGAGGTTTAAGAATTGCTGGGTTGTTTCATGGTTGATTTGTCTCAGGCAATGATTCCCCTACTTCATGACAGTCCCCCTCAAACTTGCTTGTCCACATGCTGAAGTCTATGCTGGCATGGAACCGTTCCTGGACATCATGGAGTCCACAAACAGACCCACAAATGGGCTCAATGAGGAATCACCAGACAACCTAATCTACAGGTGTGTGAGGACGTGGCAGACACGGGTGGAATAAGAAGATAACTGAGCTTGGGGTGCTAGATGTGTGTGGGGTCAGCACTACCCACTGCACCCTTCATGGCCGCCTCAGGCTGTATTGGGTATCGCCAGTGTCCGCCCTGACTGAGGGCCTCCTCTCTGTAAAGTTGCTTATGAGCTCAATCAGGCATTCAAGATGAACGGGAGCCAGCAGGTGACGCTTCTCAGATCTCATTTTGACACGCTGAGGTGTTACATTATACATCAAAGAGCAATCAAGTGGGACCTCCACCTGCGAAAACGGATATCGGCGCAAGTGTAAGGTTACCACAAAGCAGGAGCTTCTAAGTTGTCCGCTGCATGTTTCTACAGCCTTTGCCCACGTTGTCTCCTCCAGTAAACGCCTGCTGGATTGCAGTGTTGACCGTAAATCACATTCTGTTTACTCTTCGTGGCATGGAGGATAAGCTTCACCGAGCCACTGTTCTAAGTCAGAAGAATGGCAGGTCTTTAATTATTGATGTTCAAATAATGTTCAATAAGCCTCAAACAAAATTACAGCACCAAGCGGTGGAAAGGATAAGGACATCAGGCCCCCCACGCCAGTTTGTTTCTCCATTGTCTGTTCTCACAGTGCTGGAATTGCCATTTAATGCCCACTTGGTTCTCATTTTGTTGGACTGTCAGGCAGTCACTGGCCTGCTGGCCTGTTTACAGAAGAACACATGAAGGTAGTTGCATCATGCATTGGAGTATGAGGTGGCAGATCTCTGTATGGGCACACAATCTGGCCTGGGGGGCTAAAGTGCTGGACAATCACCCACAAGGGTATAATACTGAGCAGGTCACTTCACATGCCTGGAATTCAGCTGTAACAATACATGTGGAAAAAACTGTAACACTGCACATAATGCCATTGGGGTCCCAACATGCATTTTTATATAAGCATGGCAATGTTAGGCTGACATGGCAATGCAGCAAACTGCACTCCCAACTCACAGGTCCACGTCCCAGGTTTGAATCCCACACTTTTCTCAGGTCAGAACCACATGTTCTCCCCATGTCAGTCTGGGTTGTCCTCCCAGTTGTCAAGCTTTTCCTGCCAAACATCCAGACAGGTGTGTTCAGGTCACTGGCCCCGTGTGGCTGTGTAGTTACGTGTCCCCTGTCATGTACTGGCGCCCTGCCCAGGGCTGCTCCCTGTCTTGTGCCAAGTGCTGCTGGCATTGACTGCAGTATCAAGCAGATTTCCAGAGTGTTACGCTATGAATGCTTTCTGTTTGCCAGTTTTTATTTCTATACTTTGAGTGTGCCGTAACCACTGTGGTGAATTATTTATTGATGGTGATAAAGCACTGGTGGCCCAGCAACCCACATATGGGAGTCAAGGAATTAAGTTACACAGTGGAAGAGCTCTGTGGAGACCCTGGATTGGAGACATGAGTCACATAATTAGGGCTGACTTTAATACTCCTGCGCCATCAGTCCACCTGTTTTCTAATCCTTTCTCTTCCATTACAGAGTAACTGCAGCCTAAGTAGCAAACATGCCAAGATTTCTTATTTTATATGGCGCCTTTCAACTGTTGACAGCGCCCACCCCAGACATACAATACAATACAATACAATACAATTTACATTTGCATAGTAGCCCAAAATCACATGAGTGCCACAATGGGCTTTAACAGGCCCTGCCTTTTGACAGCCCTCCAGCCTTGACTCTCTAAGAAGATAAAGAAAAACTACCAACAAAAAAAAACCTTGTAAGGAAAAAAAAAATGGAAGAAACCTCAGAAAAGGCCGTTCAAAGAGAGACCCCTTACCAGGTAGGTTGGGCGTGCAGTGAGTTTAAAAAAGGGGGGGGGTAAATACAAGACAATACACAGAACAGAACACAAGTCATCCTCAATACAATATAATAGTGAAACAGCAATATTACAAGTACAGAGCAGAACTCAACAGGACATGGTAATACATGATGTATTATGTATTATGATAAGAATACATGATGTATTTATGATAATTATGTAATTATGATAATAATAATTATGATTATAATGTAATTATGAAAGGCACATGGCAAGTATGTAATTATAATAATAAAAATTATGATTATAATACATGATGTATATACAGATGATATCACATAATAGCATTTGGATTTGTTCAGAGTCCTGGACACCTCAGCCATCAAGCTGCCTCCCCCTATTGGCCATTCCACAGCTGAGTCAGCCAGTTCGATGATAGGACCCCTTTACCCAACAACTCCTGCAATCCTCCAGACATGCCACACACACACACACAGTACACTTGTTTAAACTCATTTACATTTAAATTCACTTAACTGGTTTTGGGGCCTATCATGGCAGCATGGGCACAAGGCAGGATCTCAAGTCTGCTCCGGGTTCTAGTGATAGGTGCCTTGTCTGGGAGGCACAGGGGCAGCTGCTCCTCCAATTCTAAAGTTGGGAGGACAATACACTCCTCCAAACCCCACCATTCTCAGAACTCTGCCAGAGTAAAGTCGCCAAAGTAAAAAGGAATTGAAGCATCCATATCAGCTGCTTTAAGTCCAGATGTTGCTGCAGGCCACTAAAGCTCCATTCAGACTAAAGGTAAATGGTACTCAGTTCTGAGTCTTGGTTCATATCTGATTTTTTTCTTAGGATTCGATATGACTGTGTACTAATTGCTATCCTGAACTGGCAAAGTCAATAAAAATTAATTCATCAGACAACCTAATATGGAACCATAAATTTCAGTGACATGCATACTGCAAATCAAATTCACGTCAGTGAGTGTGTCAGCACATGATGGCCAGTGCTCAAAGCCAAATTCTCCCTGTCGGACAAATACAGTTTTATCTTATACTCTTATGCTCTTCTGACTTATTATCAGTGCTGGATCTGAATATTGAAACCCGTTCACACAAGGCAGGAGTGACTCAGAAAAATATGCGTATTTCAGAACAAATGTACAGTAGCAGTTGTGGTTGTACTGGCAGGCTTTTGTTTATTTTTGCATTTCATGGTTTTTTAAAAAGATGGAACCTTTGTCACATGAGAGACAAAGAAATGACTACTTAGCAGAACATATAATGAGTGTTATGACTATGACAAAGCACATAAGTCCCAAAAGAACTCCCAAAAATGTATACTAGAGGGGGAAATCCTGTCACAGACCCTGGCTAGGCACAAAAAAGGTCCTTGGTAGAATCTTCTTCTATTGGTCTTCACAATAAAATTCTCTTCAATAACAACAAAGCTCTGTGGAGCACAAATGTAACAGGATTTCCTCAAAACACTATGATAATTTAGTGGAACCAAAAGTTGCAATATGTGAATCCCAAGAATGGTCGAAATGCAGAGCAAAATGTCCAACATCAAGCAAATCACATTAAATTCACAAAAAGCGCAAGAACTCACCACTCCTAAGAGCATTCAAAATGAACCACTAGGAACTGTGAAAGGCAGAGGGTGGTATCTGGTGGTGATTGGCGGACGGTCCTGCCTCTTGGTTGACCACCCTAAAAACACATGGAACATAAGAAAAACTTAAACACACAAAGATGACAATAAGCAAAAGTAACATTAGCGTACTTTAACAAAACAAATTGAACACAAAACGATATGAAGAAGATTTTGAACCTCAGCCAGGGGAGGAACCATAGCTGAGAAATAACAAAGAGACAGAAGGGTATTTTTCTATTTAACTCCCCAGCCTAGCAGGAAGATTACAGTGATGGTGACTGTATAATCATAATCTTACCATACAGTCCCATAAACATACACATTAAATTTCGGACCCTGAAATAGAAGAACTAGCTGAATAGAGTTACAAAATGCAATCATATGAAAGTATAATAATTAGCTTTAAACAATTACCCATAATTCCTGTTGACCATATCCCAGTCTATGTATTCAAAGAATGCAAATGTCACCATCTAATCAATGAACAACGACAGAGTTTTTCTGATGAGAGACAGCTATGGAGGATTTTTTCAGTGTACCAGAAGCACGTGTGAAGAGTGGACAGTGTTGTCTTGGCTCTATGCTATGGGCCATTGTAATGAAGACAGGTGAACGATCACCCCGGTCTGAGGTGGCATGGGCCTTGGGCCAGGTTTTCTTCAAGGACTTCTCTGCATTCGTCCTTTCCTCAATCTTGACCAGTCTTACTGTTCTTGCACACCCCTAACATGAACCACACCTCACCGTAGAGATGGTTTTAGGCAGGTGATGAGCAGTGCCTTGTCTTCACCGGACGCAGTGCCTGGAGTTCCATGCAGAGAACTCGCATTTTGTCTCATCATAGCAGGGAATGTTTTTCCTCTTCCAAAATGCTGTTTGGCAAACTCCAAGCGGGCTGTCATATGTCTCTGACTGATGGAGTGCAGCTGAGATGGTTGTGCCTCCGACTGCTTCTCCCATTTCAGAAGAGGACTTCTGAAGCTATGTGACCATTGGATTCTTGGCTTCAGTTTAGCTTGATGACTAACTCTAGGAAGGGTTCTGGTGCTTCCAAACTTCTTTCATTTCACAGTTCTTGAGGTCACTGTGCTCCAGGGAACACTCAAAGCTTTTCAAATGATGTGATCCATTTTCCCTGATCTATGCTTCACCAGAACTTCTAACAGAGGTCTACAGAGAGTTCCTTGGATGTCATGGTGTCACAAATGTGTGCTTGGGGATCACCTTTCTGGCTCTGCTGAGGTAAGTTGTACCACAATGGGATGAGAAGGGACGCTCACACTAAAAGCTTCTCCCTTTCCACCTACAGCATTGGGAAGCCACCAGGAGAGGGAAACTGACCTGACCACAGTGCCCAAAGGTGGCCTTATGCTTGGGGATCTATATAAATATGACAGTCCCAAGAGGAGGTGGTCTGCCATTTTTGACCTGAACTTGAACTAGAGGAAACTCCTTTGTGAAACTTGAACCTCCATATGAGGAACCCTTTTTTGTTGAGTTGGCCAACACGCTGTGACTTTCTGTTATTAGTTGCATCGCACAAAGTTTGTGCTATTTTGTATCAATTAAGCAGGGACACCTCATTTGTGCCCCAACATTTCAAAGCGGTTCATGCGATTCTGTCCACCTGGTCACAGTTTGCTGGTTTTTGTCCTAACATGTACTGTAAATTGTGAAACCTTCAATCCACAGGGACGCGTGTGCCTTTCTAAATGATTCAGTGAGTCACAGGTGGACTCCACTCCAGTTCTAGAAACATCTCAAGGAGAATTAAAGCAAACAATCTGAGGGGCCACAGCAAAGGGTCTGAATACTTCTAGGGATAAGAGATTTCAGTTTTTTTTATTTTTAATACATTTGCAAACCTTTCTGTAAACAGATTTTTACTTTATCAGGATGGGTTATTGAATCCATTTAAAATGAAATCTACAACACAATAAAGTACACACAATGGGAGGGCCTCTAAAGAACCCAAGTGGTCAGGGGTCCCCAGCTCCAGTCCTGGAGGGCCGCAGTGGCTGCAGGTTTTCATTCTCACCCTTTTCCTAATTAGTGACCTGTTTTTGTTGCTAATTAACTTCTTTTGAATTCATTTTAGTTGACTTGCTCTTGAAGACTCAGACGCCTTAATTGTTCCTTTTTCCTTAATTAACAGCCAAATAATAAGGAGATACAAAATGAACCAAAACACGACCAGAAAACTGTGAGCTTCACACAATATCTGAGAATAAAGAAAGATGAAGGTCAGAGGAATGCTGATCTGCTCAGGTCCCCAAATCATTTTACCAGAGCTCTTAGAAAAGAGAAAATCAATAATTTTGGAAATGTCTGCCATTACACAATGAGAGCAGCAACAAGCAAAGGAATTACAGAACGGGATTAATTAACGACAAGACTCGGCGCCTAACTAAGCAACTGCTTGGAGTGAAACTGGTTGGAGTTTGAGGCCCTGACTTAGGTGGTCTTCTGTTAGTCACTCACTTCACATGTCATTTCTGTTTGGGTGCCATTTAAGGAAGGAAATGAAACAATTTAGAGGAACAAATCTTAAACAAAGAAGTCAATTCAAATGAAAGGAAAAGGAGTTAATTAGCAACAAAAACAGGTGACTAATAAAGAAAAAGGTTAGAATGAAAACCTGCAGCTTCCAGGGGCCTCCAGGACCAGAGTTGGGGACTTCTGCAAATGGTTATGCAGTGGACATCATTGGCTGAGCGACGTCATTGTCTGGTGTTAACTTTAGTAAATATGGAACACTTCACACAGCATACCTTTTCAAGGTGCTATATAAACCCACAAAAAGTGTAGTTTGTGAGCTTTAATGAAGATAAATGATAAAGAGGAGGATGAGGGCAGTGCACCCAAAGTCAAAGCCGTGATTTACCTGACTAATCGAATGGACATTCACTTCTGTCGTGGAAGGTCAGGTGCTAAATGGCAGAGGTGCCAGGTCTCGTTCGGCTGGCGCGTGGACTACAATATTATGTGATACAGATGAGATAAGCAGATTGACGGGAAACCCGATCTGCCCATCTGTGGTTCCACATAGGGCATAGCAACCCATCAGCTAGCCGCTATAGGCTCAGGCAGCCTTCCACTACAAACGAGGCCATTGGATGATGACATCAGGCCGCTGTTCCTAGACATCAGCGTGTTATTATGTGTAATGGGATATTGCCTCGTCCACACGCACACACACACACAGGCAGGTAACTGCCTCCATAGCTGGAGAGCAGCAGCACAATAGCGAGAGCTGAAGACATGGCCACACGTCTCCTAACTAGCAGGGCTGGCAGCTTGCAGACAGGTATGGCGATCCTCTGTTTACTCTTCAGATGTTCACCATGTGTGGGGTGCCAACAACTGTGGGCCATTGTCATCGTGGTGCCTAAGTTGAGGCTGAAATCCACCAATCTGTCTTTCAGATTTCTGACTTTCTCATTTCTCTAACCTGTCCTTTCCCTTCATTCATCTCCGTCTGACTCTGACTCACTGCAGGCGCTATACAGTTGGGTCACGCATTAGTCAAGAGAGTGGCATGGCAGTGCAGTGGTTAGCACTGCTGATTCATGCATCCACTGTCTTGGGGTCAAACTGTCATTTTTTGTGTAGTGTTTGCATGTTCGCTGTGTCTGAGGTTTTATTCTTTAAATAGCAATACATTTTATTTCCGTAGTGCTTTTCACGTTCTCAATTTTCAAGGAACTGTGAATTTCACCCCAGAGCTGGACATGTTAGATGAACCTGAGCCTTCAGTTTGGCCCAATTTAAGTGTGAGACTGTGACAGGCAAGGATCTGGTCCAGGGATGGTTTGTGTCTTGTGCCCAACATGCCCAGGATAGGCTAACGTTCTCTGGAATCCTGTGTCCTGCTTTGTTATATGTTATGTTACTTGTGTACAGGCAGTCAATGTTGTGCTTCCCTCATTTATTGAGTAACATTCAGAGACCACTCGAAATTGAAAAGTAAATTAAAAACTCCAAAAAGTTAAAAATGAATGAAAAATTTTGAAAAAACTGTGAACAAGGAGTTAGGAACCAAAACAAATCCATCACTCCTTCATCTTCAAAGCCAGTAAAGTGTCTTGGGGGAAAGAACTTCTGAGGCTAGCAGGAGGATTGGGTGCTAAACGGGAATCAACACGGAATTGACCCAATTTAGGGTGACAGGTGTGAGGTAAACAAAGGGCCGAGACAAAAATGTCACTAGGACACCGGACAAATGTGGCAAACCCTAAACAATTGTGTTCAGGATGGGATCTGAATCCACCACTTAATGAACCAATAATAATAATAATAGTAATAATAATAAATATTTTGCATTACATATTGTAATAAAAGGTGTCACAGTGGTAGCACTGCAGCTGAGCAACAATGAGACGGGGGTTTACGCTTCGGAGTCTGCATGTTCCCCGTGTCCACAATGGATCCCTCCAACGATCCAAAGAAATAGTAAGTTAGGTGGATGGGCATTGCTAAACTGGCTCTTGTGTGTGTCTATGTGCTCATCCTGTGATGGACTGGTAAATTGTCAAAGGATTCCTCCTTCATTGTGCCCTATGCTTGCTGGGAAAGGCTCCAGCTTCCCTGCTAAGGATAAAGTGGGTTTAAAAAATGAATGGACAAACTGCATTGCATTTTTTAATCCAACAGATGGCACATCACACACATTAGCACTGATGCTGAGACTCCTGTACCAAATGGCGCATATCTGAGGCAACAGACAAACCAACATCATAACTTAATAAAGGAAAATGTATATAGAAAAAATATCCACTTAATCTAAACGGATTTCTGTCCATCTGGTAGCAACAACTGAAGAAGCCTGCTGCCAGATGAATTAAAGAAATCTTGCTGCCACTTCCTTGGTAATTCATTGAGAAGAGTCAAACTGCAGCCCATATCCACCAGAGTCACTCTGCACATGCCCAATAATGTCACTCATGACACACCGCCAACATCGCTTGAGACACCTCTGTCCCCTCAAATTCAGAAAAAGAAAAAGTTAATGGAGGTCAGTTTATTAAGTAGAGAAGAATAATATCAACACATAAAGACAGAAGCTAAGTGTTGTTAGGTTCTGCTTATTTTAGCTGGTTTGAAACTGTTTCTTTTATTCCTGTCAGTTTAAGATAATCTGAGTCTTTATGTGCGCTCATAATGTAATTAGTAATTTGTAAAGTTTGTAATTTTATTTACCCGTAAACTTGTTACAGCACTCTGAGCCTGCACTCAGTGAAAGCTGCTGTACAAAAATAAACTGAATTAAACTGAAATTGAACATCTATATGTTATTTAACGCCTTGCATATCTTTCTGTCCATCTCTGTATTATATAGTGCCTTGCGTGTCAACCTTTGCACTGAAAATTATTCAGCCCTCATTGCAAATTAGGCTTACTGGCAAAATTTACAAACTTCCAGCTGTCTGCAGTAAACAAATCAAACAAGAACAATTTAAATAGCTCAAAATAAACTAAGATTACAAGTAGTTTCTCCACATTCAACACACCACATGCCATCAATGACTACTGCAGTCTCAGAATTAGTCAACCATCATAGGAGCACACATTTACAAAGTCAGGTGTTGTCTCAAGCACGCCCAATTCAACTAATCAGTACCTGCACTGGCTAGGCGTGTGCTCACCGGGACGTTTGACTGCTTGTTAGAAATACGAGCAAGTCAAGGGAATTGACCAAAAAGTTAAGAGAAGACATCACTGGCGTTCACAAACAAGGAAAAGGAAACAAAAAGATATCAAAGGCACTGAATGGTCGTAGAGATACCATACATTGACGGGTTCAGAGTTAAATAATTTTGAGTACAACTCTATCTATCTATCTATCTATCTATCTATCTATCTATCTATCTATCTATCTATCTATCTATCTATCTATCTATCTATCTATCTATCTATCTATCTATCTATCTATCTATCTATCTATCTATCTATCTATCTATCTTCTGTAACCCCCATGTTAAAAAAAAAGTCTGGTCTTGATGCTGACGATCTTAACAATTTCCGGCCTATTTCCCAATACCTTTTCTGTCCAAAGTTCTTGAGCGTGTTGTAGCCTCCCAGCTCACCAATTACTTAACCTCTAATAACTTGATGGAACCCTTTCAGTCTGGTTTCAGGGCGCACCACAGCTGTGAAACTGCTCTGCTACGGGTAACCAATGATTTGCTTATGGCAGCAGACTCTGGACAAAGCAGTATATTAATTCTGTTAGACCTCAGTGCAGCATTTGACACTCAGGTCAGACATGACATCCTACTGTCCAGAATGGAGAACATGCTGGGTATCTCTGGCACTGCCCTCCAGTGGTTCAAGTCCTATCGGACTGATAGGCAGGAGTTTGTTAGTCTTGGCAACAGCAGGTCCAGCTCAGTGCCAGTCACACAAGGAGCTCCTCAGAGCTCTGTCCTCGGCCCTCTTCTCTTCTGTATTCATATGCTTCCCCTTGGCCATATTATTCGTAGCTATGGACTGGGTTATCATTTTTATGCAGATGACACTCAACTCTATTTCAATGTCAAAAGTGTAACTTCATCAGAGTTTTCTCAGCTCACAACGTGCCTCAGTGAAATTAAAACCTGGATGGAGCAGAACTCTTTAAAATTAAAATGGCAACAAAACTGAACTCCTGCAAATTGGCACTAATGCGCTACTTAAGAAAATGAGCTCCTTCTCAGTCACTTTTAACGGTGATCTCATCAGACCTTCTTCTGATGCAAGGAATCTTGGTGTCATTATTGATTCCTCCATTTCTTATTCCACCCACATAAACCACATTAAGAAACTTTCTTACTTTCACCTCAGTAACATATCCCGTGTTTGCTCATTCCTCTCCTTTTCTAATACTGAGAAACTTGTCCCTGCTTTTATCACAACCCACATCGATTATTATAACTTGCTGCTGCAGGTGCCCCTTCTAATCTTATATCACAGCTCCAGCTTATTCAAAACTCAGTTGTAAGAGTCCTTACATGGACCAGCAGCAGTGAGCACATCACACCCATCCTGCTCCGTCTTCACTGGCTCCCTGTGTCCTACAGAATTGAATATAAAATTCTACTAATAACCTACAAAGCTTTAAATGGCTTTACACCGGACTACCTCAGTGACCTTCTCCATCACTATGTGCCTGTTCACCTACTAAGGTCCTCTGATTCTGGTAATTAGTTAGATCAGCGGACTCCATTCATTCTTTTAAAAAACAACTTAAAACTTATCTATTCAGGAAGGTGTTTAACTTAACTTGACATTCTGCCCTTTCTTTCAGTTTACTTCTCTGCCCAGGTGCTCAGGATAATTTGTGTGTCTGCTATATCACAAATTAGGTTATTTGTTAGGTTTTTCTTTTAGTTTTGAATTTAGTATTTTACTCTGGTTTATTGTCCTTTATTCTATTTAATGCTTTGTTATCTGTTTCATTGTTCTATTCAGGAAAACATTTGTCTCCAATGTTACATATGCCCTGCTGTTTTTTCTAAGACTCTGTGAAGCGCCTTGAGCATGGGAAAGGAGCTATATAAAGAAAATGTATTATTATTATCATACAGTGTTCTTCTATCTATCTATCTATCTATCTATCTATCTATCTATCTATCTATCTATCTATCTATCTATCTATCTATCTATACTATAGTGGCATTACGTTAGTTACTGCTACTGTCTCATGTATCCAGTGTCCTGGGTTTAATCCATGTGGAGTCTGAAGTGCTGGCATTGCATATTCAGTGACCAACTTCAGTGCAAGTTTATAAAAGCAGCAAGCCTGCCACAGTCACACATCGCCGTTGTAGTGTAGTTGAACTTTAAATCATATTGAGCTGCCTAAACGAATGATAAAATGAGTAACTGTCCTTTGGGCAGGACTAACAGACACCACTAAAATGCTGCACACATACGTACACACAGACACATGCAAACATTACATACAACATATAGACATAGACATGTTCATTATTGGTTGTTTGAGAAACTGGCTGTGTTCCCCAGGTTCCCAAGACATTTTGTAAGACAGTGATAGATAGATAGATAGATAGATAGATAGATAGATAGATAGATAGATAGATAGATAGATAGATAGATAGATAGATACTTTATTAATCTCAAGGGGAAATTCACAATTTCAGTGGGCATCAGTTCTAGTGCTGTTGGTTAACTGGGTGTGCCAGATTTACTCTGTAACTAATGGAGTGATTCTCTGTATACAATATTTGTTTGTTTTTTTACCAGAGGCTAATATGATTGCCAGGCAGTGTGGTGGTTATGGCTTTGAACTTCAGACCCTGAGGTTGTGGATTCAAATACTGTTACTGACCCTGTACGACCCTAAGGGAGTTACTTTACCTGCCTGTCCTCCAACTGGAAAAGCAAAAGAAAAGCAACTAATTTGATCTGAAAATGCTATAAGTCAGCTGGGATAAAGGCGTCAGTAATAATAATATTATGAGGTCACTGAAGATGCTTACTCTTGAACATGCTGTATACAGTTATCCTTGAATAAAACATTCCTGCATTACATCAATTTCTTTTTTTTTTCTGCTTTTCCAAATCTGCATCCATCCCTGCAAGTAGGCCTTCCAACATGCAGGGAAAAAACTGGGGGTTGGTGGCAGAATTGGCACTCCAGCCACCATAAAAAACAAAACAAAACAAAACTCACGCCGGTTCCACTCCATCTGAACTGATGTGGTGCTGAGGTGTCACCCATCTCATGTCTGCACTCGGGTCCTAATCTGGGATCCTGATTTGGTTTGTCATGTGGTTGGTGCGGCAATGCGCTGTATCAGCGGGTGCTCCTAAGCTCTCTCCTCTCCTCTTTTCCTAATAATTTGGCGTTTGTTTGTGGTCATTACAAAACACCGTTTTACAGGGAAGTGTGTTCTTTAAAATGAAAACGGATAACCCTTTAATTTCCCTCAAAGCTGAGCCGCGCATTTTTTTTTTCTTGTGTGCCTCGCTTTGTTTCGAAGTGCCGCACAGCTGTCACCGCACCACTCACTCCCCGTGCCGCAAGGCAGTTACCGCACCTTTCATCCTTTGGTGATGCACCTGAAACCCATGAGACGACTCCCCAACCCCACGCACCCGTAGTTTATGTGTTTAGGTGTTGGTGCTTCACAGCGTTTGATAGCCGCCCATTCGACGTTCATGTAAGAATGCTTAATTTGCGGCGCTCGATAAGTCTATGAGGGGCCAAACAGGCCAAAAATCATATATTTTTGTATGTACCTCATACTATGAGGGGCCAAACAGGCCAAAAATCATATATTTTTGTATGTAAAGTATTGGTTTACGCATTAACATTATTGGTTTATGGATGATTACTATCGGTTTGCGTGCATACTTAATTGGTTTGCGTGCGAACAATACTGGTTTCCTTCATATGAACCATATTGGTTCGTGTCCGTATATTATCGGTTTGTGCGTGAACTATATCCGTTTGTATATGCATAGCACTGGTTTGCATATGAACTATATTGAATTGAACTTTATTACTGGTTCACGTGCGTTTGCTATCGGTTTGTGAGGGAATTGCATTGGTTTGCGTGCGTATGCAATCGGTTTGCGTATCAACTATATTGGTTTGTGTTCGTATACTACTGGTTTGCTTACGTATAGCACTGGTTTTTCATATGCACTATACTGGTTTCACGTGGGTAATATATCGGTTTCGCATATGAACGCTATTGGTTTTGTGTATGCACTACATTGAGTCCTTGTCAGTCTTCTACCGGTTTTATGTGTGCGTACTATGCCGGCTTTGTGAAAGTAACATGCTGGATTTATGTGTGCACTATATCGGTTTTGCGTATGAAACATACTGGTTTGCGAACGCACACTATTGGAATGTTGTGTATGAACTATATCGGTTCTGCGTGCGAACTATATTGGTTGTTCACGTGATCTTCAGTGGAAATGGGCGGGGCAAGAAACAGGAACTCAGGGGCCGGTAGTGTCATGGAGCGTGTAGAGAAGCTGACAGGAGACGGATCTGGGTTTACTTTAAACAGCGCCGTATTTTTTTCCACACGATAGGTTTGGGAAAGGACTTGGTGGTAATTATTACTATTTAATAGAATCAGCCATTGAGTGTGTAATGAACACAAAGTTGAAGTTAAGTACGTATTTGGTCGTCTTTTTATTCACTTCCAGCTACATGCTCGCTTGCAACCCGCGACTGTACTTTTTCACACAGCTTTTGCAAAGTAGTTACTTATTCTAAAGGCAAAATATTCTACATTTACGACTGACGCCTTTATCCAGTATAACATTTAGTTACTAGTAACTTACTACTGGTTACATTTCTTATGCCCAGCGATCCCGCACCATGCCGCCTAGACAGGTGATGTGACATGCTCATGGTCACACAGTGTCACTATTAGGACTTGAACCGACAAATGTAGGGTTTAGAGGACAAAGTCCTAACCACAATGCCCCACTGCTTGCACATCTGCAACGTGCATATTATTTGACATGATATGATCGTGTCCATTCTTTGAAAAGCTAAATGTTCCATATTTAGGACCAGTATATGTGAGTTACATCATATTGGGCCACCTTACCTTTCACAGTTTTGTGACGAGGCATATGCGTTTTTTAAGATGCAGCCGATTTTTGCCCTGCCAGGTACGAGTACCTGCGTATTTCCACTCCAATATCTAATAAATAGGATTTACTGTGCTATCATGGGCACTGTAAAGTGTTAAATCACGTTCAGCCACCTTAATTTTCACAGTTTTGTGACAAGACAGATTCCTTTGTTAAATTAAAGTTGTGTTTAACATTTTTGACCTGTGCAGAACCAAAATGTGGAATATTTATTTTTTCAAATAATTGATCAGTTTGTAATGATTCTGATTAATGTACATGCTGTAGAATATTTTGCCATGCTGTTAGAATAAGAAGCTGGTGTGCAAAAGCTGTATGAATAAGTAGCTGACTGCAAGCATATACTGGATGTAGCTAGGACTGAATAAAAAGCCAGCAGAATGTGCACCTCACGTCAGCCCCGTGAATATTTCAGAATTACGGGAAAATACTGTTAAAAATAATAACCACCAAGCCCTTTCAGAAACAGTGACATGCAAAAGTATTCAATCACTTTAAAAGTCATCCTAATTTTCTGTATGACAAAAGATTTTTCCACGTTTATTTATTCATTCTTTTTAATGTGAACTCTTGTGCTGTAACAATACATTTCTAAATAAACCATTTTCTGTAGATATTTAACTGAAGAAGAAAAACTCCAAAGTTGATGTTTGCATTAAGTATTCAAGCCCAACACATTCATACTTTGTCAAGAACCCTTTTGCTGCCGTAACAGCCTTCGTTCTTTTGTAAGTAGGACCCAGTTCTGCACACTGCTCAGGAGTGATTCTGCCCCTTTCTTCTTGGCAGGATTTCTAGAGACCCTCTATGTTGGTGAGATGGCACCTCTGAACAGCAGTTTTCAAACAGTGCCACAGATTCTCAACAGGGTTAAGCTTAGGGCTTTGACTTGGCCTCTCCAAAACATTCACCTCTCTGTTTTTGAGCTATCCCAGTGTCACATTGGCCTAATGCTTAGGGTCATTATCATGTTGAAAGATGAATCTTCTCCTGAGCTTTCATAGCAGACTGGAACAAGTTCTCTTGCAAAATTGTGGAGTATATGTGTCCATCCATTGTCCCTTCAACTCTGACAAGATTCTCAGACCCAGCACATGAAAAACATCCCCATAGCATGAGACTGCCACCACCATATTCCACTGTAGGAATGTTGTTTCTTGAGGCCTGGGCAATGTTAGTGTTACACTTCACATACCTCTTACGTCTGTCCAAAAACTTCTATTTTGGTCTCATATGACCATAAAACCTTCTCCCACATTTTAACTGGGTCTTTCTCATGCTTTTTGGCAAACGCCATACATTGTTTTATGTGGACCTTCTTAAGGAATGGCTTCTTTCATGCTACCCTCCCATAGAAGCCTGTTTTATGGAGAACTCTTGAAATTGTACACCCCAGCACCTTTACTCCAGCTAAAGATCATCGCAGACGTCTGAGAGTGACAGTTGGATTTCTAGTCGCCTCTCTCACCAGTTGATGTCTCACTCTGATGTTGAGTTTTGAGGGACAGCCTGTTCTAGTCAGAGTCTGTGTACTTTGATGAACCTTCCACTTTCTGGTGATGAATGCAACAGTGCAAATGGGACATTCAAACTCTTTTGATATTTTTATAGTCATTCCCAGTCTTGTGCATTTCAATAACTTTGTTTCTCACATCAGTAGAATGCTCCTTTGTTTTCATTTTTGCAGTTACTGTCCACCAAAGATTATGGCCTTTACAAAGGGGGCTGTTTATATCCAGAGAGACAGAAAGGACTCACAAGTAGCACCTCATCATGTTTAATTATGACTGTTAAACGACTGTCACCTTTGTAATTAATTTGTCATTGGTGTAATGATGGAGCTTCCAAAGCACAGAGGTTTAAATACCTATGCAAACATTAACTTTGGAGTTTTTCTTCTTCAGTTAAATGTCTACAGAAAATGGTTTATTTTGTCTTTGGAAATGTTTTGTCACAGCATAAGAAAAATACTGAATGAATAAATGTGTATAAATCTTTTGTCTTGCAGAAAATTATGACTTTCAAGGGGATTGAATACTTTTGTATGCCGCATAATGTTTGTGAAAGGGCTTGGTGATGATTAACGTTTAACATCTGAAATGATCACGGGACTTAAGTTAGGTACACATTCAGGTGGCTTTTTATTCACTCCTAGCTACACATATGCTTGTAGTCAGCTACTTATTCACAAACCATATTATACAGCGTGTACATTAATCTGCAAACTGATACATTATTTGAAAGAATAAATATCCCAGATTTAGCTCTTGAACGGGTTGAAAATGTTACACTCAACATTAACAAAGGAATCTGTCCTGGACAAGATTATATTATGTCAAATAATATACACATTGCAGATGTGCAAGCAGTGGGGCATTGTGGTAAGGGCTTTGCCCTCTAAATCCTACATTTCTCGGTTAAAGTCCTGATAGTGACACTGTGTGACCATGAGCATGTCACTTCATCTGAATAGGCGGCACGGTGCGGGATCGCTGGGCATAAGAAATGTAACCAGTAGTAACTAAATGTTATACTGGATAAAGGCGTCAGTCGTAAATGTAGAATATTTTGCCTTTAGAATAAGTAACTAGCTTGCAAAAGCTGTGTGAAAAAGTACAGTCGCGGGTTGCAAGCGAGCATGTAGCTGGAAGCGAATAAAAAGACGACCAAATACGTACTTAACTTCAGCTTTGTGTTCATTACACACTCAATGGCAGATTCTATTAAATAGTAATAATTACCACCAAGTCCTTTCCCAAACCTATTGTGTGGAAAAAAATACTGCACTGTTTAAAGTAAACCCAGATCTGTCAGCTTCTCTACACGCTCCATGACACTACCGGCCCCTGAGTTCCTGTTTCTTGCCCTGCCCATTTTCACTGAAGATCACGTGAACAACCAATATAGTTCGCACGCAGAACCGATATAGTTCATACACAGAGTTCAATAGTGTTCGTTCGCAAACCAGTATGTTTCGTACGAGAAACCGATATGGAACACACATACAACCAATAGAGTTCAAGCGCAAAACCGATATGTTACCCACATGAAACCAGTATAAGACGAGCATGAAACCAATATAGTGCATACACAAATCCATCGTTAGACCGGCACAGACGCAAGCCAATATAGTTCACACGCAAACCGATAACATACAACCGAAAACCAATGCAGTTCACTCACAAACCAATAACAAACGTACTGGAACCACTGATATACACACGCGAATCAATATAGTTCATATGCAAACCAGTGCTATGCATATACAAACGGATATAGTTCACGCACAAACCAATAATATACGGACACGAACCAATATGGTTCATATGAATGAAACCAGTATTATACGCACGCAAACCAATTAAGTATGCACGCAAACCGATAGTAAATATTCATAAACCAATAGTGTTGATACGTAAACCAATAGATTACACACAGAAATATATGATTTATGGCCTGTTTGGCCCCTCATAATGTCAGACCAGTAGATCAACGAACCTTGTCGGATAACCACGATAAGAGGCGCTACACATCTATGAGTTGCTGGCAGTCAATTACAGATAAACAGCAATTCGTAACCACTCAACTTTGTATTTTCCTTTCTTTATTGTATTTCATAATGTGATCAAGTCTGTTTATTTCTGTTCAGGACACCCCATCTTAAGCCGTCCGTCCACCCTATTGGTTAGGAGTAGCCCGTCTATCACTTCTGCTACGCCCTTCATTTGCATAACACACTTCACACAGTGAAGAGCGTGTAAATTACAATATTAATAAATATCGACAAATAAAAAAAGAAATTTAATAAATAAGTGTCGGCGAATTTTCTTTTTTCTATAATGTCACCAAATTTGAATCAAATCAGTCAAAGTGTTTTTGAGATTTGGAGGGGGGGCTGGTTGACCCCTAAACATTGATACAGTTTATCTAAATGCCCATTCTTGGCAGATTCCTACTGACTTAGATGTACCATCTTTCTAAGTTTCAGCCTTTTAACTAAACGGAAAGATGTGAATGTATCAAGTGAGTTACATACACGTATATAATAAATAAGAAGACGGCGCTCCAGTCTGTAGTATTCTTTATTGGCTCTGGAAGCTTCTGTAAATGATTCAGCGCAAGGTAGATGGTTAACTCAGAAAAGCGTTTAATTTATTAGAGCACATGAAACAGGACTTTACAAAAGACACCCGTCTCCATTACTCTCCGTTCCTAACTACTCCCCCTTATTTATTCATATATTTTCCTTGGTTATCTGGTTCACAACAACTTTATTTAAAACCTTAATTCACAATATACCACACAGTCCCCATCATTAAAATGACTGCAAACGCAAGTTGTTATCAGTTTTTCTCCCACATTTCCTTTTACACAAAGGAATCCCAAACGAACAATGTTTCCTGCCCAGAAATATTTTATTCATAAACTAAAAATAATTACAAAAGTAAACTGAATGTTAATGGAACACTTCACTGCTGTGCCTGTTTTGTCAGGAAGTTGCTAATTTATATAATGCGTTTTCAACATGGGTGACAAGCTGATGTTTTAATAAAAACAAACACCTGGTTAATCCCCTGCTTTGGCACTTCTGCAGATGCCCCACTTTCTATCTGGCAGATAGAACATCAGTGATGTTCTCCACGTCAGCTTGAGTCAGAATGAAGTGAAGCCGGCGTGGGAGGCTGGCTGCCTGAAACGCCGGCATTCATGTTAAATCAACTCGCTGATGCCCCCGGTGGCCAATGTAGTTAATGACTTGTGGCGATGTGCTAGAAGGGCCTGTTTGGGCGCTGAGGCTAGTGGACAGCATTCAGGAGGTAACTACCGCGTAGGTAAAACTCCAGCACTTACTGTGAATTTCACTATGAATTTAATAGTTTTTTAAAATTTCACTTTCCACTTTATTACAAGTTTTATTTGTTAGTGCCAGGAGGGATATACTTGGACGGTCATTTACATTACATCTACATTTATTTACTTAGCAGATGCTTTTATCCAAAACATCTTACAAAAGAGGTCAACATCAGTCTGGGGGACAGTTTTGGGAACAAGCGTGACAGGATAAGGTGAGCAAGATTGAGCATCACAAGTGAAGCGCTCAGAACAAAACACAATCAAGTTCCGATTCCTAGATAATAAAAACCTAACTTGCACAGAAATTGCTTAAGTACAAAGACGGCCCTCAAAGGCTTCTTAAAGACATTGAGGAAGTCATTAATTTGCATAGCAGAGATATGTTGCCATGCAGTGGTGGTGTCTCCTTTCATCAGCAGACCCAAGTGGTCGAGAGGGAGCTCAGGACCTCACAAGTAGTGTCTCCATATGTACTGTAAGTGCTGACCCACCGACTACTCTGTAGCTGAGCACCAAGGCCTTGAACTTAATCCATGCCACCACAGAAAACCAATGCAGTGATCTGAACAGAGGAGTGACATGTGCCCGTCTCGGCTGGTGGAATCCCAGATGCCTCACTGAATTTTGGATCATCTACAGTGGCTTGGTGACAGATGCCAATACTCCTGCAGATGTTGTATGGAGTGAATCCACCAGACCAAAAGATAGTTGTAACATGGTCAGTGAAGGATACTTGGTCATTGATGAACACCCCAAAATTTGTGTTACTGTCTTGGTGGGACTTAGTGATAGTGAGAAAAGCTAAACAGAGGTGGATTGCTGAAGAGACAGATGGTCCGTCTTTGCCAGGTTGAGCTGGAGATTATATTCCTTCGTCCAGGTTGCTATATCAGTGAGGCGTGCAGAGATTCTAGCTATTCTAGCTGATGCAGTGTTGCCCTTCACCGGTAGAAATGACAGGTACAGCTGCCTATAAGCTGAGCCATCTTGGAGGAATGGTGGGGTACATCATTTAGTAGTATTAATAGTATTACTATGGTCATGTTTACAGTCCAGTACAATTCTTACTTGCATGTCCTACAAATATTCAACATGTCATAATACACTTTATTTCTTCAAATCTAACAAGCCATTCTATGTTTTTTGGCCTAGAAGCTGCATTTTGATCATCTATGGGATCTGCAGAATTTCCATTTAAAAGCAGTGATGATTCCACACATCTGAAGCATTCATCTCAGCGCTAGATACCAGGTTTCTCAGGGATTATTTGGTTTACAATACAATTCTGCAAAGACCAATATGGAGGTGGTAAGTGTGCGTGTTTTCATAATTTAATGCTAATCTGGATATTTATTAATGTGGCCCTGCTCAGGGTAAGCAGGTTTGGAAGATGGATGGATGAATGGATGGATGTCTAATTACTTTTACCCACCACAATTTTGCCAGATCGATTAAATCAACAACCTCTTTGTATTTTTAATAACGTGGCTGGCACTGTGGTTTGTGCTGCTGCCTCACTTATTTAGCGTCCTGGGGTTGAATCCTCATCCATGTAGAGTTTGCAGTTCTCCCCGTGTCTGTGTTATTTTTTTCAGGTACCGTAAAATCTCGATTATCAGTCACTCAATTATCCGTCAGTCTCTGTTATCCATTGGGGCCAAAAAATAAAAATAAAAACTATGACTGTACTACTACTACTGCTGTGTGGTACGCTAAGAGATCTGCACATTGGAATAACTCTCCCCTCTGTACATCTCCAGCACCACATGCCAGGCCGCATTTTGAAATCTCAGTGTCAGTGACGCACCTTCAATTTTAATAGTGTATAGCGGCCTTTCTCTTTTATTATAATTAATCTACTATACATTGTTATGGCCGATAAACGTATGTATGTGGTGTTGGAGTTGTTACAAAAAACTGAAATAGTTAAACGTTTACCAAACGGCAAAAGTGCTTCAAGGATTGCTTCAATTTACACAGAAGGAAGAACAACAGTTGCTGACAAAATTAAAAAACGTGTTGAAAATGGAAACCACTGACAGTAATTTTAATGTATTAATGTTAATGCTCTCCTGTATTGTAAGTTTCTTTTTAAATTCTGTTATATCACATTTTGTTAATATGCTGTGAGGTGCAGGCAGCTTACCGTTGGGAAGCAGAAAGTGAGTAACGAGTGCAGCAAGTGATAGGACTGGCTGAGGGGCTTCTGTTCTGTGAGGGGCTGACAGGAGTGACAGGTGAAGTGAGGAGAAAAAGGAAGGTGCGGCGGAAGGAAGGTTTGTGCACAGAGTCAGGGGACAATAAGAATGAATAAAAAGGAACGTGAGAGGCAGGAGATAATTATTGGTAGGGAAAGCTTTCTTTTATTGATTTGGAGGTGGGCTCCGTAACACAGATAATGGCGTATAAGACAGGGCACAATTTTTTACAGAACAAAGATTCCAAGTAAAACGTACCTCTGAGTTGTGTTTCCTTATTACGGTGGTCGTTACAATATTATATGAATGAATAAATGTTGTTAATACTATATTATGTCTTGTTTTGTAAATAAATATGACTATTCGCTAATTTACAGTAAATCAATTTTACAGTAGCTGTTCTGTTATCCGTCTTTTCTCTTATCCATCATGGCCTCAGTCCCGACCCCCGAAGGAAAATTGAGATTGTACTGTACCTTACTTTAGCTCTCACATCCCCTAAGCCACTGGCAAGTCCACACTGGCCCTGTGTGTGTGTGAGTGAGTGGACCCTGCCATGGACTGGCACCCCATTTAGGGTTTACCTGAACTGGATGAGGTGGGCTTTTACATGCAGGAGGTGCAGTAAGAGGGCATTGCCAGGCTGTGAATGCATAACTCAGATGAAGAATGGGTCCAACTCATTTACAATTATTGCGTTGTCCACTTGCTTTCCCCTGCTGCCCCTCAGGCTAAGAGTTCTGGCCTTATCTTGGGTTTCTATGAATTGCTTTCAGTCCTTCCATGATCAAAAGTCCAACCACCCAAACCATTGAGCTGCTGGATTTTTTCCAACTCTTCTGGCGGTTGATCAATTAAACCTTCACTCAGATACAGTAGATGTTACTCTTTAACTCCATCCTGGTCCACATGGCGGTAGCATTAAAGATGGTTTACAGTACTAACAGTGATATAAAGGTGGCAAATGATTCACTGGACTAACCTCATTTATTGTATAAACTCAATTTACATTTATGAATCACAGATCACAATTCAAAGGTCAGTCTGTAGCACAGGGACAGCTGTGGCCCCCATCTTGGATATGCATTCTGAAGTAGGGTCCGACTTGCAGGGGGCACCTGCATGGGACTGCTGACAGGCTTGCCTCAGTATCATATATCAACAAATAAACACACACAAATATTTGTACAGGCCCCCCAAGTACACTTAATGGTGGACGGGGGCCACCAGGGGGCAGTACGCCCAATGACTGCAGATGGGGACCACAGTGGAACAAAGCCATCTGGGTTTATTAAAATTTCAGGTGGAATTAGAGCTGCCCTGACTGCTGCCATTTATAAAGGGCTGTTGTGTCTGCACTTACCTGTGGCACCTCCTGGACAACACCCAGGCAGAAACGCGGCCCTTTGAAGTGAAGTCACATCCACAACACATGAGGTAACGCTGACTTGTCATGACGGGATTTGTGACGACAACCTGGGGGGTGACAGGGGGAAATCAAAATAAGGAAACATTAGAATACATGGATTACAAATCAGCATGACATACAGCACTACATCTTATTAATAAAAAAGGTCTTCCCCTGGCTGGGGTTCCTATGTTATATTTTTTGTCTATTTTGTTCATTTTTTATGTGAACAGTGTTGATTATTTACTTTCTGTATGTTCCTCGTGTTCTGTGGGTGGTTCCCCCAGAGGTGGGGCCTCCTGCCCATCACTGCAAGGGACGGCCCTCAACTCCATAAAGACTGAGGAAGACAACCAGTCTCTTGCGGTTCATTGTGAATGAGCTGGCGTTGGTGGGTTTTGATGGATTTTTGACCATCTTTGAGCTTTTGTGAATTTCTGGATATTTTGACCTCTGTGCTCTGCTTTTCAACTACTCTTTAGATTTCGTATTGGGGTATGCCTGCTTTAAGGATGGCCTGTTTTCAAGGCATCAACTTCTGTGCTCCTCAGAGCTTATTTTTCATTAACAGAGCTGCTTGTAAAAATAAAACCTTTTTATTAGTAAGGATTCTTCATTGCCCTTTATATGACTAGCCAGGTTTTGACAGTTTTTCCCCCTCTAGTAGGCATTTTGAGTCATTTTCAGGACTTTGTGCTTAGGAATTCTCAAAAAACTATACACGATATGATGTTGCAATAAGACATCATCAAAATTAAACTTTCTAAATATTGCATAACGCAAGAAATTAATGTGAAATAATCATAATCCTTGGGGTCCTAAACTTCACATTTCATGTACAAGACATACTCAGACCTTATAGGATAAACCCAGCATATTATAACAATCACATTAGATAAATAATGAACAGAAATAACATAAAGACATGAGAAATAATAATTTACAAAATCAACAAAAAAACATAAAATGCCCCTAACTTCAAACAGATACCTGAGAAATGCTCCAATTGATTTGTGTTAATGTGTTGAACTTTTCTGTTTCCTGAAAAAACAGCCACTTCCACCAAACCCCTCTCCATATCAGGACTTGGTAGCGAAGCTCCACTCCATCAGTTCCAGGGCTGAACTCCCCAGTGACTCCCAGCCCACGACCAGCCCACTTGACATTGAGGTTCAAATCGATGCCAATAAGGAGCCACAGGGGAGAGAAGGTAATCAACCACTCATTCATTCCTTCCTCTAAAAGTTATTTCAAGCACACAGAGTTCAGAACTAATGAAATGAGCATCGCCACGTCTTAGTTTGCTGCTGTTTGAAACTTACCAAATGTTTCACATACCACCCTGCTGTTAACCTCTCCCTTTCATTTCTTGACATATTAGGTGCTGTTGAGCCTGTCGCTAGCCCACCCACTGATGCCGCCTGCAGATTTAAGATCCTGATGTTAATCCTGATATTTCTGATTGTCATCTCCCTCAGCGTCTGCCTCTTTGGTAGGAGGTTTTGATTTTTTGTTTGACCGTCTGGCAGGCCATCACAACCACACCCTCTGGGGTGCCTGTGGCACACAGTGGTCTCTGTGACTGCCGGCGGTAACCATATACTGACACCGGCATACAGTGCTCTGCCAGGGAGGCTGTCTGTCTGTAGCACCCCTAACCTTAGACGTGCTTCACAATCAAGTGTTATGGGATCACTTGGACTCCTTTACTGCCTTTAGTTCCTTTACTTTTTTATTTATTTATTTTTATGAATTGTTAGTAATTTTCCTTGTCTTCTTCATATTAAGCCAAAGGGGGTGGGTCCCCTTGATACGTCAGCATTTGGACTGCCCCCAGCCTACATAAGACCTGAGTTGCCTCGGCGCCATTGCTGAGCCCCCTGCTCATGTTGCTCACTCTCATTTCCTGCTTGTAGATTTTGTATGTTTTGCATTTTTGATTCTTTGGTTTCTTCAAAATTTGGATGTTGTCTTTGGTTTTCATTTTTTTTGGATTTTGGACTTGTTATTGTTATGTTTCATATCTTTCCCTGGAGGCTTTCTATGATGCTTTTGTAAAATGGAATATTCACTTTTACTTTTGCGATGATTACAGTATGCATTTTTGACTCTTTCTTTATTTCCCCACTTATTTATTTATTAATTTACCACAATGCCATTTTGTTTTTCATTTTGTGACATGCTTGCTATGATGTGACTACAATTACGGGGCTGTGGTTTCCAGAAGTTGCCACATCACAATATATACATGGGAACTGTGGGTAGATTTTTGTCCGAGATTGTGGATTATTTCAAAACCTTTCTCACAATTGTGTACTTTGTTTTTCTGGTAACAGACCTAGAACTGTTGTTTTTGGCACTTGTTTCACATTTTGGCTTAGATAAACAGATCAGCTTTATCAGGCTCATGTTATTCTAATTTTTTTCTTGTCTGAATATGCACATTATTTATCTTTGTAACAGTCCCTCATTCATTTTGCTTAATTACGGTCACCGTTGTTTTGTGGTGTGGTAAACATCTCATGTCTCCGGTTACTACAGAGGGCCTACTCTGACATTGCAGGTCACAACTGTCATCAACACGACTTTTTAGAGACTGGAGCCACAGAACTATAAATATCCAAGATTGTTGGATTTCAAATACGTTTTCTTCCTTAAAAAATGTATTTTAAAAATCCCTTGGTTTCTGACTTCTGCGGTACTTTTTTCTCCTACGATTTATTGGTTACAGTTTGGGTTTGACCCTGTTTTCTAACAGTCTTCTGGTTATGAGTCATTGCTTATTTTACGAACTTTTCTCCTGCTCTTCCCATTAATTTTTGTTGCATTTCACGGTCAACCTTAACAAGCTTGGGTTTTGGTTTTCTTTTTATTTTGCAGATCCCCTCTCCCATTTTGAGAATTATAAGCTTTGGCCACTTTTCACATCTGCAGAGCCTGCTAGTTGAATTTGGAGTACCAGGCTTCCATAGTGAGGACTGCCTTACAGTTTTCCCAGAGGGGGCTGATATTGAGTTTGAAGTCTCATTTTGAGTTTTGTGAGATACATGCTAGTCCTGGAGGATGTGAACAGAGTTATGAACTTTTTATGTGGAAGGAAGAATGAATTAATGAGCCTAAAAATAGCAACTACAATGCCTTCTGATATGGAAAGAAGTGTCATTTTTTATGGATGGTTTTCCCTTTCCCATTCTTTTCTATCTCCATTTCTTTTCCTGCAGTGAAGCTCATCTACTTGCCAAAGCATCACAAGTTTCCCTGCTGGAATTCAAGCCTTTCATGCAAGGAGGAAAAAAACTGCAGCTTGTCGTCCACCGCTGCTGCATGCGTGGTCAAGAAGGAGATCAACAGCACCACACTGACCTCAAATGGTGAATGTAGCGCCTCGCTAGGAATAAAAAAAAAAATCGATCATTTGGCAGCGCCTGGAAATGTAATCTAGTGTGGCAATCAGGGGTCCTGTTAGTAATTCACTGCTGGCTGTACAGAATGACAGAATTGACAATAAATAAGAAAGAGAAGGACTTGGAAAACGAATGACACAAATATTAATGTCAGAGATCAAGCTAAGATATAATAAAAAAAATCAAAGTCAAGACAGAAAAGTTGAAATCAAATCCATTAAGTCCAGCTGATGATTGCTAAGAAGCAGCAGGCAAGTCTTTTCAAAAATGATCCTGGATGGTTACTGACAGTGTAGTGCCAGCTTAAACGCTGTGACCCTCATGGAGTCCTCCAGCGTGACTTCTGGTAAACAACTTTACAGAGGATTCAGCAGCAGGTCTTCAGACCCCTTCACTGCACACATTTTTGTGTTTGTGTACATTTAGTTTTAAATGGATAACTTTGTCAATTTTTGCTCAACAGTCTGCACTGCCCATAATGAGAAAGTTCAAACGCGTTTTCATGAAGGTTTGCAAATTTATTAAAAATCAAAAACGTGAAATGTCACCTTCACAGAAGCACTTAGACCCATAATTGAGGACTTTGCAGAAGCCCCTTTGATGGTGATTTCAGCTTGAAGTCACCTTGGTAAGTCTCTAATGGCTTTGACACACTTGGATTTGGGCCGCTGATCCCTTTCTTCCTCTTAAGCTGTGTTAGGCTGAATGCCATCTTTAGCTCTCTCCACACTTGTTCGGTGGGGCTTACATCTGGGCTTTGGTTTGCCCACTCAAGAGACACTCCAGCATTGTCTTGGCTGTACAACTCAGGTCATTGACCCATCGGTCCAGTCTGAGGTCACGTGCAGTACTGAGCAGGCCTTCTTCAAGGACCTCTTTGTATTTGGCTGCATTCATCCTTCCCTTCATTCTTAGCAGTCTCTCCATGTCTCTGAGCCTTCATAGCATGATGCTACCACCACCAGGTTTTACTGTAAGAATGGTATCATGCAGGTGATGAGCAGCGTCTGGTCCTATCAGACCTGATCATCTTTGTCCTCGGTCTTCTTTAAATGCCTTTTAACTCAAGAGTTGCTTCCTTCTAGCTACTCCAACATAAACAAACACCTGACTGATGGAGTGCTGCTGAGATGGTCATCATTCTGACAGGTTCTCCCACTGCAGCAGAGAACTTCTGAACATCTGTCAGAGTGACCTCACAATCACTTCCTTGACCAGGGCACTTCTTGCCTGGCTGTATGGCCAACTCTAGGCAGGGTCCTGGTGGTCCCAAACTTCTTTCAATTTCCATTTTATCAAACAGACGATTCACTATGCTAGTAGATAAATAATATATTTCATTCTTTCTTTCTTGAGGCCGCTGTGCTTCTGGGAGCACCCAAAGCTTTAGAAATGGTTTTGTTACCCTGCCCTAATTTGTGCCTTACCACAATTTGGTAATGGGGGTCTACAGGAAGCCCCTTGGACTTCATGGCTTTATTTTTTGTCCTGACATGCAGTGTGAACTGTGCGACCTTCCTAAGTGATGTCCAGCCAATTCAGTTTGCCACAGGTGGACTCCAGTAGCAGAAGTAAAGCATAAGCACACAGCAATGAGAGATTTCACGTTTTGATTTTTAATAAACATCAAACCCTTCTGAAAACACGTCTTCACTTTGTCATTATGGCTTACTGTGTGTAGATGGATGAGCAAAACATGTCAAATGTACACATTTAAAAAGAAATCTGAAGCCTTTCTGAGTCTGCCGTATGTCAGCTTGGGTGGCACAAGAAAGACCCTTCCATTATCTGTAAAGAAAAATGTTTTATAAAAACTAAACAAATGCTGACCGAGGTCGGCCCTTTATACGTCACAATCGAGAGCAGAGTGTCAGCCAGTGGCTGATCACTTCAAGTTATAAACAGACATTTCCAGTACGCTGTTCCAGTATTCTGCCAGTAGGTTCTGTTGACCAGTGTCTTATGACTGACGTTTAACCCACACGTGTTTTGTCTTTGAACTCAAGTGGCTATGTAGTCGAAATCACAGGCTGAGCACAGCTAGCGCATTGAGTTGCAGACGAGCTTTACATGATCTCGTGCTCTGAGATGACAGAGTACAGGACACCGAGTGGGTTAGTGCCAGACCCCCAGAATGGACTGGTCATGCCAATGAATTGCACTTAAGTACTGCTGTTTATGGGACAGAGTCCTGCCACTCTGAGCACCTTTACCGTTTATAATCCACATCTTCTGTGCCTCTTAATTCCAGAATATTGGAATCCAGTGATGCTGTGGGGGAGCGACTCACTCCTGAGGCTGTACAGACAATCCGATCAGCAGTACTACGGCGTGTGCCACCAAGGCTTCAGTGCGAGCATGGCACTGCTCTTCTGCCAGGAGCTCGGCATGACCAGGTAAAGGTGTCAATCACTAAAACAGAGACGAGGGAGTCAGGGGTGATATGGTGGGGTCCACACCGGGCTCCTCCAGGCATAGTACTTTAGAGCAAAGACTGGCGGATTCTCAATCACACACTCCCTGACTTCATGTGTTTGCTGGCTCACTCTTTAACTCACTGACTGACTAACGCACTGTCTTACTCACTCCATCTCTTATCCAATCACTCACTCCTGTGGTCTTATTCACTCATTTTCCAACTCACTTCCTCACTCTGTTGCTTGTTCACTCTCGTGTTCTCTTGCTCACGCAGCCGGCTAGTCACTCACTTTCTCACTCCTCTGTTCTCTCTCCCTTTCATTTATTCCATCTCTTGTATACTCAGTCACTCACTGGTTATATCACCTTCTCCCTCCTTCACTCAATCACTTTTTTTTCACACATCCACTCACTTACTTACTCTTCTGCATGCTTCGTCATTCATTTTGTCACCCAGTCACTTACTGTATCACTCATTTACTCTCTCTCTTTTATACACACACAATCTGACTCACTTATGTGTTAACTCACTCTTATTAACCACATTGATCTCTCTTATTTATTCACTTGCTCTCCATCTCTCTCATTCAGTGGTTGACTCGCTTGTCCTGTTGCACACTCTTTCTTTTTCATACTTAGTCACTCATCTAATCACCTGTCAGCTTACATTCTCATTTATGTGCTTGCGCTCTTGCTAATCCCCAAGCTCACTCAGTGGCTTGCACACTCATTCTAATCACTTTTCTTTCTTTCTTTCTCTCTTTCTCTTTCTTTCTTTCTTTCTTTCCCTTGACGCACTCTCCTGTTTGTCCACTCACCCTCCCGCTCAAATCAGTATTGTAATCTGGTTGATCCTAACACCATTTTGCTAGCTGTGATGTTGAATTTGAGGCCTTTACGTGGGAGCAGCGGCTTGTCATATATGGACCTGTCTGTATGACTGAGCTAGCAGGTACACAGGAAGCTTCATTTAGACATTCTTTGTTATTTTCCTTCAGCAACATCCCGGAGGAGGTGATGGTGAACTTCAGAATACTGCAGAAGAAGAATGTGGGCAAAGTTGCCATCATCAATGCCAGCAACTCAGTCCAAAGCACCGAAGGGCTCCTCAGGCCAATGTGAGCTCCTCCAGGGTTGGTTGAATTGGTGAGAGACACGCGTCCTCTCGCACACTGAATGGGGTGTTGGCAGTCAGAGGGAGGCCTGTCCTGCTGCATGGACGTTCTTAAATTCACAGCAAAGAAACTCAGTTAACACCACAGAATCTGATGTCTGCTTACATCTTTGATGCCACTACACCTTGAGTTACACTAGTTTTTGACGTCTTGCTTGGTGACATTTACATTAAATGAGGAGGGCGGGCATTAGCAGGGCTATAAATGACAGCGGTCAGCAGTTATGTCAGCCTATGATAGGCTTAATAGATTTTTCTTTGGCATGTGCAAATTTTTTATCAGGGTTTGGAGCCACAGCACCACAATCACAATTTGATAATACTGTTGATCTGAGAGACAGCAAAAAAAAAATTACAGTGTGTGCCCAACCAGGGGATAAAAAACAGTGACAGAAAACCAGATACTCTTAGAGGAGAGACAGATTGGGGTCTGAATACTGGGAATGAGCATCTCAGAGATCATTTAGAAAGTGTTAGTAATGTGAAATGCAACTCTGACTGTCATGGCAAACACTCAGGGCTTCCTGATGACTAACGATCAGTGGACCTGAGAGAGAGAGAGAGAGAGAGAGAGGGAGGGGTGCTGTCAGAAGGGGTGGAGCCTAACAGACATCACACAGGACATGCGTGCACCTCATAAGTCCCGTTGCGCTCCATGGAATCGACTCATTCATATGTCTCACTGAAAAGAGTCAATCAAAAAGAACAAATCGTTTGTGAGTCGACCATCACTAGAATGGGGTAGTCATCCATGAGGGCAGAATACTTTGGTGTTATAGATGTGAGTCACTGGCATAAGTGCAGGTCACTGGAGCAGTAAATAACAGAATGGATGTTTATTTCTAATCCATCTGTCCATGTTGTTATGTCTTTCAGCTCGGAGTGCCCCAAGAATGAAGTCATTTCTCTCCACTGCTCAGGTGAGTTTACAAAATGGACGAAGTTCTCACGGACTGAGCAGTTCCAACTTACCACAGCGGACATCCCATATGATTTTCAGCCTTTCACTTAATAAGTAATGGTAATGAGACTTGTTACAATTGTAAAAATAAATGGAAATTAAAAAACAGAATTAACACTACAAGACAGCATATATTAAAGAGATCAGGCTCATCAGTGAAGATATTAGGTTCTCAGCCCCTCCACAGAATGTTGTGTGCAGTCTTACTCTCATATCCCCCTGGGGTTTTCACTTGAGTTGTTCAGGTCTGTCAAGTTCAACAGTGGGAGGGGCATCTCGGGAAGACCAAGTGACAAACACCAGAAATCGGGTATTAAAGTCCCCCCACCTGGTATGGCCCGGGTTCCTGCAGCTGCCATACTCCCCTGAACCCGGGTCATCGAGGACACAGAAGAGCAGGTACAAGTGCGCTCAGTGCTTTAATTTCACAAAGGGTACAAGAAAATCCAATAGAGTGCAGTGCAGTAACCTTTATTAATAAATAAGTCGATAGATCATTTTTGATAAAAACAAAGATACGAATGGAGATCAAGCACTAATAAGTAAACCCCAAACAGGATTCATTTCATTAAAACCAACATGAGCCTCTTGTGCTTCCTTTCAAAACTGATGTCTCCTCAGCATGGGGTGCAGTGGGCTTGTGTCCCTCGTCACCGTCCCCTGACCTTCAGCAGGACCCCCGCAAGCCCTGCTCTTTTCGGTGTCTGTGATAGCACACACGGAGTGCTTTGTTGCTCCTGCCCCTCGAGTGCCATCTGCTTGCCTCCCCCTCACGTTGTCAACTCTGTCATGATCCTGCCTCTTTCCTTTTGCTTTTAACCTCCAGACTCTTCGTCTCTCTTTTTTGATCATCCCCTCAGGTCTACTCAGTCTCCATTTATGCTCCCATGGGCATGGCACCCCAATCACGAGCCATGGAGAGCCAACTGCACCCTCATGTTCAATCACAATCAGCCCCATTAAACAGCCTGGGGCCACACGAACACACACACCCACAGAGCTGGAGCTCCACTGTTCTTACAACTCCACGGACCACCAACATGCTGTACCACATCCCTCAATGAAGCCACTGAAAGAAACGTCTTTTACTGCACTCCATGGTACAACCGCCACATAGAATTTGCTACAAAGCCAATTATTAAATTAACAAAAGAAATAATATTGTTGAGTTACAACTTCAAATGTTTTTAGCAGAATATGAACATTTACGTTTTTGCTTCTCCAGACTGTGGTCGTCAATCAGTACCCATCAACCGTATTCTGGGAGGCAGCCCCTCTATTTTAGGAAGATGGCCCTGGCAGGCAAGTTTGCAGTGGGTTGGCCGGCATACGTGCGGTGGATCGGTGGTGTCCAAGCGGTGGGTGGTGACAGCTGCCCACTGCTTTGTTATGTAAGTATCAGGCTGTGTGTGACTCGTCTGATTTTGTGGTGTCCAACTAGAAAGAGTCACCCCCCCAGCTTGGCATTGAACTAAAAAATTTTGAAAAAAAAAAAAAAAAGACTTTCATTGGCACACGAGTGAATCACACTGTAGAAATATAGCAGGAAATGTTCAAATGAGCAGGGCAGACGTTTATCCCCCTGGGCCATTTCTCCAGGTCTACAATTCCACTTTTTTCCCTGCATTTCTATTACTTGCCTGTTTGACTGAAGGTCTCAGGGAGTGGGAGAAAAAGGCAAAAGGGACGGAAACCCAATCAGACTCCCACTGATGTGTACCGGCCGAGCCGTGAGACCTGCAGCCCATCGTGTTTGAACTCCCAATCTGCTGCAGACTTTTTGTGATGTCTTTCATATTATTTATCTACTAGCACAGCGAAACGTCTGTTTGATAAAATGGGCTTAGCGGTTAAGTCCGTCTGCTTGATCGCGACATGCGCTTATGAACCTCTGCTCATCGGACAGGTATAGCAGCCCTTTCTCTCTTTTATCAGACATTCTAGCCCTTGCATTCCTATTTGTGCCTCTCATTGCCTTTCTTCATCAGACAATCCAGCGCTGTTCTGCATGTACTCCATACGGTCTACTATCATATGCCAGGCATGTGCCTCCCAGATGACAAAGGGCATGGACCCCGTGTAGCTTTATTTTCAGAGAGAGTTTATATAATGCCTTTCATATCTACCCCCGTTTCTACCAATCTATTATTATTACAGAGCAGGGGGTTCTCAAACTTGGTCCTGGGGGTCCACTGTGGCTGCAGGTTTTTGTTCCAAGCAGATTCACAATCAGTCACAACAACTGATAACACTCGTCTCATTTAATTAGCTGGTATTTTTTTTCTCTTCTCTTATTCTAAATTCAGAAAAGCACGGCAGCATGATTTTTACAATAAGACATTTAGAAATATGTCTATTTTTGCTATAGATTTAATTTCATTCTATTTTGCCCTTTCTCTGTATTTTAATAATGACAATTAAACAAGAGCAGAGCAGACATTGGCAGTGAATTGTGAAAGCTGCAACTACTTTAGCGTCAAACCCCCTAATTAGTATGAATTAAACAATCAGAACACCCGGATAAGTCCTTGAATGGCCCAGACTTGAACCTCATAGAGCATGTGCAGATAGGCCTGAAGATGGAAGTTTAGAAACTCCCCATTCACCGCACACACGTTTATTTACAATAAGTAAAGTGCACAATACCAGTGCTGCAGCACCAATCACCCTTTCAGTCCTGGCCTTTCTCAATGCCTTTCACTGTCTTTGGTCCGCCTCCACTCCACTCCACTCCACTCCACTCCTCTCCTCCGAGCTCTGTCCTCTTCCACCCAACTCCAGCCATCGAACAGTGGGAGGCGGCCCCTTTTATGCACACCCGGATGGGCTCCAGGTGCTTCCCGACACTCCTCCGCTGACACTCCCCTGTGTGGCGGAAGTGCCAGCTGTGCACCCGGACGGACTCCGGGTGTCCCCGATCCTCTTCCCCCCCAGTACTTCCGGGTGTGGCAGAAGTGCTGAGGTCCAGGGCTCCCAAGGCATCGGGGCGCCCCCTGGTGGTGACCAAGGGCCCCTACAGGGTTGAGCTTCCAAGCTCTGTATCCGTGGCCCCCACAGCAACCAGGGAGGACGCCCCCTCGTGTTCTGGAGGAGGCACAAGCCCTCCTCCGGTCCTCCTGGGCATCCCGGCCGGGCATGAACCCCCGCCGGGTACCACAATAAATATATATATTTTTTTTTTACTAAACTTAGTTTTCTAATTTCTATATTGTTCACAAAACACAGAATCTCCACAATAACAAATCACTTAATTACCCCAGGAGTCCAATTAAAAACATAAGCTGATTGGAACAAAAGCCTGCAGCCATAGGGGGTCCCCAGGGTGGAGTTTGAGAACCCCTCTTATCAAGCCTTTCATTTCTATCTACTGTACATATGTGACATGCAGTGCCTTTCAAATCTATCCATGTGATTATTTATCTACGCTGTGGTTTTTCATTTCCTCTCTTCACATTCCTGTCTCATTGGTCATTTACAATATCCCCCCCCTACCCCCCGCCAATTCCTTGCTCCTGCTGGTTGCACACCTTTCTTACAGATATGACATGCTGAAACCAGGGGACTGGGCAATAATTGTGGGCACTCTGAACTGGGGAGGATTTCCCACTGGGGGGCGATATAACGTTCAGAAAATCTATAACCATCAGCAGTTCTCCAAGAACAACATCGACTACGACATTGCCATGCTCAGGACTACCACTGCCATCAGCTTTACTGGTAAGACAAACTGGGATGTCTAATGTCTTCTCTTGCCTTTAGATTGATTTCTATTTTTTGTCTTTGTCATATTTTCTATGCACACTCTGTATGTTTTGTACTGTTAATTCATTCTGTCATTTTCTTTGCCCCTATTGTTTCTTCACACTGTGACATGAGACCTGAGCTCCAGTACTTGTGACTCACCTCAGATCACTGGTCTCTCTATGCTGTAGCCGATTCAAAAAGTATTCAAACTGCTTTACGTTCTGCACACTTTATTGTGTTATATTTAAAATTTTTGCTCATCAATCTACAGTATACTCAATAAATCCTAATACTAAAAAAATATGATTTTAGGAAGGTTTGCAAATTCATTGAATATCACAAACTGAAATCTCTCATTCCCATAAGTATTCAGGCACTCCACGTTGTGCTCAGGCACCTCTGGTTTGCTTTAATTCTCATTGAGATGCATCTAGAACTTCATTGAAGTCCCCCTGTGACAAACTGAAATGATATGGTGTCATAAAGAAAGGCAGCTGTGTATAGAAAAGCCACACCACATGGCAGGACAAAACACCAAGCCATCAGGTCCAAGAAACTCTCAGGATCAAATTGTGGTGAGGCACAGACCAGGGCACGGGGACATAACCATTTGTAAAGGTTTGAGTATTCCTAGGAGCTCGGTTCACTACAAGAATTGGGAAACGGAAGACACTTGGAACCAAATGAACTCTTCCCAGAGTTGGCTGCCAGGCCAAACTGAGTAAGTGGGCAAGAAGGGCCTTAGAGTGACCACCTCCCTGACCTAACAGGGCACCATAAGTCCTCTGCTGAGATGGAAGAACCTGTCAGAAGGACAACCATCTCTGCAGCTCTCCATCAATGAGGGGTTTATGGTAGAGCAGCTAGAAGGAAGTTACTCTATGTCTGGCACAGACCAGGCACTGTTCATCACCTACTTAAGAACACTCCTATGGTGATGCATGGTGGTGCCAACATTATGCTGTGGGACTGCTCCTCAGCAGCAGGGACAGAGAAATTGGTCAGAATTGAGGGAAGGATGAATGCAGCCAAATACGGAGAAGTCCTTGTAAAAAACCTGCTCAATAGTGCACAACAACTCAGACTGGGGTGATGGTTCAATGACGTAAAGCATAAAGCCAAGACAATACTGGAGTGGCTTCAGGACAAGTCTCAGAGAGTCCTTGAATGGCCCAGACTTGAACCTCACAGAGCATGTGCAGATAGGCCCGAAGATGGAAGTTTAGATACTCCCCATTCAATCTAATGGAGCAGGAGGAATGGGATCAACTGGGAAATCCAGGTGTGCAGAGCTTGGTAAGACTTACCCAAGAAGACTCAAAGCTGGAAATGCTGCCAAAGGGGCTTCTTTGAGTACTGAGAAAAGCGCTATATAAATGTAATGAATTATTATTATTATTATGATGTACTGAATCAAGGGTCTGAATGCTTCTATGAAGGAGGGACTTCAGGTTTTGATATTTTTAATAAATTTGCAAACCCTTCTGGAAACATGCTTTCACGATGCCTTTTCAACTGGAGATCGATGGCCAAAAATGGTAAATTTACCCATTTAAAATGAAATCTGTAACACTATGTGCACAAAGTGAAGGGGACTGAATACTCTCTGAATCCAAAGGTGGTAAAGAATTTCATTACTCCTGAGCCATCAATAATATTTTGCTTCCAGAATAAAAGCTGTCATTAACATTTTCTGAAGCCTTGTGAAGACCCTCCTCCTCCTCCAGAATAATTTCATTATGACAAATTAGAGACCTGTGTGCAGATAAAGAGAAAGAATGACTGAGCAAAGCAAACAGACATTTTAATCAGTCTGTCTGAATCCCACGGTGTATGAGAGTGTATTAAAGGCCTTATTGGTCTGGCAGCATTGCATACACAAGGACTACAAAATACTGTACTTCAATCTTATAGATAAATTATGAAGTGTAATGTTCAATAACAGGCACCAGGAGGCTCCACAAGTCTTCTTTTTATGTTGTCCACTGAAGCTTCCCCTGCTCATCTTTCTCAATGTGGTGTGCTTGAACTGTGCTGGGCTGGAGCAATCAGTCAAGAGTCAGGCGATGACAACATCAAAGGTCCTTCTTCTTCTTCTGTTGTAGATACGGTGCGGCCAGTGTGTCTCCCGAGCTACGAACAGACGTTCTCGCCCAATTCGAACTGCTGGATATCCGGATGGGGTTATACATCAGAGGGAGGTATGGAAAATCAAAATGCCGAGATGTAACCATCAAGCAGTCTTTCCTTACTGTATTGAGCATCTTTCATGACCACTAGATGTGTCGACCCAGTGCACACATTTTAATCGTGCCTGGCCTGTAATGACTCCTGATATCTTATTGCAGGACCTCAAGTCTCCCATGTGCTCAGAGATGGCCAGGTACAACTTATCGATAGCAGCGTATGCAATGATATTGAGATTTACCCCAACGAGATAACGCCTCGCATGCTGTGTGCCGGTTACTTGGATGGCAGGGTGGACTCGTGCCAAGTAAGGATGGTTGTGTTACTTTTGGGTACTCGCCCCTAAGAGCTGAACTCTGAAATTACTGAGCATATTTAGTGTTTAGAAGACAGCAAATGGGATTGGAATATATAAAGAAAAAAATATCCTGTTAATATCCATTTCTTCTTCTTCTTATTATTTATTATGGGTGTTGGGCTTCTTTGACGTGGTGTCTCGTCACCAATCCCATTTGTGGTTTTCACTGACTGGATATCAAGGATGTAAGGTGAGGGCGTCTATGTGGGGAGGCCAGGGGTAGCACTGCTGCTTTATGCAGATAATGTTGCCCTCTTTGCCTCATCGGACTCTGATCTCCAACACATAATTGAGTGATTCATGGCCGAGTGTGAAGAGGCTGGGATGAGGATCAACACATTACATTAAGTCTGAGGTCATGGCTTTCTCTTGGAAAAGAGCGGCTTGGTCTCTCCAGGGGTTGAGTACAACTGCTTTTAGTGAAGCAGCTCAAGTATCTCAAGATCTTATTCATAAGTGATGGAAAAAAGGAGAACATGAAATCGACAAACAGATTGGAGCGGTGGCCGCGGTTCTACAGATGCTCTACCAGTCCATGATGGTAAAGTGAGTGCGGAGTCTAAAGTCATAATTCAGTTTACCAAACAAGCAACATTCCTGTTCTCATGACTGGTCATGAGTTGAGGGTACTGACCGAACGAAGAAGAAGATCTCAAGAAAAAGAGACAGAAATGAAGTTTTGTCATAGGGTGGCTGGGTTAAAACTCTGTTATGGGGAAAGAAGCTCAACAGTTCTGGAGAGCCTCAGAGTCGAGTTGCTGCTTCTCTGGAACAAGAACATCCCCTGGGGTGCTTTGGGAATGACCCTCGGGCAGCTGACCCCTAGAGCTGCTCAAGGCACGTCCCACTGGGTTGAGACCCTGCTGCTAACCCAGGACATGCTGGAGGGATTCTATCTCTTAGTTGGCTTGGGAATGCCAGGGAACTCCTGAGGAAGACTTGGAATCTGCAGCTGCGGTCAGGGAAGTCTGGGCTGATGGCCTGTCACCACAACCCTCACCAGGAGAAGAGGTTTAGGAAGATGAGATGAGATCAGGCTGATTCAGATAATTGACTAATTTGTTAAACATACATCATAGGTAAATCAATGGACAGAATTATTAAGGACAAGAAAGACTGAACATTAATTTAACAGATTTATTGAAAGATTAAAAAGAAAACTTGGCTGCTTCCTAACAGTAATGGTGTAGATGTTTTTCGTGATACATCTTAATACAGAAACAGAGTTACGACATGTTGTATGTTGGTCAGACATGTGAGTAAGAGCTTCACGCTACTCAGTACATGGCTCAATGTCACTGCCATCTATCTATCTGTGTATTATATAGTGTCTTTCATATCTATCTTGTGTTTTTCTATCTATAACAATTAATGAAAATAAGGTTATGTTTATCCTGGTGTTGGAGAGTAGTGACATCGTGTATGTTGCTTACACAGCATACATGATATTGTTACTGCTGTTATTACTATAAATAAGATCAGGCGTGTCTGCCAGGGGACATCTGAACTTCACTGTTGGTCGGGTGCATCCTGTCATGGCAGCAACGCTGCACCGAGGTTATTACTACGGACTCCTCTGTAATTAGAACCCAATCGAATCGAGCACCTATGAGAGGAGACAGAAGGAGCTCATCACACTAAAGGTCCGTAAGAGACAATTAAAAACATTGAAGTCAACACGGGGCACTGAATGAGACCAAATAATATTTCCCCCTGGGATTAATAAAGTATCTATCTATCTATCTATCTATCTATCTATCTATCTATCTATCTATCTATCTATCTAACAAACACATTCATTTACATTTGAGACTTACAGGAAGTACTCTGCTCGCTCTCATGCCTACTTTTTTTATTTTTTTAGGGTGACAGTGGGGGACCTTTGGTCTGTCAATCAAAAGACACCTGGTGGCTTGTGGGGATCGTAAGCTGGGGTGATGGCTGTGGCCGTCAAAACCGACCTGGAGTCTACACCAATGTCAGTGACCTGCTAGACTGGGTTTACCAGAAGTTACAGGTGAGTTCTAATATCAGATTGCTAAAGCAGGTCTGTTTTTATTAAAAATAAAAAGTGAGAACCAAATGGAGAGCAAATTCTGGACACTCACTCAGTCTGTGCCTGGCAATAGCTGAGGTGATCCTAGAAATCTGCCCTTGGAAATTAAAAAGAGAATAAAAAAAATCAAAAGGAGCTGATGCTTCGTAATAGGAAATAAAAATAGGAATAAACTGATTTGAGTTAAAATGTCTGTTTGTCTTCTGTAGGCTGACAAAGATGCTCCCTGATACTGCCAGAGACCCAGAACACTCAGAAACTTCTTTTTTGTATCTTACAAGTTGTATGTTCTTTGAAAATTTGTAATAATAAAGAGTAAAGCAGAATAATTAAGATGCACTTGAGTGAGACTAATCACACTGGGTTGGAACCTTAGAAAATTGAAAATTGGAGCAGGACATCCCGGCCTACATGAAGATCAACCACATGGGAGGACATTCTCATTGTATCATCAAGAAGGGGGATGAGTCCAGCAGCAAACATACAAAAAAAATAAACTCAAAACAGACCATCAGCAGCACCCTTAGAGGGTTTAATTTGGACTCAAAAGGGCAAAACACAAATCTGCTTGGAAAGTGCGCGGCACCTCCTGTATCGTTTCAGGCGCCTCACAATACGCGAAAAAGGAAGTGTTACTCAAAAATAAAAGTATTAAGGAACATGGAGAGGAAGCACAAGCTGAATAAGAGGGAGAGGCAGACCTTTGGTTCATAAACTCAAAAACCAAAAGACTTGCATGACAACTATCTTGGCTTGAAAAATGGATGCATTTGGCAACTGTTTTAATTCTTTTCCACCGTACCCCACACCCTCCATTGTAAAGCACCAGTACAAGCAAGATATATCTTTATATTCATAGAAAGTGTTTAACTTCACAACACAATGGCAAATGCACACTTTTAGAACATTAGAACGATCAAGACGAGAGCAGGCCATTCAGCTCAACCAAGTTTGTGCAAAATTAATCCTTAAAGAGTTCTCCCGTGTTCTTGACGAACTCATTTTAAAGTCCCAGTCTCGATCCACTGGACTAATTCCTTTAATACTTTTAAACACTTCAATCAGGTCACCTTTAAGACTGTAAAGGCTCAGCTCTTTTAATCTTTCTTCATAACTCATCCCCTGTACCTCTGAATCAGCCTAGTAGCTCTTCCTTGGACCTTTTCTAGTGCTGCTTTGTCCTTTTTGTAGCCTGGGGACCAAAACTGCTCAAAGGATTCCAGATGAGGCCTCACCACTGTGTTATAAAGCTTGAGCAGAACCTCCTGTGACTTGTACTCCACACATCAAGGCGCTATATAACCTGATATTCTGCCTTCTTCATGGCTTCTGCACACTGTCTGGCACTTGATAGTGTAGAGTCCACTATGACGCCTAAATCCTTCTCATAAGGTGTATTCTTGATTTTCAGACTGCCCTTTGTGTAATCAAACCTCACATTTTTCTCCGACGTGTAATACTTTATATTAACTGACATTAAATTTCATCTGCCACAAATCTGTCCACACTTGTCTGCTGTCCAAGTCCTTCTGTGATGATTCAACTGATTCGTGATTATCTGCAAACTTAACCAAATTGTTACTTACATTCCTATCCAAATCATGTGTATATATATATATATATATATATATATATATATATATATATATATATATATATATATATATATATATAAATAATATATAGCGGCCCCAGCACTGCCCCCTGCTGGACACAACTCTTAACATCACCCCATTCTGATGAGGTTCCTCGCACCATCACCCTCTGCTTCTTTTGTCTGAGCTAATTCTGCATCCAGCTACGCTCCACACCCTAAACTCCCCCTTCTTTTAGTATGATGCCCAATGTCTCATGTGGCACCTTATTGAATACCTTCTGAAAGTCAAGATAAATAACATCATACTGCAAGCTCCACTTTGAGCGTATCCTTTGCTGCTTCCCCATTGAATTCCCGCATGTTAGTAAAACATGACCTCCCTCTTCCAAACCCATGCTGACTGTTCAGTAACACTCCTGTACTTGCCATGTGTTGCTTAATCTTTTCTTTAAAAACTCCGATTAATTTACCTGTGATGCATGTTAAGCTAACATAATATTTGCTAGTCCTTCAGAATTTTCCCATTGCACAGTGACAGGATGTTTCGCAGTGTGCAGAAATATGCAAGTTTAGAGCATCTGCTGTTTCACTGTCTGTATTTTTAAATTCCTCTTCACTATTCCTGATGCACTTCACCTTCTCCTTGACTATTCTTTTACTACTAAAATACTGAAATATATATACCATATGAATATACGCCATGTATATTAAGAGGAAAGACGCCTCACGCCTTGACATACTGGTGAGGAAGGCAGGCTCTATTGTTGGCATGGAGCTGGATAGTTTGACATCTGTGGCAGAGCGAAGGGCGCTCAGCAGGCTCCTATCAATTATGGAGAATCCACTGCATCCACTAAACAGTGTCATCTCCAGACAGAGGAGCAGCTTCAGCGACAGACTGCTGTCACCGTCCTGCTCCACTGACAGATTGAGGAGATCGTTCCTCCCCCAAACTATGCGACTCTTCAGTTCCACCCAGGGGGTAAACGTTAACATTTAACATTATACAAAGTTATTGTCCGTTTTTCACCTGCATTATTATCATTCTTTAATTTAATATTATTTATTGTATCATTATGCTGCTGCTGGAGAATGTGAATTTTCATTGGGATTAATAAAGTATCTATCTATCTATCTATCTATGTTTGTGAAGAAACAGCTTTGACTTGAAAGATACCAAACGTATCCTTTAACAGGGTCTACCCACATTTTGTAAGAGTTTTAAGAATCATGATCTTGATAAAGCAGGCTCATAAAATGCACCAATGGATCAAATCTCCTAACTCACATCATTATCAGGTTGTGGTGTATCTGCCAACACTATCCATCCATTGTCTCCCGCTTATCCGAGGTCGGGTCGCGGGGGCAGCAGCTTGAGCAGAGATGCCCAGACTTCCCTCTCCCCGGCCACTTCTTCTAGCTCTTCCGGGAGAATCCCAAGGTGTTCCCAGGCCAGTCGAGAGACATAGTCCCTCCAGCGTGTCCTGGGTCTTCCCCGGGGCCTCCTCCCGGTTGGACGTGCCCGGAACACCTCACCAGGGAGGCGTCCAGGAGGCATCCTGATCAGATGCCCGAGCCACCTCATCTGACTCCTCTCGATGCGGAGGAGCAGCGGCTCTACTCTGAGCCCCTCCCGGATGACTGAGCTTCTCACCCTATCTTTAAGGGAAAGCCCAAACACCCTGCGGAGGAAACTCATTTCAGCCGCTTGTATTCGCGATCTCGTTCTTTCGGTCACTGCCCATAGCTCATGACCATAGGTGAGGGTAGGAACATAGATCGACTGGTAAATTGAGAGCTTCGCCTTGCGGCTCAGCTCCTTTTTCACCACGACAGACCGATGCAGAGCCCTCATTACTGTGGACGCCGCACCGATCCGCCTGTCGATCTCACGCTCCATTCTTCCCTCACTCGTGAACAAGACCCCGAGATACTTGAACTCCTCCACTTGGGGCAGGATCTCGCTACCAACCCTGAGAGGGCACTCCACCCTTTTCCGGTTGAGGACCATGGTCTCGGATTTGGAGGTGCTGATTCTCATCCCAGCCGCTTCACACTCGGCTGCGAACCGATCCAGAGAGAGCTGAAGATCACGGCCTGATGAAGCAAACAGGACAACATCATCTGCAAAAAGCAGTGACCCAATCCTGAGCCCACCAAACCGGACCCCCTCAACACCCTGGCTGCGCCTAGAAATTCTGTCCATAAAAGTTATGAACAGAATCGGTGACAAAGGGCAGCCCTGGCGGAGTCCAACTCTCACTGGAAACGGGTTCGACTTACTGCCGGCAATGCGGACCAAGCTCTGGCACCGATCGTACAGGGACTGAACAGCCCTTATCAGGGGGGCCGGTACCCCATACTCTCGGAGTACCCCCCACAGGATTCCCCGAGGGACACGGTCGAATGCCTTTTCTAAGTCCACAAAACACATGTAGACTGGTTGGGCAAACTCCATGCACCCTCCAGGACCCTGCTAAGGGTATAGAGCTGGTCCACTGTTCCGCGACCAGGACGAAAACCACACTGTTCCTCCTGAATCCGAGGCTCGACTATCCGACGGACCCTCCTCTCCAGGACCCCTGAATAGACTTTTCCAGGGAGGCTGAGGAGTGTGATCCCTCTGTAGTTGGAACACACCCTCCGATCCCCCTTCTTAAAGAGGGGGACCACCACCCCGGTCTGCCAATCCAGAGGCACTGTCCCTGATGTCCATGCGATGTTGCAGAGGCGTGTCAGCCAAGACAGTCCTACAACATCCAGAGCCTTGAGGAACTCTGGGCGTATCTCATCCACCCCCGGGGCCCTACCACCAAGGAGTTTTTTGACCACCTCGGTGACCTCAGTCCCAGAGATGGGGGAGTCCACCTCTGAGTCCCCAGGCTCTGCTTCCTCATTGGAAGGCATGTTAATGGGATTGAGGAGGTCTTCGAAGTATTCCCCCCACCGACCCACAACATCCCAAGTCGAGGTCAGCAGCGCACCATCCCCACCATATACAGTGTTGAATCTCCTCGAAGCCGTCCGAAAGTCATTCTCCATGGCCTCCCCAAACTCCTCCCACGCCCGAGTTTTTGCCTCAGCAACCACCAAAGCCGCATTCCGCTTGGCCTGCCGGTACCTATCAGCTGCCTCCGGGGTCCCACAGGACAAAAGGGTCCTGTAGGACTCCTTCTTCAGCTTGACGGCATCCTTCACCGCCGGTGTCCACCAGCGGGTTCGGGGATTGCCGCCACGACAGGCATCGACCACCTTACAGCCACAGCTCCGGTCAGCTGCCTCAACAATAGAGGCACGGAACATGGCCCATTTGGACTCAATGTCCCCCACCTCCCTCGGGATGTGGTCGAAGTTCTGCCGGAGGTGGGAGTTGAAGCTACTTCTGACAGGGGGCTCTGCCAGACGTTCCCAGCAGACCCTCACAACACGTTTGGGCCTACCACGCCTGACCGGCATCCTCCCCCACCATCGAAGCCAACTCACCACCAGGTGGTGATCAGTTGACAGCTCCGCCCCTCTCTTCACCCGAGTGTCCAAGACATGTGGCCGCAAGTCCGACGACACGACCACAAAGTCGATCATCGAACTGAGGCCTAGGGTGTCCTGGTGCCAAGTGCACATATGAACACCCCTATGCTTGAACATGGTGCTCGTTATGGACAATCCGTGACAAGCACAGAAGTCCAATAACAAAACACCGCTCGGGTTCAGATCAGGGGGGCCATTCCTCCCAATCACGCCCTTCCAGGTCTCACTGTCATTGCCCACGTGAGCATTGAAGTCTCCCAGCAGAACAAGGGAGTCCCCAGAAGGTATGCCCTCTAGCACCCCCTCCAGGGACTCCAAAAAGGGTGGGTACTCCGAACTGCTGTTTGGTGCATATGCACAAACAACAGTTAGGACCCGTCCCCCCACCCGAAGGCGAAGGGAGGCTACCCTCTCGTCCACCGGGGTAAACCCCAATGTACAGGCTCCAAGTTGGGGGGCAATAAGTATACCCACACCTGCTCAGCGCCTCTCACCGGGGGCAACTCCAGAGTGGTAGAGAGTCCAGCCCCTCTCAAGGAGATTGGTTCCAGAGTCCAAGCTGTGCGTCGAGGTGAGTCCGACTATATCTAGCCGGAACCTCTCAACTTCGCGCACTAGCTCAGGCTCCTTCCCCTTCAGAGAGGTGACATTCCACGTCCCAAGAGCTAGTTTCTGTAGCCGAGGATCGGACCGCCAAGGTCCCCACCTTCGGCCACCACCCAACTCACACTGCACCCGACCTCCTTGGCCCCTCCCATAGGTGGTGAGCCCATGGGAAGGGGGACCCACGTTGCCTCTTCGGGCTGTGCCCGGCCGAGCCCCACGGGTGCAGGCCCGGCCACCAGGCGCTCGCCATCGAGCCCCACCTCCAGGCCTGGCTCCAGAGTGGGGCCCCGGTGACCCGCGTCCGGGCAAGGGAAAACGCCGTCCAAAATTGTTTTTCTTCATAGGAGGTTTGTTTAACCGCTCTTTGTCTCATCCCTCACCTAGGACCAGTTTGCCTTGGGTGGCCCTACCAGGGGCATAAAGCCCCGGACAACAGAGCTCCTAGGATCATTGGGACACGCAAACCCCTACACCACGATAAGGTGACGGTTAAAGGAGGGGTGCCAACACTATCTTGAGATAATACTTGTCATAAAGATAACACCACAAAATCAGTCAGTCATTTTCCAACAGGCTATAATGAATAGCAAATAGAGCTGCATGGAATATGTGCTCGGAGTAATAAGTAGCATGTATGGAATTAGCACATCCCAAAAGACTTGCAAGCTGGGTAAATTTCAACTCTAAACCGGCGAGGTGGAACTTACAGTGGGTGTGCCCAGTAATGGCCTGGCATCCCGTCCAGGGCAGGTTCCCTCATTGCTGCTAGAATATTTGTGACGCGGAACTGGGCAAATTAATTATAATTTGGATAAACTGAAATATGAATTACCAAATAACTTCAACTTACACCTTCCCGGAATTCACGTGCATTTAACATTTTAATGAGCTTCTGGACTGGCGGGCATCCAAGAATCTTTAAAGCTTCCTAGTCGTTAAACCGTCCAGTCCAACAGGTATGAATTATAAATTAAAATAAACACTGAAATGCTTACAAATCTGCCCCGTCATCCTGATTGCACGCCTCACGAAGCACGTAGCTCTTTTGTTGTTAAAATGCTTTTCGTTTCCGCGTGTCGGCCTACAAGCCGCTGGCATTGGCACCTCCCCTCGCCGGCTTTCCACTGCCGCTCGCTTCCGCCCCTTGCAGCGCGGCTCGTGGACTCGAGTGGCGTTGTAGTCTGCCAGTGCAGTCGTCGACATGAGCGCCTCTCTGCTCGCACCACTCAGGACTCTACCCGTCCGTGCCATCGGGGTCGCCGCCAGGTTGGGAGGCAGCGGCGGGGCCCCCGCTTGTACGGGGCTTCGGACGTACTGTCAGCGAATGTCGCAGCTCTCCGGTCTCGTCTTCAGGCAGGTATGACGCTGTTCTCGGGGATTCAGTTGACGAGTTCTGGCAAAGTGACTTTGACGGTTAAAGATCGCTAAGCAGAGACTCGGCTGGGCAGGGGGCTCCGTCGAAATCTGTTGTGTTTACGCCGGGATGCAGTAAAGCTTCAATGCAGAGCCCGGCCGAAAACACACAAAAAGTGTGAGCAGCTTATGACAAAGCTCGCGTTTGAACGACAACATTAAGGCTGCTTTGTCGTAGGCGTCTGCAGAGTTCGATTACGAAATCTGTAATGTAAATAGCGTGTAACGGAATGCGAACAGGATAAATTCAAACTTGTCAGATACAGCAGGAGAACTTGGGTATAAAGCACACGGAACTTTCAGTATTGCGCGCCTGGTGCAGCGTTCTGCTAATCCACACCGAGCACAGAAATAGCTGCGCAGTCTTGACGTCATCGCTGTAGTCTGCTTGTGCAGCGCTGCGCAGCTCTGATGCCTTCAGCTCGTCCTGCACAGTCGTTTTTCTCACTCCCTTCTACCAAGCGGTGCATGACCACTGGCACTCGCACCCGTATATTCAGAGACCGGTAATGAGCCGTAAGTCATACTCGGGAGCGGTTTCATTATGAAACTTAACGGTGCTCCTAATCCTGGAGGGTCTCCAGAAGTGCCTTTAGTGCACATTGCTTAAAAATTTTAACACTGCGAGAAGGGTTTTTTTTTAAATCTGCACGTGTAGTGGTTACATTTTTATTTTTTATTTTTTAAGTTCATTGCCTCCAGGCCAGGCAGGAGATCAACAGTCCCTGTGCCATCAATATCCGTCAGGTCCCCCTGACGGCACCCACAGAACCCATCAGGGCAGTCCTCAACTCTCATACTGCCCAGTGAACATCTGTACTGACGCTTGCCAGATGGGATCCTGCCACCCTGTGTACAAGAGTATGCTCTATGGCAGTCACCCACAGGCCTGGCCTTCCAGGTATCCAAGTCCAACCAGAGCGTCCCTCCGTGGTTGCTGGGACACCAACTCCAGTGTAGCTGCTGCTGGCGCAGTGTCTTTCTGTGTCCATGTCCTGGCACAGAAGGGGTACAGCACCACTACTCTGCTAACTTTTCTTTCCCGTGGCGTTGTAGCCAGGCAAAGGAACAGAATTAATCCCGGCAGGGTCCTCGTTTGGTTCCTCACATTGTTTAGCATTTTCACTCAGTGCACACTCAAGGTACTGTAATAAGCTCACAGGAAAAGTCAACTTTAAAAAATACTAATTTGCATAATGAACACATATGAAGATACAGAGAGTTAAAATAAACAGTAAAACAAAACCATTTCAAACTGTGTGCTGTGAAACAATCCTAACAATATCTGACCATTCATATTATCGTTGAGATATGTCCAGTTAATAATGGAAGATAGCAGTGCAAAAAAGGCAGAAAAAAATTTCAAAACGCTGAGTTTTCCCAAGGCCAACTATAACAGATAAAGGTGGACAATGTCACAGTCTGGCTGTCATCTGGCCACCTGTCCCCTCTTGGCCATGTTACAGAATAGGTTTGTGTTCTGCGGCTTAAGAAGACTTTTCGTGATTGGATACAGGGTCTCCCATTTTCTTTACCAAGAGCAGGAAAACAGCTTGAAAGTAGAGCAGCGGCACCAAGTATATCCGAGACTAGCAGGGGTTCTCTGTGCTGCCCAAGGAGGAATAAAGTGCAGGTGGGGTAACGAAATCAAATTTCTAAAGGGCACAAGTTTTGGCCCCAAACTGAAGTTTCAATGACTATGCTGGCTATGATGAACAACCTTGCGTACTTGTGCCAAGTCTGAAAAATTCCTCCAAGGGGCACCTCCCTGATCAAAGCACAGGTGCAGTTGCTAAATAAAGCTGCCCATGGGGGAAAATGTTCAGAACAAAACACGGCCCAAAGCCGCGGGTCCCAAACTTTTTTTAGCTGCAGACCAAGCAGTGCATGTGTGACATTTCTGCTGACCAAACATGTGGGGGGAAAAAACAGACACACACAAACACACACAATGTAAAGTTTAAAAGATGATTAAAAGATAGGAATAATAAAACCATTGTAATTGACCAAAATACGAAATCCACTGAGAGCAATGGGCTTCTTTCTTTGACACGACAGTCATAGTGAGGAGTCACGTTACTGAATGACACCCTCAGTGCGTTGTTCACATCCAGGTCTCTTCTTAATTTTATTTTTATAGTAGTCATCGGTGACAATTCAGCTTTTATGTAAGAATCGTCATATTTCCAATTCCTTTCTTTCCTACATTTTATCATTTTTTTCGCTGGATATTGGAAGTTCCAGCCCTAAAAAAGGTTTTTAAAGTTTGTTGTTTCTTGGCCATTTTAGAAGAATTACAACCGGTGCTGAAATGAACACCAGTGACCAGTGATTGGCTGTCATTGCACTGTACAAAATATTATAATAGTGGTGTCAAGCTGCATCAGCCTGGGGATGTCATAGAGGGCAGCCTATAAAACAACAAGCCTGCCAAACTCGTAGCAAAAGCAAATCGCCTTACAAAGGACCGTGAGCTTCCTAAAGGAGCAGGAATCAACAGCAGATCTGTGCTGGCAACCACCGTAGTGGCCTAACACTACAATATGAAATAAGCCAGCCATAGAGGTTGTGCTCATGTGCTGTCTAACGATTTCCAAACAATGTATCATACAGGTGAGCCTCATGTAATTTACATCTATAGTTTGACAACATAAAGAGCATAATAAAATAGTAAATCATTCCATTTGGTGGAGATGGGCCCAGCAGTGTGGATTTGTATGCTGGACAAACACCCGTCCAGCATTATGTATTTGGTTATCATTTCACCGTCTGCACTATCCTTTAATTTATCATGTACTCTGTTAATAATTTATATGATGTTATATTCTGTAACTGTACAATCCTGGTAAACTTAGGTTTCAAAGGTTATGTTCCCCTGTTATATTTTTTATTTACTTTTCCTAATGCAAAGTTGTTAAAAGCAGCACAAGTGAAAAAGCCACCCTGAATGAGGCATCCGTTTATTGCTGGTTGCACTCAATCACTCTCCTACACCTGGCTGATTCGTATTATCTACTGAAGCAAACAGAGCGTCTTCAACCCTGAAATTAAATCCATGTGGATGTTTACCTTTATTGGTGAAAGTGTGATAGACGCAGGTGTAATATGAGGAAATCATTTGTGCAAATGGAAGGTCATTGATAAGGAGGGTTTAGTAACATAAGAAGTAAGCATTAGTTTTGAATACACAGTGAAGCTTGAAAGTGCATCCTGTGAGATGGAACTGAAAGTCATAGTAGACGCGTCGCTGTCCATATTTAGACTGAGGACAATAGGGCAACTAAGGCTGACCACTAACAAAGGCCAGTAAGATGTTAGGTTAACAAACAGTGATGATGTTATGTACAAATTGAGGAAGGTCATTCATAAGCTAGGTAATGGACTGATGAAGCCCCATGTAGAATAATAGGTGCACTACTGAACTGTATGTTACAAAAAAGGCATAACAGCAGTACAGAAAGTCCAGAAAGAGTGACCGGTCTGATTCCAGGACAATGGAAGCTGAGCTACGAAGAAAAACTGAAAAAGTTGAATCTTCCCACTTTATGCAAACTGCTGTTAAGATGATATATAATAGAAGTGTTCAGAATTATCAGGGGAATTAGGCAGCGGATGATAGCTTTTACTTTAAAATGAGTTCAAGAACAAGAACATACTGGTGCAGAGATGGAAGCTGATTAAAAGAAAATTTTACACAAATGTTAGAAAGGTTTTCTAAACCTGAAGAACCACATATATCTACTGTATAATAAAATGGGAAAGTCTGTGTCTGGTTCCTCCGAGCAATCTGATTGGTCATTTGGGCTTTAGTGTGATTAGTCAGTTTGGCTTTGGTGATCCAATTGAAACAGGAAGTGCAAGTGTAAGAAATTCAAGGAGGAGCCACACTGAAGCAGACAGGAGGTGAGCATGGCACCTCACAAATGACAGAGCCCAGAAGCAGGCTGTACGGGAATGCACTGGGCAAGAGAGGCTCAGACACACGAGGATACGCGCTGAAAGGTGCTGGGCGAGAGATATCAAGTATTTTAAAATGTATTCTGTTACCTATGGCTAGTGTGGAATAAATTCTCAAGTTGTGGAGTGTATAGGAGTACAAAAAAATGACTGGATCTCCTTCTCAGCCTTTTATCATTCTCTTTCTCTTTCTCTTTTGTCCCTCTCAGGTTGTTATTCCCTGTTCGGGGTGTGAAAGAAAAATTAACAGCTTGCAAGCTACTTAGGGTTAATAGCCGACAAAGCCATTTTGCTATAACAGCAGGTTGTTCATACAGGCGTCTGTCATAAGACAGGGTGCAGTAAGCTGACCAAGGACAATTGCCAGTTTCTTTAGGGACGCGTCTATTTGACACAGGAAAGATGAGCCTTCCTTCTTTAGGGTCTATCTGACAAGTGAATAAAATAAAATGCTTAAGTAAACGATATCATGCTTTTTAGATTAAGTAAGGGGGAGGAAGAAGAAATTATTAAAAGCCAATCAAAAAAATGTAACTTTGCTCTTCTGCCTTGCAATGTAGAATCCAGGTACTCCTCTATGACTGAATAAAAACCTAATTGATTGAACTTGTCCTGTCCTCCCTGGGGGGGGGGGAGTTTCTTCCACAGGGGTCAGCTACTTGGATTCTCCTTTGCCAGAGATTCCTGTCTTCTGCACCCTCCTTCCACAGTCCTGATACTTTGAACTTGTTGTCAGTTTGCTCTGGCCATTCTTCTTCCAATAACTTCAGTATTCAACACCCTTTGTGGAATACACTTTTTATCCATTCTCTGTACTTGTTCGACCACCTCTCTGGCTTTATCAGTTACACCCGTTACTCCTGCTTTCTGTCTGATGTCTTGGTTTTCCTCTCTGCCTATCAGACTTACGTTTCCACTTCATCATTCCTTTTCTGCTTTTCCCAGCATCTGTTCTTTACATCTTTTCATTGTCCATGTTTCAGAGTTATGGTTCAAATCACTTTATATAAAAGGCTGTCTTGTTGATATTTCACAAAAGTTATCTGAACAGAAATTGACAGGCTATGTTGGGCTGAATGGCTGGTCAAAGTTGTTCCGTATTTTCTTTACTTAGCTGTGAGCTATGGATGTCTCGACGTCTTCAAATGTAACTGCACAGTGCAGCGATCTGAACTACAAGTTTCATTTCATCTGCAGCATGTTTCTAACGTCCTTATTGTCACATGAAACTTTTTTCATGTGCTATTGAACATGCAATCTGCCACCAGGATCAATGTGTAGAACTGCCTTACATCAAAATGGCTGCCTTCCTTACCTTAAAAATATCAGACAACAGTTTTCAACATTTGTAGTGCTGTTAGTCAATTATTTTATATCTTTATCACTTTTGAAGTGTTTACTCTTGGTACCTTTATTTATCTGAGCAGAGTGCTCAATGCTTGATGTTTGTGCTTGCCTTCATAATTGAAAATGCTTTTATTCCTTAGCTGTTTGAGCCTGTAAGCTGTACCTACACCTACCTGTTGGCCGATGTCAAGACTAAGGAAGCAGTTCTGATTGACCCAGTTCTAGAAACGGCTGAAAGGGATGCTCAGTTGGTAAAGGAACTTGGCCTCAAATTGAAGTATGCAGGTTAGTATGTACATTAACATAGCAAGTTCATAATCTACAGCCATTAGCTAACTAATGAGTGCAGCTCAGGTCACCATGGCCCAGCTCAACTGTTGGGTTTCGCTACATCTGAGCTTTTAGTCACTCAGTAATGTTTAGGGTTGAATGGTAAGAAGAACTGTTGACAAGTTGGATTATAATATACGTTTTTTCCCCCAGTATACCAATGTAATGTCATCATAAAAAAGGACATTCAGGTTCAGGTTCAATACCTTTTGATCACCCCTTGTGCAAGCCCTGTCCTCTTCGCTTAGTATCATCCACAATCATCTGGTTCCATGGTTTGTCTTACACATGCAATGCTGGTGACATGTACAGTAGCTCTACCTGTTGCTCCCTCCAGAAGACCACACGGTATCTACTAGAATCTTTGCATGTCGCACTGATATTGCAACATGAAGGAAGGAATAACATCTCCTGCTCAACCTGACAAAGACGGACTTTCTTGTTATCCCACCTCATCCATCTATCCAACATCCTATCTGTGTTCAAAGACAAAGAGTAGATGACAAAGACAACCTGCAGCTGATCAAGCAAGGAGGAGGTAAAAAAAAAAAAAAACGAAACTGTATTTGTTTCTCATTGTATCACCATTTAAGAGGGGGTTTGAAGGAGCGACCGCGTCTCCTTGGGGTGCATTCAGCCCCCCTCTTCACAATGCAAGCGGCAGAGATGCAAAGTGGTTGGCGTATAGCGCAGGCTTCCAAGGACAGGCTTATCAAAATGGCCAGACTGATTATTGCACAGGTTTTACTGTGCACATTGGCCTTTACACCTTGAAAGAAAGAAAATACATTCCTGAAATGCTTTGAGGGATGTTGCTAGTTTATGCTGTGTATTCTGTAACTCTCCTTGTTAACCTTTTAACCAATTTTATATTTTGTTTTCATAGTAATACCTTTTGCAGGACAGTGGGATTAATATGTTTTAAGTTGAGTGCTAATGTGGGGTTGCCATTGGTGTGATGGTTTAACAGTCCATAAAGCACTTGCAATGCACCAAGCCAATCTGTGATCTCTTCTCTTTTGTCCCCAGCAAACACCCACTGCCACGCTGACCATATTACTGGCACAGGGCTCCTTAAGAAAATGCTGCCCGGTTGCAAAAGCATTATCTCTAAGCATAGTGGAGCTAAGGCAGACATCACCATTGACGAGGGGGACACCATCAAGTTTGGAAAATTTGTAAGCATTCTTTTACATTAATAATTTATTTGTACACAATTACACACAAGATGGCACGGTACTGCAGTGGTGAGTAGTCCTACATCACAGCTCCAGGAGACCTGGCTCAGATCTTGGCCTGGTCACTCACTGTCTGCACATTATCACTATAGCTGTGTTGTTGTTTTGTTAATTTATTTTTTTAATCCCCTTCTGTTCCAGTTTCACCCTCTGCATCCTATAGGCACGTGGGACTCCAAATTGATCTCCTATTGTTTTATTATTTATTTATTTACTTATTTGGCTGATGTCTTTATCCAAGGTGACTTACAACATTCAGAGATCTAATTAATCCTAACCACTGCACTGCCTTAGTGAGCACCGTGGTGTGAGTGGGCCCTAAAACAAACTTGTGGCCCATCCAGAGTTACTTCCTGCTTGGATAAGCTCTGGCACGACCATATCCGTGACCCTGAATTAGAATAATTGGATCGATAAATGAATGGATAGATGGACCGATGTTAAAGAGAAAAAAATGTTTAGATTTTTATAACATTTGTTCTCCTGTGTCAGATGCTGGGTTTCATTGTGGTCTGTGGAAATGTAATAATACTATGACCGTCACTTACTTACAGCTGGTATTAAAAACAAAAGTATAATTTGAGAACTCCTACTATCGTCCTGTCCAATTCCATATGCCAACCTTGTAAGAACAGGAAAAAAAGGGAGGAGAGAGGTGCCAGGACAAGTGCAAGAAAAAAGGCAGAGAAGATGAAATGTTTCACATATCAACAGCCTCCCAGCTCCCAGTCAGCGGAGCTGCAGGTAGTCACTTCCTGATGTTTTAAAATGGATGACTTATTAATCCACAATACAACGAGAGAGGGAAGGACCAGGTTATGGAAAGAGCACCTCCAGAAATTATAAAAAAGAGAAGTTAGTATTAGCTAGGCTGCAATACTATACCAGGAGAAAATTCTCCACTTTATAATGGTGAGAAGGAGAGCAAAGCGGTCCAGCAGGAGAAGAATAAGATGTAAAAGATGGATATCAGTAGAGAGGATTGAGGAGAGAGGTTCAGGGACAGGGCATCAGAAGGGTTAAATGGGTAAAAGTACCAAAAAATGTGGAGAAATGTACCAGGAGCATTCAGTGAGTGGAAGTGGGAGTAGAGGTCAGCACCCAGACCCTCAGAGCTCTGTGATCTTTGGAAGACTGTAACTTGTAATGGCCGTTTCTTCACCCTAAACACATGTATGTGTGCATATACTGTAATAACCGTTACCTACCACCTTTATGGACAGTGGCTTATTTTCAGCATCATATGGGATGCTTTTGACTGAGTGCTAATTGGACTTTTATCAAGCCAGACCCTCACATATGACGTATAGGATATTAAACTGCACTGCCTTAGCGAGTGTGGTGTGAGTGAGCCCTAAGACGAACTTGTGCCTCATCCAGAGTTACGCCCTGCTTTGTGTTGAGTGAATTTAAACAAACGTGTATAATGCAGTAAACAGAAAAAAAATAACACAATCAAGAAGATTTCTATATCTTCAACCAACATTTGGATAGCTTTAACCAGTCTGATGAATACTGTATAATTAAGCACAGAATGTCCTACCATTCCTTTACTCATTTGCAGATAAACCTGATAGTGGCCAAGTCCCACAAACCACAGACTTGCACTCTGTGCCGGAGACCTTTTTCCAGTTCAGTTTGTTGTACAGGTGGTGTTATTCCTGCTCGGCATTTGCCTGATGGCCCTCCACCAGTGCCCATTAGGTCAGCTGATGCCACCATTCACTGATATTTCACCTCCTAACCAGTATGTCTCCTGTTGGGCGGGCAATGGCCAAATGGGGACGTCTCTCCACCACTCCCTACAGCTGGCCTTACTGTGGGGTTAAGCCCCAAAAACTATCTTTCCTCCGCACCCACAACCAGTAACTGGCCTTCTCCACCTCCTCTGCCAGCTCTTTAATGGCCTTCTGTAAGTTGGTACCAGTCATACCTGTAGCTGGCAGGAGCCAGATTACTGATTTACCCACAAAGCCCCAGCACCCAACCACTAATGGGTAGGGAAGTCACCCAGCCTGAGTCCTCAGAATCCTTGAGGCGCATGTTCTCATGCAGTACTGGCAGCCCTTCCTCCCAGGGGGATGGTAAGTTCAATGAGGAGGACCTTCCTGGCAGCTGTAGACCGTATTACAGCATCTGGTCCTAATGGTGTTTAAGTGGTTTCTGATGGATAAACCAGCTGCTTATCCAAGTCCACCCTTGTTATGTATTCATCTTGATTTGTAAATGTCAAGGGGTATCCTGTTATTTCTTATATGGTAAAGGGTATGGTTGTGTGCACAGGTGTAATATGAAAAGGGAGTGTGGACTTTAGAGCAAACCGTGTGTATAGAATGAGCGCTAGAGAGACCAGTGTCTGAGAAAGATGTAAGCGTTTGTAGTTGTTTCAGTTTCGTCAAATAAAGTGTTCCTGTTGTTCAGCACCCTGTGGAATTGGTTGTATTTAGACGTATACAGAAGATAAGAGTATATAACAAACTAGCACCACATAATCACACCGCTTTTTTAATGATTTTTAAGCACATGGAAAAAAAAGAACATTTGCAAAATCCGTAATTTAATAAACCACCAAGAAAAGTAACATTGCAACAATGCACGCTACGAACCAACTTACAATCATCGTTCAGTACACACTGCCTGCTCATGTGTCCGCCCCCAACTCCTAACCTGAGTCGCTGTCTGTGCACCTCTGAGCCATGTTGTCTTTTCATTGTTCTTTGCGGTTCCGGCTGCTTTTCTATATATAATCCACCAAGTCACCTGACCATGGTAGTAGCGGGGGGGTGGTGTACAAAGGGCAGGGACGTAATCAGTGCGAGTGTATGACCTGCACTTACTGGGTATTCCTCGATCGTGGGGAACAATTGCAAGCCCCGGTCCCCATCACGAATGGGGTTCAACAGCTTACACACACCTGTCGGCGCCGGGTAGACACACGTTGATCCATTCAGTGTAGCGCGCGTGCAGTACCGGACATCCAAGGGCATCACAGACCTGTTAATGCTCAATCTCACGTGGCTGAAAGCCACTTGTTCCTCTAAGAAGTTGGACGCCGACCGCCTGGCGATTGCGTAACTATTTAGCAGTAGGGAGTCTCGTTCGTTTTCGGAATTAACCAGACAAATCGCTCTATCAACTAAGTACGGCCATGCAACACCACGCACAGAATCGAGAAAGAGCTATCAATCTGTCAATCCTCTCCGCGTCCGGGCCGGGTGAGGTTTCCTGTGTTGAGTCAAATTAAGCAAAATTTGTGTGTGGTGAGTTGTTGCGTCTGGGCACATGAGCAGGCACTGTGAATGCCTTGAGAGCGTGGGTGGATGCGTGCCGGGGAATAATGAGTATCTATATATCTTCTTAGATATAGACAGTGTCAGATGCAGTGTTTGGTGAATTGTTGTAGTTTGTGAGTTACACTCCAGTACGTTGCGGTGAACGCTGGTAACAGTCAGGCGGGCAGGCGTTCTCATCCCATGCTCTTAGAGTTGGTGGCCGTGTCTCTGTATCGGTTCAAGTTGTTGGGCGGTGCTCTGTCGTTTGTATCCCATGGTCGGACGACTTGGTGGATTATATATAGAAATGCAGCTGAAACCGAAAAGAATAATGAAAAGTCAATGTGGCTCAGTGGTGCATGTGTATTGTAGCAGAGACGAAAGCGAGTTGGTGAGTTGTTGTGTCCGGGCACATGAGCAGGCACTGTGAATGCCTTGAGAGCGTGGGTGGACGTGTGCTTGAGTTGGTGGGCTGGGCTTTGTGAGTTGACTGATATGGCTATTTTTTGCGTGTCCCATGGTTGTCTTCCGGCAGTGTGAATGCCTCAAGAGACAGGGTGTCCTTGTTTGGCGAGTTGTTGCAGTTTGTGAGTTAAAAGCTGCAATGGTTTTACACGCTGGTAACAGTCAGGCGGGCGGGCGGGCTGGCGTTCTCGTCCCATGGTCTTAGAGTTGGTAGGCGTGGCTCTGTGTTGTCGGCGGGCGTGGCTCTGTGAGTTGTCGGCATATCCCATCGTCTTAGTGTTGGTGGGCGGGTCTCTGTGAGTTGGCGGGCGTGGCTATATTGTGCGTATCCCATGGTTGTCTTGCCTGTTCTGTCGGCTTAGTGAATTATATATATAAATTGGTGACGAGACGGGTCTAGTGAACTCAACACAAAAGCAGCAATGGCTCAAATAAGAAAAATGTCGGAATAATAAATAACAACCCTCAACTCCCAAGCTCTCCCGGAGGTGAGCACTGACTGCAACATCCCAGCTGCTGCTTTTGTTCGAGTCTCACCGTGTTTAACAAAAACAAAGTCTGGCCAATGGAGTTCTTAAGTGTTATTTGTCACCACCCTGCACCTCTCTAATAGCTCAGCCAACTTGCTCAACCCCAGGTTACCACACGTTACCTCATCACTGTTGAACACAAGGGCACTCCATATGTTGGCTTAGGAGACACGGCTTCCTGTTTTGCTCTCCTTAACAGAACTATGAGAGATGGGCAGAGCAGACTTGTGTATCCTGGAATAAGAACAGTAAGAAGTGTCACAGAATTGAAAGACTGTCTAGAATCAGACCGCTCTGCGCTAACTACTTCAGGGTTTACTTGGCACCCCACTTAAAAGGGGAAAAGGGTGATGGGCACATGTGGAAAGAGCTACATCATCCTGCCATTTTAAAGAAGAGAAATCTGTAATCAACAATATAAATAGTAGGGAGCAGAGTAAAAGTATGGGCAATTCTTGATATTTATTATTATTATTGTATTGTCATAAGATTATATTGTAGAAGAGTAAGATGTTTTGTTGGATATCTAAATGTCCAGCTGTTTTATTTTTACCCAGTAACAAATCTATTTCCAGAGTTTGTTTCCCATTCTTTATTGTTTAAAAGAAAGACATAAAAAGGCAGACATTGGCTTTCAGTCAGTATTGTCGTTTTTTGGTTCCCGTATTGAGTCGCTGCACATTCAAATAGAACAGCAGAATGACCTGTCAGATTTGCACTCCGATGAGGGCAGCAAGGAAATTTCAAAACATTTCCTTTGGTACGCTGCCTTAGAATGACAAACAGCACTTATCAAAGACCTCAACCCTCCTGCCCAATCACATTTTACAACAACAACATTTATGTCTAGAGCACATTTTGATGCAAATGATGAGCTCAAAGTGCTTTACAAGATGAAAAAAGAAAAAATATAAAAATAAAATCAGGCAATACTAATTAACAAAAAATAAAGTCAGGTCCGATGGTCAGGAGGACGGAAGAAACAAAAAAAACTCCAGATGGCTGGAGAAAAAAACAACAAAATCTGCAGGGGTACCAGGGCCACAAGACCACCCAGCCCCCACTTGGCATTTTAGGACCATTAACCCTTGAATTACTGGGTTGCTCAGTTTTTACCCACAGGTCATAAGGCTGTTCAAGAGCCGCTCATATTGGCCACTGGATGTGTGGACCTGATGTGTGCTTCTTTATATCGATCACCTGAAGTTCTCTGCCTGTGCTTGTATTCGCTTTCATTGGTAGAGCATCTGTGCCACTGGGCTGTGGGAGAGACCCGACTAAGAATCTTTGTACTGGGGGCACTTGACCTGGAAGTTGAACTTGGTACACCTTTAAGGAACTGCACAAAGCCCTGGTCGGTTAAGAGCGTGCAGGTTAACCTGTTCCATGATTCTATGTGGTTAACTTGTGCGATGTCTGTGAACATTCAGACAAGGTCATTCAAGGTAATTAGTGGGGTTGTGTTTGGTTCTCAAAGTGTTTCTACCGATGACAACTTTGCTAAAGTTACAGTGGACCATTTACAGCCAACAGTGTGATACGAGTGTAAATTTCTTCATTACAGTTACTCTCATTATTATTATGCTTGTAATTAATATAAAAATATTACATGCATAATAACGTAGTAATTATGATATTATTGGCACCTTTGCTAACACCAGAGGTGCAGAGATGAATAACTTTTACACAAATAGCTGATTAGTTCATGGCAGTAATTTCAATGCCTGTATTGCTCCCTGAAAAAAGCAACACAATCCTCAACATGAACAGCACACTGTCAAATGTTTATAGCCCCTCAGTCACTCCAAGCCAGGAAAAGACCCCAATCAACCTCACAAGCTCACTTTTATTTGGTTTTACCTGCTAGTCTCCACCTCTTCCCTGCAGTCTCCTCATAAGTCCAGTTAGCATGCAGTGTTCCTATTGGCATCACTTGGTGTTCTAAACCCGCTGGAAGACAAGTCTATGGTAGGGGCCTTATGATGGTCTAATTTAAACCTAACATTGCCGGAGTAACATCCCTAAGTCCTAGATTTCAGCCAATGATCCATTATAAAATGTGGTGCCATGGCAGGCAGACAGAGAATTAATACAGCCACCAACATGGAGTTAAGGGATTGCTGTCGCTTGCCAGGGGTTCAGCACTACAAGCATATGACAGTGTGGATTTAAGAAAAGAGTCCCGCGTAGTGGTGGAGTTTTGCTAGAAGAAAAAAGTCACTCAAGCAGTCAGGAGTGGTGTAGAAGTAAAAGATGTCGTCGTCTGTAATAAAGACAGACAGAGTCGTCCTTATCGGTTATTTCAGAGTCCTTCCAAACGGCTCTGACAGCAAGGGGGTTCATTTAAGAGAGATGACGAGGTGAGCCTGTGGATTATGTGGTGTATGCTTACAGGCCATCACACTCGGAGAACCACTGCTCTGAAGACATGTCTGCATTACTTGATATTTAGTAATTACAATGCTGACCACTAGATGGCAATCAAAACAATGGAATATTTCCAGATTTGGCCACTAGATGGCAGATTGTAAACACTTTACATATAAAGCAGGTTAAGGACGTATGAAAGCACAAATGTTACAAACAGATAATCATAAATAAACCAAAAGACAACACATGACAGTTATTGTTGCACTCGGTGCACACTCCCATAAGATTCCTAAACTCAAAAAGTAATAATGATCTCTAACCGTATTCCGTAATAACTCAGCAGGAACTAGAATTCATCCTATTTGGCACAAGAATAAAGGTGTTCTTAAGTCTGTTGTTCTTGAACCTTGACAACCTAAATCTACAGTGTGATGGCAACAAATGAAACTTCAGAAACAGAGTGTGGCGGTGGTCTCACTGAATCGAATCGGCCTGTTTTCTGACTTGCCTGTGATACTCGCAGTGAGAGATGGCTGCTGCAAGCCAATAATTTTACTACTAATTTTAACAATCTTGTTCAAAAACTTTTTGAAAGATTCATTAAAACAAAAAAAAAGGCATCATTATCATTTTGTTTGTTTTAAAACAACTGAATTTCCTTAGAAAGGACAACCATTTGTTATAATAATAATAATTCATTACATTTACAGTGGTGTGAAAAACTATTTGCCCCCTTCCTGATTTCTTATTCTTTTGCATGTTTGTCACACAAAATGTTTCTGATCATCAAACACATTTAACCATTAGTCAAATATAACACAAGTAAACACAAAATGCAGTTTTTAAATGATGGTGTTTATTATTTAGGGAGAAAAAAAATCCAAACCTACATGGCCCTGTGTGAAAAAGTAATTGCCCCCTTGTTAAAAAATAACCTAACTGTGGTGTATCACACCTGAGTTCAATTTCCGTAGCCACCCCCAGGCCTGATTACTGCCACACCTGTTTCAATCAAGAAATCACTTAAATAGGAGCTGCCTGACACAGAGAAGTAGACCAAAAGCACCTCAAAAGCTAGACATCATGCCAAGATCCAAAGAAATTCAGGAACAAATGAGAACAGAAGTAATTGAGATCTATCAGTCTGGTAAAGGTTATAAAGCCATTTCTAAAGCTTTGGGACTCCAGCGAACCACAGTGAGAGCCATTATCCACAAATGGCAAAAACATGGAACAGTGGTGAACCTTCCCAGGAGTGGCCGGCCGACCAAAATTACCCCAAGAGCGCAGAGACGACTCATCCGAGAGGTCACAAAAGACCCCAGGACAACGTCTAAAGAACTGCAGGCCTCACTTGCCTCAATTAAGGTCAGTGTTCACGACTCCACCATAAGAAAGAGACTGGGCAAAAACAGCCTGCATGGCAGATTTCCAAGACGCAAACCACTGTTAAGCAAAAAGAACATTAGGGCTCGTCTCAATTTTGCTAAGAAACATCTCAATGATTGCCAAGACTTTTGGGAAAATACCTTGTGGACTGATGAGTCAAAAGTTGAACTTTTTGGAAGGCAAATGTCCCGTTACATCTGGCGTAAAAGGAACACAGCATTTCAGAAAAAGAACATCATACCAACAGTAAAATATGGTGGTGGTAGTGTGATGGTCTGGGGTTGTTTTGCTGCTTCAGGACCTGGAAGGCTTGCTGTGATAGATGGAACCATGAATTCTACTGTCTACCAAAAAATCCTGAAGGAGAATGTCCGGCCATCTGTTCGTCAACTCAAGCTGAAGCGATCTTGGGTGCTGCAACAGGACAATGACCCAAAACACACCAGCAAATCCACCTCTGAATGGCTGAAGAAAAACAAAATGAAGACTTTGGAGTGGCCTAGTCAAAGTCCTGACCTGAATCCAATTGAGATGCTATGGCATGACCTTAAAAAGGCGGTTCATGCTAGAAAACCCTCAAATAAAGCTGAATTACAACAATTTTGCAAAGATGAGTGGGCCAAAATTCCTCCAGAGCGCTGTAAAAGACTCATTGCAAGTTATCGCAAACGCTTGATTGCAGTTATTGCTGCTAAGGGTGGCCCAACCAGTTATTAGGTTTAGGGGGCAATTACTTTTTCACACAGGGCCATGTAGGTTTGGATTTTTTTTTTCTCCCTAAATAATAAAAACCACCATTTACAAACTGCATTTTGTGTTTACTTGTGTTATATTTGACTAATGGTTAAATGTGTTTGATGATCAGAAACATTTTGTGTGACAAACATGCAAAAGAATAAGAAATCAGGAAGGGGGCAAATAGTTTTTCACACCACTGTATATAGCGCTTTTCTCAGTACTCAAAGCGCTATCCACACAGGGAGGAACCGGGAAGCGAACCCACAATCTTCCACAGTCTCCTTACTGCAAAGCAGCAGCACTACCACTGTGCCACCTGTGTTGTCCCTTCTTTCAGATTTGTTCCGTAATCAAAGGTCAGCTTGTTATCAAGGATTCTCCCGGTGTGTCTGTGGTACCCCGCCATGTCCACAGTCTCCCCAGTTGTTACGTTGAGACACAGATAGGAATGGAATGTCTAAAAGCAACAGCCTTAGAGATGTTTACTTGTGAAAAGGAACAATTGAGCCACTGAATAAACTCCTCAGCCATTGGTCCATGGCTGTCCTCCTTAACTTATCAAAGACTCCGAGCGACAGAGGCCACATCCACACAGCCAAGTTCTCATTTAAAAATAACGTCCGCACCAGCCTCTTCATATCGTTTACAAAAATATCTCAGTCGACCATAACATGACAGAAAATGTATATGACAGCCATTCGCTTAGCATTGCCAGGAACGTCCTTGAAGGGATGGCTATGCCACCAGCCACGAGATTGATCACCAAACGGTAGTGACCGATAAAGATTTTGCCTTTTATTCATGTGTGCAGCATTTAAAACTTAACACAATTTAGATGCATACAGGTAAGCAACTCCTCTGTTTCTGCCATGTTGGAATATCGTTTCCTCTGTGAAGGGTGGCTAATTAGGGAAGGAGCAGAATCCAATCAGGAATTGAGTCTGGGAAGAGCTACGTAATAAACACAAACAAATCACAGTGGGGTTGGAGTCTGCATTTCCATACGTCTACGTTTTTGCCATTCCTCATTGCGACACCAAGCCAGCATTTTTCGGAATGTATGGCTCTGTAGAACATTTTCAGGGGTTAAAAACACTGGGGGGTGGTGTGGAAGAAACACAAAAATGGAGACTGGTGTCCACATTTTAAATGAAACTGTGGTACAGTGGACATAACCAAAATCATCTGCAGATTTTAAGATGTGGCTCTGCTGATGTGAACTCCTGCAGTCACCGTTGCACAAAATAAACCAAAGAGGAGATGGGCAGGCAGACAGCAGCCTTGAGGTAATCCCGTGGATGAAGTAGGATGAAATCTTTGCGAGTACAGCAGGCCTGCATTTCACCGAGGTCTAGTATGCCATTGTGAGGAGAAGGCAGCAGCTTCCTCTGCACCTGTGTGCAAATGTTCATCTCGCTATGCCTTATCATGTTTCACCAATATAAATGTCATCCTAATGCATTAGTGGAACCAGCACTACGTTGATATCTACTTTAAAAGAGGTGGTGAATAACCATCACACCAGCACATTCTCCCACAATGCACAAGGTGCTGTTCTATCCATCCATTCTCCAAATAAACTTAGTTCAAATTTAGGGTTGCTTGAACGTAAATGCCCTTTCCTTCCACATACAGTGCCAGGCAGTAATAAATCTTGGATGGGATGCATGACTTACACAACCACACTTCCTCACATCTGGTTATGCTAAAATCGCCAGCCATTTTGAAGATCTTTGGTATGTGAGTGCAATACTGCAGTACCCAAGCAGCCATGAAAGTGCAGATGCTTCAGAGGCAGGGATGTGCAGTGACCACCTGTGCTCTCCGCCCTTGATGACCCCGTTAAGAATGTACACTAGTACTGATTGTAACATGGAGACTGCCAGTCGTAGATGGATACCATGGTGGATGTGACCTGTACTCAACATCTGCTGTGTGGCACAAAGATTTTGAGTCTAAGAAGGGAGGAATCAGCAGCCAATGTGACAAAAAGCTTTTACAATGTCAGTGTATTAAATAGTTTCATAAGGGTGAGCTCATGAGCTGCATGACTATATGTCAGATTTGGTCCGACAGGAGATGCTGGTTCTGCTCTCCCATGTAATTTGTGGGCAAAAAGAAACTGAATGGGATTAAATATCTAACAGTAAATGCAATTAGATTGCATCACAATGCTATGTTAACAGCTATGGGAGCCTTAAAAGTAAAATTAGCTTTATTTTAAGCAAAACTTTATCATCAGAGAGGTTCACTTGACATTCACCCTGCTTAATCTGTTGAGGATCACGATGGCAACATGCTGAGCTGGACAAGCCAGGACTCTGGACCCATGCTAATGACTACATATAACCTCTAATTCAATGTGCTACTCAATGCCACCTCATTCTACTGTTTTCATACACCCAAGTGCAATGTTACAAAATGCTGTGTCTTGTGTGCCATGTGTTTCTATCAAGGCCTTTGAGAGCAGGATTACTGCTTGAGATTGAATGTGTTTTTGTTTTTTTTTTTTTTTATTCTTGGTTTAGCTTGACGTCTCTTTGATTTTTTGCTCCTTTTTTCTTTTCATAGTACCTGGATTCACTTTCTACTCCAGGACACACAGATGGGTGCCTGACATTTGTGCTGAACGACAAGAGCATGGCTTTTACTGGAGATGCGCTGCTGATTAGGGGTTGTGGTCGGACAGATTTTCAGCAAGGTAGGATCAGTACCCCAACGCTATAGCTAAAGAGAACGTCACCTGCTGGTGTTCAGACACACTTACAGAGTCTGAAAGAACTGCTAATGATTCTCGCTCTTTATTTCCACCTGCTGGTGTTATGCAATTCCATCATTTGCCAGCAGGTGTCAGCATAATGTTTTTCCTGTAATTATACTGCAATCATAAAGCCGTTTGTAACACAAAAACATTCCAACTCTGCCTCATCCAAAACTGTCCTCATAGAATCAAGTGAACACCTGATAAAACAGGAGACAGGGACTTGAAGATAACTTGGTGTCATGTTGGAGCAGTGCATCACTCCACTGCTCAATTCTTTATAGTTCTACCATGTAACAATAATAATTCATCAATATTAGACCCACCTGAGAAGGATCCAAAGCTGGAGGTCTGAGCACCCGTAACTAACATAACATGGCATTCTCAAACCCTCTTAATCCCGTTCATGGTCACAGGGCAGTAAGACTGGATGTAAGGAAGGCCGGCTTAGCGCGTTGTACACAAAGGCACACGCATACTGCACACTCTTACTCAGGACCAGTTTAAAATGGCCAGTTAACCAAAAATAATGTCTTGAGGGACGTGGGAGGAAAAATATGAAATACCATTTATGCCAAAATGAAATAAATAAAATGGCAATTATGAAATTAAAAAAAAAAAAAAAAAAATCACATGAAAAAGTACTGTTCTAGATGTGCCTGAGTCAAAATGTAGAAAAACACGTAATTAAATAAAAGTCAGCTAATTATTTTTTAAAAAGTTATGTAATTATTATGTGTAAATGAAAGCACAAACAAGATTTGGGCCCCCCCCCCCCATATAACTGAATAAATGAAAATAACAAACGCAATGTTTAATGTGTATTTTAGAAGTGTATCGATAGTCGCAAGTCTACTACTAAACTTAAGTCAAGGTGGCGGATAAGCTGGTTAAGAGGTATGCAAGGTGGAAGAGGTGGGCTCAAGGGACCGGACCTGGAAGTGACATCATCCACGTTTCCATTGCTGGTTATCATGTCTGTGGAAGAAAGGAAAGGAGAAGAGGTCTTCTGCAGCAGCGCCAGCCCTCAACTCGGGGTGGGATTGCCATTAAACAACATGACTCCCAAACACACGGGTTTGACATATAGAGACAGATAGACAGAAGTGTATTTGTCCCCAGCATGTGAAATACGGTGTCATTATTTGAAACTTATTACATGTTTTATATCAAAATAATCATATTTTTAAAGACAAATTTTATTTCATGAAGCGACTTTTCTGAGTGGCTCTTTTAAAGCCAGCCCTATTTATTTCTGAATGCCTCTTTTCATGGTGATTTCTTCACTTGTCAATCAAGACCAACAGGCTGAACCTTTTCCTATTGCTTAATCCTTTGCTGTTGATGACTTTTGCCTGATTTAAAGCTGGTAGGCTACTAAAGATCTTTTAGCACTATCTTTCTCACATTTATTTAAACCAGAAAAGTATCGAGACAGCAAGAGTTGCGATTATTCATTTTGCAGACGAAATATACAGAGATAAGTTAACATATTGTCGCTGTGCATTTCTCACTGTTACAAATGATGGTAAAAGAAGACCCTGTTACTCTCCTGCTCTCCCCCTACTACTGCTGGTGTATCTGATCGTCCGCCCCTTCACACTGTTGTTTTATCTGCTGTCTCTTTCACTCTCCCTGATTCAGCAACAACAACTCTTATCTCCTGCTCAGAGCTCTGTATCCTCTGTCTGACAATCTCTACCTGTCATCTTGAATGTTCTTGAGGCTTGTAGAGAGCAGAGGCACCTGCCCCATCCCCTTCTATCGGGTCCCTGTCATTCAAGCATTTAACCCCGCCAATCCGATGAGCAGTCTGTCGGCCAAAATATTTCTTTTGAGACAAATTCATGGATTGGTAGATAAGAGATCTTGAAAATAAAGTTGATAAAAGAGTTTATCACTAGTTTAAGGTCAATTGAGTTGCGTGCCCCGCAGAAGGTCACCTGGAACGTGTCACATAGAATACCGAGGTCAAGTTAGCTTGATGTTTGACATTCAGATTCAGAGTTTCCATTAAGGTTGTAGCGGGCTACATAAAATGTCAATAGTGTTTGTTTAGTCTTTGTAAGTGTTGCATTTGTCTGACCTTTTGTTGTGTATAAAATGTATATTTACTTAAAAAAGAGTTCCCTCACTGCTTTGGCAAGGACGTCGCCAAACACAGCAGTTGACCCTTTAGGAGGTGGGCTTTCCTGTTTAGTTCCGGTTTGTGTACATTATAAGCCAAGACCGCGCATTTTCGAAAGAGGAAGAAGGAGAAAGGAGGCATAGACAATGACCCATGTACCATCACAAGACACTTTACAAAAGAAGTAAGATGACTGTTTGATGAGAGACTGAAACTTGAGAACAGAATTGACATTTAATAAAAACAGCTACAAGAAAATCAGCAAAACCAATGTTGACACACGTGAAGAGAAACTTGGAGATGAGGAAGACCTGACCTCAAGAATAGAGAACACTGCAGGGAGCCAACCGGGAGAGTAAACAACTTGATGTAAAGCTCAGTGAGGACAAAAACAAAGCACCATCGTGAACTTCAAGGCGTGAACACAGGAAGAACAGCAGAGAAGTGGACATAGTAAGAGGCAGCCCATCATCCTCAATTTGATTGATTTTATCAAAGGAAATTGGAAAGCAAACCCAGAGAGAGACTTTTGTGGATTCTGCTCTCCATCTTTGCATATGTCGATGAATAGTTTGAAGCGAGACTCAGGACTGCAAGGCAAGTGTCTTTCATTATGGCATCTTCTTATCGATCTGTATGTGAATGTAACAATGATGAGGACTCAGAATTGTGAGTGTTGACAGCTTTACAGAGCAAATTAATGGCAACTTTTTCCAGATGGTTGTGTGTCTGACAGGAGGCTGGTGTGCCAGTACAGGAACTAAGAAGAAAACTGCAATGAAGACCTGCTGTGTATCCTCAGCATTAACATTTACATTTGTTTAGAGCAATGTTATTGTCTGTAAGCTTACATAAAATTTGACAGAAGAGAAGATCCTTCAGTCCTTCAAGCTTGTTGGGTAAACTGATACAGTAGATAGCCAAGTGGTCTCAAGTCAGTTAATTACTGTCAGGTGGCTTTTCTCGCTGCGTTGCTCCCGTTTTATACATGTGTTCTGCATTTTTTTTCTCAGTGTGATTAAACATCTTGGATTTCAAACCTAGTAACTTGTCAACAGGTTTAATCTCTTTTCTTTTCTTTTCTTTTTAGGTTCACCAAATAAATTGTACCAGTCAATCCATCAAAAGATTTTCACGCTCCCTGGTGAATGCCTGGTATATCCTGCTCATGACTATACAGGTAAAAAGGAAGGAAACCAAGAGATTTTTGCCATTTACAATTAATTTTTGACTTTTCATAATTTAGCATAATAATTAACAGCCATTTGTTTGTTCTTCAGGTAGCACTGTCTCAACAGTAGATGAGGAAAAAAGACTAAATCCACGTCTTATCTTGAAAGAGAAGGAATTTGTCTATGTCATGAATAATTTGAATCTTCCTAAGCCAGACCAAATAGGTAACACTCGCCATATTCTTGGAAATACTGCAGTACTTGTGCTCATCTGTCTGTCTGTCTGTCTGTCTGTCTGTCATGTGGTGCCTTTCATGTCTGAGTTTGTCTGTCTATTGATCACACTGTGCCTTGGACCTGCCTGTCTGTCTGTCTAATCTGCCTCCATACTGATCATATAGTGACAATCTGTCTACAGATTAGGGAATAATAACACTGAAAAAAATTAAAGTAAGTGAAAAGTACTTCTAAGAACTATTGAGCTATTAAAAAATTTGCATTTACAATTTTTTAGCTTACTTTAAGAAGTTTTGTCAAGTAAATTTTGCTTACCCCATAGGCAGATATTTTTGCTAAATAAAAGCAAAACAGCTCCCATTTAAAATCTTCCTTGTCTAGATTTTGTATATGCATTTTTTTGCAGTGTAATAATACATTTTATTTATATATACCATCTGTCTATTGATCACCAGTGTTGGGGAATGTTACTTTTAGAAGTACCTTTGTTAAATTACTTGATACTTACAAAAAAAATGTAACTAAATATGTTACATAGCTACTTATGAAATGTAAATTATTACATTGTGCTACATTTGCATTACTTTCTCGTATACGAAATATAGGGAAAGTATTGTAATCGACCAAAGATTCGATGTTGAGATTTTGATGAACCTCAGCGTTTTAAACCTCCCTGACTTTAAAACACAAAAAACAAAACAAAACAAAAAATTTTATTAATTTTATTACAATCAAATAACATTCCATACAAGCAAGTCAAGTTTAACAAAACTAGGTTTGAAACAAGTCAACCCCCACCCACGAGAAAGAGACCTGGGCCAACAGAGTAAAACTTTAATAATAGTAAAAATATGTACATAAATAAATGAATAAAAAATGAGGGGAGAGAATCTGCCTCCTCAATTGAAATGCTTATTCTAAAATGTTATCGATGAAATCCTGCCAAGTTTTGAAAAAGTTTTGTACAGATCCTCTAAGTGACAATTTGATTTTTTTCCAATTTTCTCGTATACAAAGTATAGGGAAAGTATTGGAATCCTCCAAAAATTCGATCTTGAGATTTAAATGAATCTCAACGTTTTAGACCTCCCTGAGTCTGAAAATACCATTTTTGGAACTGTGTGTGTGTAAACACAATAACTTGAGTATGCTTTCACTTAGGTCAACCAAATTTTGTATACAGGTATTAAGTACAAAACGTAGATTTCGATCAACTTTTGGGGTATTTCCGTTAACCGGAAGTGGTACTTTACCTTTTATTCAACATTACTTTTATAATAATTGTTCAATATATTATTAATTTGATTTGATTTGTTGTTGATGGTCCTTTAATGTACATAATATAAAAATAGAATCATTGCCTTGTTTACTCCTCAAATATCCATCCCCATATCTGAGTATATTAGAAAGTCAAGGGGAGACCACTCCTGATTTTTTTTCATGGCCAATATTTGTTATTAAGTCCTAAGCCCACACATGAACCTTAATGAAACTGACCAGAAACACAGCTACACTTAATCATTTTCTTGTGTTTTATAAAAAATTGTAGTTCTTCATTTAGCGTGAAGTAAATAATACCCATCCCCTTTTCCCAAGATTTGATATAGGGGTGCCACCCGATCACACTGTTTCAACAAATCTTTAGGAAATAGCTACCTTAAAACTCTGACTATTTATAGGCTTCTCTTACTGAATTGCACGCAGCACACTCTTTTCTTCTTGACTGTGCAATTGACTCTGCAGAGGACGACCACCAGACGTGTCCAGCACATTTGCTTCTTGCCTTACATCAGTGCTGCTGTGATAATCGGTGGCTCCCTGGTACCCTGAACTGGGTTGGTTCAATTTACCCCTCAGCACATGCAGGATTAAATGTATATGAATAGAAAGGCCGTTCTGTTCTTGTTACATGATTGCATGCTACACTTGTGCTTCACTTTTTCCCCAGTAGATGTCACCAGATTGCCAGAGCACACGTGTGCAGGATGTCCCCAAATATTTCTGCTATATAACTCAGTGGTTTTTTTTTTGGAGTGTCAGATACAAGTTTCAATAGTACTGCAGTAATGTATTTGTTCAATAAAGTTTAGTGTGCAGTTACTTTGAAAAGTAATCTGACTACGTAACATGCATTACTTTTAATGCATGACCCCAACACTGTTAATCACATGGTGCCTATCTGTTGATCAAATAATTCATGTCTGTCTGTCTTTCGATCAAGCAGATTATACAGTACCTACCTGGCAAATCTACTGATTACGATTCTGTGTTTCGGCAGAGCTCATATTCAGTAATAAAACAGTTAAATTTAACTTTGGTAGGGAAAAACTTTAGCAAAGCCTAAGTAAAATAAACTGTGCCGGAACATTAGAACAATCTGAACGAGAACAGGCCATTCTGCCCAACAAAGCTCGCCAGTCTTATCCACCTAAATCTTCGAAAATTTAATCAAGTCGAGCTCTGAAAGTCCCTAAAGTCCCACTGTCCACCGCACTGCTTCGTTATTTACTCCATTTGTCTGTAGTTTTCTATGTAAAGAAAAACATATTAATGTTTGTGGAAAATGTACCCTTAAATTTGTGATCTGATAGCCTTTTACATGTTGACACAGCTGATGAGATATGGGTCAGATATAAAAGTGTTTTATGTATGAAGCAGGATGAGTTTCAAAGGAAAGAACGGATAGACGAGGCGTATAAGACCACTAACTTCATTGCTGATTGTAAGGCGTTTGAGAGCACGAGGGCAACAGTAAAAAGGACATTAGGAAGGCTAACGGGCGGTTGGAGAGAAATATTACAGAAAAGGCGAAAGACCACCCAAAAAGATTCTTTCAATACTTTAGTTGTAAAGTCAAGGAGGAGGCATAGAGAATTAGGAATGGTGAAGGTGAGCTGAAATATACAGACAGTGAAACAGCAAATGCTTTGAACTTCATTGAAGTTTATACTTGTGAGGAAGTTGATAACCCCAAGGTAACAGGGACTACTAAGGATGTACGTGTGTGTGTGTGTCTGTCTGCCTGTCTGTCTGTCTGTCGGTGAGTCAGTCTCTCTGTCTGTCTGTCTGTCTTTCATTCTTTGTACTGATCATATTGTGGCTATTGATCATATGCCACCTTTTTAACTACACAAAATATTTCAATCTTTCATATGACTGCACTGCAACCCTGCTGTGGATAAGCAGGTTAGGAAGATGGATAGTGCAGGTTAGATTAAATGGTATATTAAATGTAGAGAAGGTGAAATATAGCAACTATAGTAAAGTCATGATGAGATTCCACCTAAATGGTAAAGGAGGAAGCTGCCAGTGAGTGTTTGAGTCTGGGTTTGGGTTTGACTCCCAGTCCTCTAGTGGTGTGGAGATTGCATTTTCTCTAATTCTCCAACCCCTTTCTGATGATGTAAATGCTGCATTACTTTGCCCTCTATTTGGGCACTTAGGTGTTTCACCTGCAGTGGAGTGGCATAGCATCCAGGTTTTGTTTCTGCTGGCCAAATAGTGTTGAGCTCTTAACAGCCTTTTAACACAGGAAGCAAATTCAGAAAAAGGGGATAGGTGGGCTAAGCATGGGCCACAGAACTGAATGGTTGTTGTCACTACATGTTGTGGGATTGTCCACCCTGATGCCTACAGTAAAGATCTTGTGGTTTTCTTCTTTACAGACTTTGCAGTTCCAGCCAATCTCATGTGTGGTGTCCAGGACAAGTAATGGGCCAAGTTTCTTCAACAGCAATTTAAAGTGAACACATTTTTAAGTATGTGGTGCCAGAGAGAAAATGGGGAAATCATTTTGTTTAATCGGTTCTATACTTTAAAAAAAAATTTGTTTCTTATTCTCTTTCACTAGAAAAAAAGCCTTTTTAAAAACAGAGTTCAGAAGCTGGCACAATTTTCTTTCTGTATCTGTGTGCCATTTGAAGCAGTTCTTGTTCAGTTTTTGTTCTAAAGACTAGCTTAACTAAATTCTGCCTTCATGGGGGCAGCTTTGGTTTTATGTGCAGAAAACAAGCAGCTTGCTGTCCCCGGGACTGATGGGGTCTTAGCTTTGCTGTTCAGGCATTAAGGGGTTTCACTTGCCACAATGCTGCTGATTAAGTAAGAAGCATCACTAGTTCACTAATCGTTACACAAAATCACTGAGGAATTCTGAAAATATTACAAAGTCTAATCTGGCCATGATTAGTATTTTAAATATTATTCATCTGGCAATGATTATGGGGTGAATTAACACGTCACAGCATTTCACTGGAGCACAGCAATGCCTTAGGAGTCTAAAATGTATTTATACAATTAAAGTCCCATCGTTCAAGCAAATCACAGCTCTTGGGTACATGAAGTGAATTTATGTGAATTGTTTATTGTCTCATGAAGGCGTTATTATAAAATGTGACCAATTATGGGAGACATCCCAGTAGATGAGTGCAGTTAAGAACACACAGCAGCATGAAGAGAAAACCCGCTGAGCTCAACAAAAGACACATCTCATGAAATGACAACGATCACATTGTTAGTGTTTTCAGGTGAGCTAGCCACGTAATAATCACCAATCGGTTTTATATTCTGGGACTTTGGGGGAATGTTTTCTGAAAAATTAAACAAATACACAAATAAATAAATGTATCATGAAATATGACAATAAATAAATAACAAAATGACAACTTCTTAACGTGCTTGTGCTTGCATTGTATTAAAAAAAGTCTTCCAGAAACAATTGTAATGAAAGCTGATCTTGTAAGTTGCTGTGGGCAAAGGTGTCTGCCAAATACACAATAATAATAATAATAATAATAGTGATATTTTATTCAGCATGTCATTATGCCATTCATCCTTGAAGGTTCGCCTGTTATGTTTCAGAAAGCTTTCTAAATTCACAGCACACACCTAAACGAAGGTCTCCACTGCAACTTCTTCTCTTTCCCTTTCTCTGTGAGGGGTCAGCATGTCTTAGTGTTGCTCTCATTGCCTCTCCGTTTGTTTCTAAGCATATATTTATGTCTTGACGATGTTGGTTGATTTACTCTGTCCATCTCTTCCTTGTTTTTTTTCCTGCTCTTTGCCCTAAATATCCATCCTCCACTCTTTGCATGTGCCCATACCATCTCAATTCTTCAATTTTGTCTCTAATAGTCCTTATTTTCACCTGCTGCCTGTATTCTTCATTAAGACTTCAGACTCCTAATCGTATTACTCTTAGGCACTTCATCCCCATAGCCTCCAGTATTTTTATCTGTTGCTCTTTCTGGTCTTTACGTTTTTTCCACCCTACATTACAGTGACTGTAACCAGAGCCCCAATGCCACCAAGGTACCCAGCACTAAAACATTAGTTACTAACCCTAGCTTGGCCACTAGCCTTAGTCCTGGGAGAATTGTGTGCAATGCAGGACTGCATGTTTGAGGGGACACGCACTCGCTCATATTTGGAACATTCAGAGATGTCCGTTGACCAAAGCTGCATAACTCAGTGATTGGAAAAATTCAAAGGGAAGTTCTGCTTCTATGAAAACTGAGTGGCATTCCTGACCTACAGTATGGCAGCAACATAGAAGGTACTGCATGGTGCTTGGCATTCCTCAGTGCCTTTGGGTGAAAGTGTAGGTGGAATATTAAACCAAACTCTTTCTCAAAGCCACTCAGTCCAATTCAGGGATGAGCAGGGCAGGACCTTATCATAGCAGCAATGTCCACAAGGCAGGAAAGAGCCTGGTTAAGGGTGCCAGTCCATCTGTGTCCACATGTGGTCCAATATGGAATCACTAAGTATCTTGAGATGTGGAAGAAGGAAAAGCCACATTGACTTGAGGTGGACATTGGAAGGGTTTTCGTTTGTGGCTCGGAGTTGCAGTCAGTGAAGTTGTGATGAACAAAAATCATTTGAATTGGTGTGCAAGATGAACATGTGATACTGGATTGGTGGAGCTGTCTGAGCCACCATACACTAATAAACATTTTCTGCTTGTCAGCTGTGATTATTAAATGGTAATGTGGCATTACAGCTCATGTCAGGACAGGCCCAGTAAAACAATGGTGTTTAGTCTGCAAACACAAGTAAGCCACGCCGTCAGGAGTGATGGCCTGTTTGTTCCCTGTCAAGACGTCAAGTGTCAGCTAAATCTTTACTTCTGTTTTCCTTGCATTTATGCAGCGCCAACAGTCCAGTTTTCCTTCCTTCTTCCAAAATGTGCGGGTTTGGTGTGCCAGTTACTTGTACCCCATTTAGTTTGTAGTGGTGGCCAAAATTTTAATCACGTAATTTCAGGCAAAACAAGAGAAAAATGCTTATGGTGTAGTGAACATAATGGCAACCAACGGGAAACAATGTGAAAAAAGCAAAAAATCCTTGTGTAACTCATGTCACATAATCCATATGTCCGTTAGCCACTCGTGTGCTCAAAACGTGCAAACTGCCTGCTTTTTTCTTAAAATATTATTAATACTTAACTTCTGGAGAACTCAGTGTAGAAGATAAACAGGAAAGACGCATTCCCATAATGCTGTGCATTTGAAAAGTAAGAGTAAAATATACTTGAAACTATGTGCTTGTTAAACTCGGACATCCTGACATGTGTCCCAGGACAAACAAACAAGATGATGTACATGAGAAGTTGTATTTCTTGTACTTGGAGGACTTTTTCTATGTGTAACTTGTTTGAGATTTTACATAACACTTCATTCAGAGGTCTGTTTATGGAGTACACACCTTGTATCTAAGGCAGGTCAGGTTGGGGAACCTGCACTGGTACCGCACGCCGGCACACCCGCCACACAACAAAACAGCTTGGGATCCTGGTTAGCAACCCTGCAGGCAGACGCACAGTCCAGTCCCCACCCTCCGGAAATGGTCATCTATCTGCCACAGCCAGGTGTTACATGGGCATCCCTTGGCCTGGTCCAGCCACTCAGGTCCTCAACAATGAGCCGGATTAACCTCAGTTAATGGCGCCGCATGGCTGTAGTGCCGTAACTAACACTCCATCACAATGCAGGTCATGTGCCTCATTTGGGACTCCATGAGCAACATTCTCACAAACGGAGCACCAGGACTCTAAAGACTTGGACCCAAAAGCAGTGTTGCCTACTGAAATTGTGGCAATCCAGGCGATCTCCCTTCCCTTTCCAGTTTGGACAATGAGTCATTTTCCAGTTGGTTGGAATGAAGCCCATCTCCCAAATGGAAGCAAAGATTGCTTGCAATGCCAAGAGTACAGCTATTGCCTCCAGCCTGGAGAAGTTCACCCCGGACACCACAGATCCCTGAAGCCTTCCCTGTCCTCAGCTGGTTCACCACCTGTGCCATCTCAGTGAGACTGGGAATCAGCCTGAAGAACCATGGACTCAGAGATATCCAACATCCTAGAGGGAGGGTCACTTTTACACAGCTGCTCAAAGTAGCCAGCCCAGCGGGTCACAACTGCAGTGTCACCCATAAGGACCGTTCCATCTGGTGAAAATTAACATATTTTCAAATGTGTTATGTAAATGAGCCTAGCTGATTAAATGAAGCCATCCATCCATCCATTATCCAACCCGCTATATCCTAACTACAGGGTCACGGGGGTCTGCTGGAGCAATCCCAGCCAACACAGGGCGCAAGGCAAGAAACAAAACCCCGGGCAGGGCGCCAGCCCACCACAGGATTAAATGAAGCTCTCTGTTAAATTTCTTCAGTCTGCCATGATTCATCAACAAGAACTTATAGGTGTCAATAAAGAAAGTCGGCATTTGGAGTCCATATATAATGATGGTCTAAGACTCTTCTTTATTTATTGAGTATTATCTGCAACATTACATGTACATTTCAATGTCAGTATAGTCAGCGTTTCAGGGCAGAGTACATTCATCTCAGTATACGGTGTTAATGTGCCTCAGTATGGAATGAAAGCATTTCAGTATGCAGTGTATACACGTCAGGGCAAAGTGTATCTGGTTCAGTATCCAGTAGAGTCTGTGTGTGTATGTGTGTGTGTGTGTATACATGTGTGTGCTGTCAAAGTAGGATTTATGTCCTAAACAGCACCACACGTTTCTCCCCAGACTCGGACCTGAAACTCATGTGAGTGCACTGAAGTAAGAAGTGGAAACATCACAAGTTGGAGCTTTGAGAACTCCAGTAACACACAAACGTGTGAAGGAACAATCAGAGGCTTTGAGGGTACAGGTAGGAAGGTGCAACAGGGCTATGGCTATAAAGAAGGGTGGGTGAGTTTTATGTCTATCTAATTAAAGAACGCAAAAAAAAAAACATAAAACTTTAACCTATTTTGGCATTTAGTTGTCCCTTTCTACATATTCAAATACCTACATCGTCCTGTTAGCGCACCAGGAGAGCACTAAGTGGGTGAAACATGAAGGCAGTAATAAGTAAGGGCAGGGTGTCTTCATTGATTTAAAGAGCAATAGTGGGGGGACATGATGAGAGGAAGGAAGAAAAAAAGGACCAAACGTGGGATGAAGAATGGCCAGCAAAAGAAGAGAAGAACATATGGGAATTACAAAAAGAAAACACAACACCAAAAACACTAGAGGAGCAAGAAAAAGATGAAAGCAGGAAATAATAAGCACAGAAATGAGGTGGAAGTGACGGTGAAGGCTTGAGGTGTGGCAACAGCAGCAGAGCCAAAGTCATCTTGAAAACGAATCCGTTATCAGTGGGAAAACTGCACAAATGAAAAGAAGTGAAGTGAAGGTGCCGGATCTTTATCTATTTATCCATTTATTATATAATGCCTTTCACAATTATTATTTTGCACCTTATCCAACTATCATAGAGTACCTTTATCTATGTGTTATGTAGTGCTGTTCACATCTATCTATCTATCTATTCTATAGTACCTCTCACCATTATCCATCTATAATATAGTGCCTCTCACAATTATCTATGTGTTTGTCTATCCATTCTATAGTGCCTTATCTATTACATTGCACCTTTCACTATTTATCTATTAGTGTCTTTCCTTCTATTATAGTGCCTTTCACAACTATCTATCACACTGTCTATTATATGCAGGTAGTGCCTTCTCTATCTATTTATCCACTATACCAAGGGTGGTCTGTCTGTCACACAAAACCTCGCACACCCTTGGCTTTGAGGCCTGATTTTTGGCCTTGGTCTCAATCGAGAGCTCATGCTCCCATGAATCGGTCAGACAGGCTACCTCGGCCACAGAATTCACCCTTGGACCCTTCACAAGACATGCGTTGATGCAGACAGGAGAAGCACAGCGGAGGCTTTAGATCCTTCTCACAGCGAGCAGGGTTGCGGACAGGGATGGCTGTGCCAGTGAGGGACATTTGCACAGGCCGACTGAAAGTCATATGTGGCCGAAGCGATGGGAATGCAGGCACCTTCACCCCATTATTGGGTTTCTGATCGACAAAGTGACATGGCTAGTGATGAACAAGTCTGTAATTGGAAAGTGCAGTGCTGGACACAGTGACATGGCAGAATGAAAAGCAGTGCTATACCAAAGATCCCCATGTTCCCTAGTGTATTAAAAAATAAATAAAGTGACGTGAGGTTCAACTGAAGCTTGTGGTGGCCTTGATTGCGTGGAAGACAGCTCAGTCTCTTTCTCTGAGTGTCTTTGTCACCCTCCAGTTTGACTCTTGACGTGTTATAAAGCGCCATGCGTCACCCTTCATGTGTAGACTCTCCGTGACCTCGTCCTAGATAATGAGGGTCAGAAAACGGACCTGTGGAGGACACTTTGAGGATGGGGGGTTGGGGGGGGACAGCGTAATGATGAACTCCTGTTGGTTCAATGACCTTTTGTCTTGATGGTGAGTCAGGGCTCAGTGACGTTGCACATTTCTAGAAGCCATGGCTTCCTAAGAGCTTATCTGGTGAGCTCATGGGCTGCTGACTGTTGTTGTGCCCACTTGAGCAGGGGTTGTTAGATTAGCGATTCGTCATCATCATTCTTTAAAGCTCCTTCACGTGGCATTACTGGGGCTGCCAGGAGATGATCATGGCAGTCACAGCTCCATGGACGTGGGTTTCTTTCCCAGCCTGGCATGGGGAGTCGACACACACACACACCTGAGAAAGTGGAAGAAACAGCAAAATAAATGGCATAAAAATCTAACCCAGGTGGCATAGTGTGCCAAACTCCAAATTAGGGCTGCACGATTAATCTTTTTTTTTCTCATGATAACGATATTTATGACCCACGATCAGTTAATAAATTTCGTTGCGATTTTACAGTATAAAGACCAAACTGTTTTTTATGGGCTGAGTTTACGGATTGGACTGCGTCACTATGACGTTACTGCGTCTAGATTGCAAGCGCTTTCTGAAGCAGTAGAAGTCAATAGCAGCAATAACAGTCAGTCAGAATAAACATACGATGGCGGAGCAACGTAAGGAAGGTGCAGAAGTGCGATCGTTAGTTCCTAAAAAAGGGGTCATACTCAGTTGTCTGGAACTATTTCGATTTCGAGGAATGTGATGTTGATCAGGTACGAGTCTTGTGCAAACTTTGCTCCTGTTCCGTCCAAACGTCCCAAGGTAACACAACAAACCTCATCAACCACCTTAAAAGCCACCACAAAGTACACTATCAAGAATTTCAACGACTGAAGGCACAAACAGCAACAACAAAAAATTACCAGCCATCCACAACACAGACAACAATATCAGGGACATTGTTCAACGCAATACCATATCTGCCTAGCTCGCAAAGACACCGGGAAATAACAGAGGCGATCATGTACCATATAGCCAAGGATGTGTGTCCAATAAACACCGTGAGCAGTGAGGGGTTTAACAAAATGATCGCAACACTTGATAAAAGATATAGCATTCCCTCACGCAACCATTTTTCCAATGTTGTGCTGCCCTCGCTGTATGCGAAATGCCGAAAAGAAATAGAAAGAGAAATTCTCAGGCTCAGCCTTGAATATTTTGCTGCCACGACCGACTTATGGTCAAGCAGAACTGCGGAACCGTATTTGAGCTTGACAGTTCATTTTATTGACAGCGAGTTTGAGATGAAAAGCAAGCTTTTGCAAACTTCGTTTTTCCCACAAGGACCATACAGCGGAGTTTATTGCAGTGGGCCTCAAAGAAGCGATGTCCGCTTGGGGCTTGGTGGAAGAAAGACTTGTGTGCATCACAACGGACAACGCAGCTAATATGATTAGGGCAGCATCTGTGAATAACTGGCCGAGGCTACACTGCTTTGGTCATAGACTTCATTTACCAAAGGAATAATCGTCATTATTAATCGTGATAAAAATTTGAGCAAAATAATCGTGATAATCATTTTTTCTGTTATCGTGCAGCCCTACTCCAAATACAGAAAAGCATTTTCTTTGAGTGACTGGGGCCTCTCATCCCTAATACATGACTTAAGAATACAGATGGGCTTTACTTGGGGTACGGTGACTTGTAAACTGTGCACAGTATACAGCAAGCAGAGGACCTCCTGGGATGAAGAGCAACATGGGACAAGTGGCACATTAGGCTGGAACTCAACTCCTGTTACCAGTACAAACAATCTTAAGATGTTTAATTGGGATTTTCTTTTTATCCAAACTGGGGTCCTGGAAACTGGAGTGCCCACCACAAACCCACAAAGACTCGTGGAAAATGTGCAGATGCCACATATCCACAGTGTAAGGGCAGCAACTGAACTCAAGTCTCCTGGAGCTGGGTGGCATCACTTCTAACCACTGAGCCACCTTATTACCTTCTCAGCCCACCCCAGTCCCCTTTCTCCCAGTCCCCAAGTCTATAAACAAAAGACGCCTTAGTGGAGTATTAAAGAGAGGCCTCCATTTCTTTGACTGAGCCACGGGTTGGGCAGATAAGGATAAGCACAGACTGGCAGGAGGACACCCAGGAGACTTGAGTGCCAAGGTGAGTCAGCAGGGCGTGCGCCAGGCCTTTAGTCAGCTGCTCCACAGCCAGATAAGGACGTTTTGTTTTTTTTCTGCCAATTTTGATTGCGCTCGAATGGATTGCCACATATTCAAATTTTTTTTTTAGGAATGGAGACAAGGGGGGGGGGGGGGGGAATTTGCAGAGGCACAAGCAAACAGAACAGCCATGTGCAAAAGTAAGTGCACCCCGGAAATGTGGTTTCTTTCTTAACGTACTTATGGGGATTTACCAAGCTTTGATCTTCACATAAAAGAATCAGTTTGGTGTTACATTATCAATAAATGGAGACCCATTTTATTTTGTGTCAAGGCAGAGGTGGGTGGAGAATGAATGTGCTTCAGGCATCTCTTAACAAGCTCATTATGTGCAAATGTGTACCCTGTGAGGAACTGGCACCCTAAAACCTTGTGTCCATTGGCTCCAACTCCCCATGACCCAACTCTGGTTTAAGTGGGTTTAGGAAAGGATGGACAGATGGACAGTCTATCCCAGCTTACAAAACTAAACCCTTGAGTAGTCTGCCTACCAGAAAGACGCCAACGCCTCACCCTTCAGACCCTCCAAAGACTGTGGAGCCTCAATGTCTCTCTTTCTCTCTCTCTCTCTCTCTCTCTATGCCCACTGAGTCGGGTTTAACATCATGGCAGAGTTGAGCACGATGGACAGGGTGCCATCCTACTGCATGGCATGCCCACACATGCTATTCCACTTGTTTGAGGAAATCCACACTGCAGATGGTAAGAAGAAGAAGAATGTGGAGATCTAAAAGTGAGAGCACTGTGGCTGAAAGCTGAACACAAATCCAGCCTCCATGAGGTGGCCATCACCCCAAGTAATGTGCAACCAGTCTGCTCTTTCATCATTGAGTTCTGCCTTTCTTATGGGTTTGCGGGGGGGACAAAGAAAACAAAATGATACTAAACCCATTTTCTAGAACGTGGGTCCCGGTGTTGGTTAACTGCAATCTCTCTGTGCGTTGATGCATTCAAATATCCAATTAGAACGAGATCTGGAAATCATTTAAAGTGAATCAAATCCCGAAGACGGACACACTGTGAATGTTTAGGACCTCCAGTTTGCTCACAGAATTTAAAACGCAACTCAACGGACATCCTGTTCAAAATAAGAAGTAAGTTTGAATTCCGTCTTTTTTTAGCTATAAAAATGTCAGACATGTTAAAAAAAGCAAATCAACTGGACTAACATTTGCAATGTGATGAATACGGAGATGGGCACCAAAAACAACATGGCTTTGTTTTTAAATGGTAGAGCTAACTCTATAGGGTTCACATTCTGGATTCAGTCAGTCCCTGGCCAGTTAAAGACGTCTGATGATGGCAAACTGCTGGTGATGATGCCATCATGACCTGCACTGTGACATTTCATCACACTGTGACACCTTCATGAGAACGTTAGTAGAGAAGACGTCTAACAAGTTTTAAAACCCCTTCACTCTCTGCACACTTTATGGTGCTGTAGATTTAATTTTTAAATGGATACAATATCCCATTTTTGCCCATCAATCTACACTCAATAACCCATAATAACAAAGTGACGACATATGATCAGAAAGGTTTGCAATTTTTAAAAAAAATAAAAACTGAAATCTCTTTCCTAGAAGTATTCAGACCCTTCATTCAGTACTCTGTAGAAGCCCCTTTGGCAGTAATTTGAGCTTTGAGTCTTTTTAGGAACTCTCGACAAGCTTTGCACACCTGGATTTGGACAGTTGATCCCAATCTTCCTGAGTAGATCCACCATTAGATTGGGTGAGAAGCGTCTGTGAACTGCCATCTTCAGGTCTCTCCACTCATGTTTAAGTCTGGGCTTTTGGCTGGACCACTCAAGGATGCTCTGAGACTTGTCTCCAGTCCATTCCAGCATTGTCCTGATTGTATGCTTTGGGTCAGCCCAGTCTGAGGTGGTGTGCACTCTGGAGCAGGTTTTCTTCAAGGAGTTCTCATTTTTCTTTCAGTTCTGACCAGTCTCCCTGTCACTGACTGCACCTCCATAGCATGATGCTACCACCACCACCACCACCACGCGTCACCCTGGGATGATACCAGGCAGGTGATGAGCAGTTCCTGGTCTTAGACATCATGCTTGAAGTTCTGCACAGAAATTTAAATTTTAGTCTTATCACATCAGAGAATCTTGTGTCCCCTCATGCTCTCAGAGTGCTTTCAGCTCTTATATGCCTAAAGAATGGCCTCCATCTGCCACAAACGTCTGATATATAGAGTGCTGTGGAGATGGTGGTCTTTCCAACAGGTTCCCCATCTCAGCTGAGGACTTTTGAAGCTTTGTTAGAGTGACCATTGGATTCCCCCTACCCCCAACAAAAGCCCCTTACCAAAGCTCCTCTAACCGTGGTACTCAGTTTGGCTGGACAGACAATTTTAAGAAGAAGTCCTGGTGGTTCTAAACTTCATCCATTTCAAAACTGTTGAGCTCTCAAAGCTTTAGAAAGCCTTTGATCCCCTTGTCTTGATCTCTGCCTTACCACAGTTTGATTGTGGTGATCTACGGAGAGTTCCTTGGACATCACGGCTTGGTTTTTGTCCTGACATGCAGTGTGAATTGTGGACCTTCTATAAATAGGTATAAAACTGTTTTGTGTTTTTCTGCACAATGTCTAATGAATTCAACGTGCCAAAGGTGGACTCCAGTTAAGTCCTGGACATGTCTCAAGGATCGAGCAGGATACACCTGAGCACAGCTTGAAGTGCCACAGCAAAAAGATCTGAATATTTATAGGAATAACAAGATTTTAGTTTTTGACTTTTAATTCATTTGCAAACCATTCTGATAACATGAGGATCTGCCAGGAAGAATGGGATCAACTGCCCAAATCCGGGTGTGCCAAGCTTGTAGAGACTGCTGCCAAAGGGTCTTCTGCAATGTAATGAATGAACGGTCTAGATACTTCTATGGAGGAGAGGTGTCAGTTTTTGATTGTTTAACAAATTTACAAACATTTCTGAAAACATGTCACTTTGTGATTATGGATTATTGAATACAAATCGATAGGCAAAAATTGCAAATGTCTCCATTTCAAATTAAATTTACAACATAATACGGTGTACAGGTAGTGAAGTGGTCTGAAGACTTGCTGAATCCGGTGTAGATCAATGTAAGGATACTTTCTTGGAGTTTTCTGTTAAAAGAAAGCAGGGCGTGTTTCGTAGTGGTTAAGTCACTGGACTTCATAACTTGAGGCTGTTGATTCAAATCCCGCTTCTGTAACCGATGCGCTTTATCTGCCTGTGCGCCAATTGCATAAAGAGATGGAAACAAATGTTGTAGGTAATATTAACAATAAAGTAACGCGCGCTTGAACTAAACAGGAGCCCCGAGCGACTCGGCTTATCGGCGGACTTGCAGCAGCCCGAGCATGCGCGCTCTTTTTCCTTTTCCAGCCCCGCCCCTTTTTCTACAGCCTAATCCACCTGCTTTGCCCCGGACTCGCAAGAGGAAGCAGTCAAATAAAAGCCACCCAAGTGACAGATTGAGACGGTGCGGCGCGTCAGGCTGTCAGAGTTTCGCTTCACATGACGTGGAGTTTTTTTTCTGTGTGTGTGTGTGTGTTGGGGGCGACGTAAGGCGTGGCTAAGCGCGCAGGTTTTGGAAATTCGACACAGGCGCAAAAGTTCAAGTCGGAAAAAAGTCAAGGACGTGAAGAGCTGCGCCAAAGAAAGGAGTTCAATCTCGCTGAAAACTGAAAAGCCATCGGCGGCGTTAACGACTACAGACACAACGACACCCTCGGTGAGGTGAGTAGCGCGGCTTTAGCGGAGCAGGGCTGAACAGGAGGGAGGAAAGGCGATCGGTCACTCGGAAAGTCCGGAGATCGCAGACGTGTCTTCAGGGAGAAATGAAAAGCAGTTACAAGTTAACTTGATTTTTACATTCTATCTGCACAGTAACCATAAATCGGAGCAAAATATCAAGAAGGCGTTTGAAATACTGGGGGTGTTTAATTTGATGAAGTCCCAAACTCCACCAGATAACATTACGCACGATGGCCTGGGGGTGGGGGGCACTTGACGTGATAGTTTTGGGGAGGTTGTTAAATGATTCCCTGGAACCGGGTCCGATCTAAATTATTAAGATTAGTGGGGTCTCATGTGATATATGGTACGTACATATTTAAACCAGCTTAGTCTAAATTGAGGTCGTGGGGGACAGGGGTCTATACCCGCAGGACAGACCGCAAGTTCATGGCAGGCCCCGCACATACAAAGCCCCAGCAGAGTCGTGCCAATCAAAATCGCCAGTTAGCCAAACCCAAATGTCTTTATTTTATGCGTTTCTCCCATAGTCTCTAAACACACGGATACAGATTTTGGACCCAGCCTCGTGGATCTCAGTGGTAACCGCTGTGCCCCCCTGTTGCCCCATCATATCACATATTGCTCGAACAAATGCTCATTATCTGTAGTGACGAATAATACTGTACTCAATATAATAAATGTGAGCTTTGATATCACTGGTAAGGATTTTTGGCAGGCATGATTGGTGTAGTGGGTAAGGCTTTTAGATTTCAAACCCCGAGGCTGTGGGTTTAAATCCCCCAGCTAACACCACTGTGTCACCCTGACCAAGGCACTTCACCTGCATGGCTCTACTGCAGTTGGAAAAACGGAGCAAAGTGTTTCACAGGTTTTGTAAGTCACCTTGGACAAAAGGCGTCAGGGACAACAATGATATTGCATCACTTATGGTTTGTATGAATGCCCATGATCTGGAGTGATGAATAATAATATAGATAGATATCACTGTTAAGGATATTTTTGCTTTTAAAAATAATTCCTAAATGTTTCAGTACAACATCCATGATATAGCGTATTGCATATACAGTAGTTTGGCGATGCAATTTTATTTTATATTTGTCTATAAAGAAGCATACAGTCGCAATATACTCGCAGGTGGCAGCAATACTGGCATAAATGGGGCATCAGGCCATCACAAGGCACACTTGCATCTTGCAAATGTGATGCCATTTGTCTGAGGGGAAAACCGAGGTACCCACTGAACAAGAGGAGAACATGCAAACTCCAGGCTGGGGACCGCTGCCAGTCTCTATAGGAAGCAGCAGTGCCAACCACCCAGAAAAGAAAGTAGCATCAGAAAGAGAAAACAAGCCTTGCCAGTTGCAACAGGACACTTTATTTACGGAAGTTTAATAAAGCTGTAGGGGTTATGGTTAATGAAAGCCTGGTTTTGTGGTTAGGATTGTTACTATTTCACTCTATTCGCTTGGAACAATTGCTTGTTTAGTTTTCGCTCAGCACGTCAGCCGTGGGAACCTTTCCACGTTCACAGGGGTTTCTTGGATCCTGTCATTTGTCTCAATGGGGCTTTTTTCTGTGTAAGCCTGCCCGGCTTTGCCCCAGCGTGCGCTTCTGCCTTCTGAGGCGATATGGTAGGTGCTCATTTCAAAAAAAAAAAAAGAGCCACGAAGCACTAGCGGTGTGAACTCTTGGGGCTTATAATAACGTTAGAGAACAAAATAAACGTGGGAAGCTTAACAACGATCAGGTCGCAGAGCTGCTCGAATAAGGAGGAACTGAGAAACAGCAGCGCGCTTAGCCCGCGGCCAGCGGACGCTTGTCTGCCTTGTGTCTGTGGGTGTGAGCGGACGGCCCACCCTGCGCGACCTACCTGCGCACGGCGGCGGGGTGACGTCACTGATGAGGAAAACGACAGGAATGCTTCAAGTAAAACTGTACGAGCAACCAGGCGCGTCGTTAGTTGTAACGAACGACCACCAAACTTGTAACACTATCGCGCGAGTCGTACATGCATGACATATAGAAAAGCGAGGGGACACGGCGGAGTGGGGATCTATTGGGTGTGGGCTGCCGAAGATCAGCAGATGGGGCCAAAAATCAGGTGCTTAAGTTACCCCCAACAAAACCCCCCAAACACATTACTTATTTATTACTTGAGTGACTAATTCTTTTAGAAAACGGGCGTCACACTCAGTTCCTGGGCAGCGGCCTCATTCAGCCATTATCCTTATTAATAACCGATTACTATTGCTAATGGAGCGTACTTAGGAATGGATATTTCAGGCAAAATTAAATAAATACATACGTAAGTACGAAACAATTGTAGAAACACAATGAAGTTTTGAGCATCAATAATTAGTTGCATAACGTTGTTGCTTATTCATCCATCCATCCATTTTCCAACCCGCTGTATCCGAATTGCTGTATGTAATGTCATTTTTAAAACCGTTTAATCGAAACCATCGTCGCGAGGAGGCTGGAGTCGATCAAGCACAGGGCGCAAGGCAGGAATAACCCCTGGACAGGACACGAGACCACCACAGAGTGAACACACACACACACGGTGGGACGATTTGGACAGTGGGAGGACGCCAACGTGGGCACGCGAAAAACTGCAAACTCCATTCAGGGAGACCCCAGACATGGCTACCACTGCGCCACCTGTAAGAAAAACTTATTGAATAAAACGTGTAATTATCCATTGCTCACATATGATTGTGTTTTTGTTCGTTGACACATTTTCCAAAATATTCTCTCTCTCTTTCTTTAATTTTATCTGAAATATTCCTCCACACATACTGTGTTCAGATGGGACGGAGCAGTGTACTTTTTATTATTTATTTTTTTACAGTGGCTGGTGTGCCAATCCTGCCACCAAAAATTCACTTGCATTTTATTAATTAATTTATTTTATTTTTCATTAAAAAGCAGCCCCACAATAATGAGCTGCAAAGCGAGCCGATAGAGGCTGAAATGATCCCACTGGCATCTAAGTGGCCATCATAAGACATCCACGACAATAAAATATTTGAAAAGAAAAAGTGAATATCTAAAAAATAAATAAATAACAGATGTGCTTTGGTCCATAAAACATTGTGCTGGCGATCACAGCAAAAAGAAAACCAAAAGGTTTTGAAAATGCCTGATATGGCAGAGTGAGGCCATTGAATTAAATAACGAGTTTTATTCTCAGTTCTGTAGGAGGTTCACTGGAGTGACCACAGACTCTTTGAGACCCCGGAGTTAGATGGTCATCTGTTGACTTGCCTTGTATCTTTTTATCCTTTGGCTACTGGATGAGGAAGAAAGTAAATAAGCAAGTCCATCAGTGCCAGCTGAAGCCCATTTGGAGCCCTGGGCCAGCTGGATAGACGTTGACGTCCATAGTGGGTAGTCAGTATTATTAGACTTCAGCAACCCCTTTGGACTTTAGGGCATGTGCGGCCCTTGAGGTACAAAGTGTCTGCACTTTCGTACTTTTACATTCATAAATGGTGCCCAGAAGATCATCAGAGTTTGACTCCTAACTTTCATAAATGGCCCCCCTCAGACAATGGCACCCTTGGTAGCCGCCTATGTCACCTTATGGATTGACCAGCTCTAAAGTCAATTTGACTTTAGTAACTTAGCAGCAGTTTACTAATTAGGACAGGGACCATTCAGGACCTGAGTCTGACACCCAGTGACTGTCGAAGGCCACAAGGGGGGCTAAGTCCCCTCGGTGTCTGCAGTGTGGACGGGTTCATGAAGGTCCGGCACATGTGCCACTTGACTTACATAAACGGTGACCCTTGGTGTTTATTGTGGCCATTTTGTTACTTAGCATTGCCTAATCTTAGTTTTAGATTTGTCTTTTTTCGTTCTTCATCTTGTAAAGCACTTTGAGTTACAGCACTTGTATGAAAATGTACCACAGAAATAAATGTTGTTATAGTTATACTTTGAGGACTGAGGGGTGCTGTCCCCCCGGTGTCTGTACTACGTGCCCCTAGAGATCCATAGTGTCACTTTGTGTGGATTGCAGAGTGCGCACCGCGTGAGTTACATGAACGGTGTGTGGAGTGCGCGCCCCTTACCCCTCAGGTGATTGACTGACGCCCCTGCTCCATGGTACAAAAGGAGCGTCCATGAATTTTCAGACCAAGGTGCTACATTAATGTAAGGCGGTGGTCGACTGCAGAAGTTTGTTCCCTGGGGTGTTTTGGCCTTTAGTTTTGGTTGAGAAGGATGTTTTTTCTGGACTGGTGAGGTGGTTGATTGTGTGTGTGGGGTGGGGGTGGGTGTGCAGAAGTTGGTTTCTGATGGCGAGGGTGGGGGGGTGTGGGGGTGGAGGTTGGTAGTCAGTTGTGGAAGCTCGTTTCCAGAATTCAGTTGCCGACGATGGTGTCCTTCAACTTTATATTTTTCTCATGCTTGTAACCCCCCGGCTCTTCCCCAACATTAAGAATTATATTAACACTTAAAACTCTTTACCACCAGTTTGGCTGTGTGATGCTAGTAGGGTGGGCCAGATGAGGCTGTAGCCCACGTGACCCTGAGTTGGCCACTGCAGGCATAACGGATAACGGGGGAGTAACTTCTCCTGACTTTTCCCCAAGTATGCGAAACACACGAGTACGAGATGAGATTAAATGGTAACACCACGTGAGTCATCAGATAACGTGATGATCTTTGGGAACTGCATGGAAAACCACAGGACGAGAAAGGTGCCAATTAGAACCAAAAGTGTTTTTTTTTTCCCCTTGGAGCATTGCCAAGGGGCAAACAGTTTGTTTCCCTAGAGAAGCATCCATATGAAGGTTCCAGAAAGATCCCTTATTTATTTATTTAGATTCATTCATTAAATAACCAGGAGCTGATGAGGAGATCACAGATCTGTGAAATGCCAGTGAGTTTCCTGATTTTAGAAGGACTAATGCTGTTTACAGTCACACAGGCTGAGTTCAGATCTCTATGTATCCTGCCTACTACGCTTTAAAGATTTCAGTTTTCTCCACTTATTAGGAGCCATTTCAAAACCAAAAGAACTCGTTTCATATACAAAAAACACTTCATAGCGTGAACTGCCTCATTGCCAAGCAGTAGCAGCGCCAGGATTTTCATAAACAGGTGGGTCTAAATTTGTTATGAGTGGGTTTAACTTTATTTTTATTAGTGTTAAATATATATTCATTAAAAAAAAACATTTTAGAAGTCCAGTCATACCAACGTGAACTTTTTTGTTTGTTTAATGTGCATGTCTATTCTGAACACCAATTTAAATCCATCTACCTTTTGATGATATGGATGACATACCAGCCCATCACAAGTCACACATGCACAAACAATACCAATTATAACAGATTTTTTCATAAAGATAATATTTAAAAAAAAAATATATCAATACAGAATTTTTAGTTACACTAAACTCTTCAAAACAAAAACATATTAATTCCCACAGAACAACTACTGCAAAGCCACAACTGTTTAAATGACAACAGCACACAGAAATGGATCCTGAGAAATGGAGCCCACTGAGTGTTGATCAGTGAATTGACCCCAGAGTTTTTCACAGCGATTAGGTTGTGTTCGCCATTGAACTTGTTCACCGAGTACTTCCCTGGAAATTCAGAATGCGGCTAAACATTTGATGCTTTGTGAGACCAGCTTCACATCACAGAGCAGCAGAAGCCATGCGCAGAACTTCCATGCATGCCTACTGTAAGATTATTGCCAACTTGGCCACATCGCTGAGTCACAAGCCCACAAAGAAAAAAAAATCAAAAAACAAATGCCATTTCAGTTCCTGAGATGGTGGGCTCTTCTCCAGTGAGTACCATTTTAAGGTGCTATACCAGTGCAGGGTTTAAGTTATTATCATAGTGGCATCACCAGAGTGGGTTGTGTACTCAGTGTTGCCCTCTAGTGGCTAAGCCGTGTGGCTGCTTTAGTTATTGCCAGTTTGTTTGCTTATCGATCCACAATTGGATTTTCTGACCCCTCTGGGTCCGTTACTGACTTGAGGAACTTGCAGTATTGTGGTCAAGGCAGGGAGCAGACTTGAATGGGATGCCAATCCATCACAAATGCCCAGACTTAACCAGGTAAAGCTGGAGTTGAGTGAAGACATGCAGGCAGCGCATGTTGAAAAATTCCAGATGGACATGAGGAGAATATGCAAATGTCATGCAGAAGGCATCTCGGCCTCAGTCCCTTGACTCAAGCATTCTGGGGAATGGCGCAGCATGCAAATTCTAATAAAACAGTTCATACGTCACATACACGGCCAGGTCGTCTGAGGTCTGTCCCCAACAGTGTCACTGCATCAAGGTGGTCTCAGCCGAGGTCAGCTTTTCCAAAGAGTACAAAATCAGGGATATTTAAGAGTTCATATTCCCAAAATGTTTCATGAGATCAAGTCACTGATTGAGGCCAACATAAAAGCCAGAACCATCTGGCACTCTGAACTGAACTTTGGGCACTTGGCACCCAACTTTAATACCCATTATCGTCGTTTGAGCAATTAGACTCTTGTCACACCGTTCTATGTGAAGTAAATGTCTTATGAAAAATAAAATGCAAGTAAATCTTTATGGTAAATGTGCACATGCAGGTCAATGCAAAGGGGCCATCAGTTTTCTAGCCAGCCTATCTACTTCAGGGTAAGAGGAGCTGGCACCTCTCTCAACAGCACAGGGTGAAGGGCAGGAGCCCACCCTGAATGGGAATTGAGTTTAACTTTTAGTCACTAAAATATAAAAAAAATAACAGGAGGTTGGCATCATCAGTTATGTGCCTGGGTGTACCCCAGTCTGCTTAGGAAGTTGAAAAGAGCGTCGAGAAGATGGAGGGGACAATTGAGTGGTGAGGACATGCCCTGTGCTCCCTCACCTCGGCTTTCATGAGTGCATTCGGCTTTTCAGAGGATCACGCTGGAATTTTGGCAGGAGACCCGCCTGAGTGATTAAACTCCATTCGAGTTAAAATTTAACCGCAGATGACTGACCTGCTGGGTGACTTGTTTGGGTCAACAGCGCTGGCACTCGGATTAAAATACGCTGAGCAAGCAGAGCGGCTTTTAGAAGGGAAACATAACTGTTCTTTGAAGGCAAGCATTTTGTACTTTTTATTTTGCACAGTGGTAGCACTGCTGCCTCGCAGTAAAGAGACCCATCTGGGTTCACTTCCCAGGTCCTCCCCGTGTCTGTGTGGGCTTCCTCCCACAGTCCAAAGACATGCAGGTTAGGTGCATTGGCGATGCTAAATTGTCCCTAGTGTGTGTTGGTGTGTGTGTGCCCTGCGGTGGGCTGGCGCCCTGCCCGGTGTTTGTTTCCTGCCTTGCGCCCTGTGTTGGCTGGGATTGGCTCCAGCAGACCCCCATGACCCTGTGTTAGGATATAGCGGGTTGGAGAATGACTGACATATTAAAGTCAGAACTAGCTGTGCTACCCGTCTAAGACGAGCTGAAGTCTACGTAGTCAACGTAAACCTGCAGTGTTAGCATTTGCAGTGCACCATCAATTGGAATTAATTTTGCATTTCATGTATAATAAAATTCATTGCATTTGTCATTCCAACAGATAGTGCATCAAAGACAGTTGTAGGAGTGCATTTTATTACTACAAATGTTTGTGATGCACCATCTGTTGGAATGGAAAACATAATTTGTCTCTGTCATATGCCATTTGGTATGGGATTTGTAAAAGCAGTGTTTAATGTTTGTGGTGCACCATTTGTTGAAAACACAAAGACAATGCATTTTAGTACTAAAAATGATTGTGATGCGCCATCTGCTGGAATGACAGAGAAAAAGCAACTGGACAGACACAGACAGACACTAATCCTTATTATTAATCTCTGTTCAGTATCTGATCGCAGAACTCATTCACATCTTCATCTTATCCCTGTCCTGCTGTCTTACCTCCATTGTTCCCTAAAAGCGTATTTTTGGTGAAGCTCGATGCCCCCCGTGATGCCAGCTGTATGCTTGTTACTGGCTGCTGTTCACATGCCCGCACGGAGAACAGTTTGAGGCATGTGAGGGCCCCCGTGTTTTATTTACAGTTTCTCAATGGCAGCGATCATTTTGATCTCCTCAGATGTGCGTTTTGTTTTCAACACAGGTTGGCAGCACCACTACTTCTTCTCACTCTTAATTGGCACTGTCTGGTGCTGCCGACATGATAGTCAAAATATCAAGCTGCATGACGGTACAAGACATCTATTTATAACCCGGTCTGGTGGATCACACTCTCATGCTCATTCAGTGGCTACTCAACAGACAAGTGGCACAGAGGTTAGTGTTTCTGCCCTCACACTTCCAGGGACATGGGTTCAAATCCAGGCCTGTGTGCTCTGGTTATAAATAGCTGTGCTCTATATAAATGACATGGATATGAAAGGCACTGTGTAAACACTGTACACAGACATAAAAAAGTGTACTCATTAACAGATAAGCATGAAAAGCATTATATCACTAGCAAAGAAGCTGTGAAAGGCACTATATATGTCACCATACACAGATGTGAACACTACTCTATAATTGATTAAAATATGAAAGCATTATATAATTTTTACAAATAAATAGCTGGGAAAGACACTATACAATAGACATAGATATGAAAGGCACTACATAATAACCACAAATGAATGTGAAAATATACTCCATAATGCATACATGTGAAAAGCTTTATATCATTACTATAAATATACAGCTGTGAAAGGTGCTGTAAATAAAAATTGATATGTAATTTGCTATAATATCACTGTAGATGGATCTATAAAGTACTCTAGATGTTATAGATATGAAAAGCTTTATATCATTCTCATAAATAGATAGCTTTGAAAGGTGCTATATAATAGAAAAATATATAAACGACCACTATAAACAGATGTGCAAATGTACTGTGCAGTAGATAGATATGAAAATAATTACATAGCTTTTATAAACAGACAGCTGTAAAAGACACTATATAATAGACATAGATAAAAAGGCACTATATAATTACTATACATAGGTAACTGTGAAAGGTACTGTGTAATGGTTATGAGAAGGTACTGTATAATTATCAATAATACATGGATAGGAGGGTGGCATGTTGGCGCTGCTACCTCACAACAAGGAGTCCGGGGTTCAAGTCCTATCTGCTCTCTGCAAGATGTTTGCCTGTTCTTCTCATGTACGCCTGGGTTTCCTACCGCAGTCCAAGCACATGCCTTGTACCTGACGCCTGCTGTCATGGGCTACATTTTGCCTGCAATCCTGCCCTTGATAAGCAGATTTTTAAAATGGATGGATGCATGAATATAGATATGAAAGACACTATATATATTCTACCTTAGATATCTAGAGGTAAACAGATGTGAAAGGCTCTATATAACAGATATGAAGGGCACTGTATAATGTTAGATAGATGTAAAATGCCCCATAATGAATATGACTTGGACAATATAATCAAGCAGATCATTCCAAAGTACTGCCGTCCAGGTGCCCCCGTGTAAGAGGCAACACAAATCTGTAATCAGGCAGTGTAGACCTGCTGTCTCATCTGAACTTGAACTCCTCAAGGACTCGTGGACATTTAGAGAGCCTCTTGTCTTAACCTCTCTAGCTTTGAGCTCATGCAGGTCTTTGAAGTTCTGCTCCTAGTATCTAAATACAGATCATCTGTTTCTACTTTGCATTATTACTTGTTGTTCTTGTTTATTTATTATTATCTATTTCAATGTATTAATATCTATTCATTCACCTATTATTCATGTTTATATTTATTTAGAGTATAGCACAGTTCTTCACCTGTATTGAACTTGCCCTGTGTTTATGTGTATGCTGCACCACGTTGGTTTTGTTTTTTTCGTGCCACTGGATGCTGCAATGCGGTGTGTGGATGGCACGATAACAAAGCCACTTGACTTGACTTGATTTGGTGATTTGGGTTTAATGAAAAAAACAAAATAAAAAAAAACGTTGTGCTCATCAAGTTCAAATTCCTCATTCATCTTGGCCTCCATTTATAGTTAAATACTTGATACTCAAAGACACCCGCTGTCGGAGTGCGCTGCCCCTTCATAACCCCCCCAGGACAAGTCAGTGTTCGTCGTACACAATGGCCGTCAGACGTGCGGCTGGTCGGCTGTTCGTCTGTCCTGATGGCACACCTCACACTACCTGACTTTGGCCAGTTTGCCCTGCAGCGCTGAGCCGTACCTGCCGTCCACTTGGATGATCTGCTTAAACACGGACTGCCTGTTAACACAAACCGTTTGGACTGGTGATAAACCAGAAAACCTGAAAAGGGAAAGGCGCCCGGCGCTCATTCCGTCCTCAGCTCGGTGGTCTACTGCTGATGCTGATTTTGCGCCAGTTTGGATTTTCACATTCACTTTTAGGATGGTAAAGTCAGAGGACCTGACAACAGCGAGTAAGTCTCCTCAGTTCGTTACGGTTCCGTCAAAGAGTATCTGGGCAGGCAAAATGAGCGGCTTGTCGAAGATTGCTTAAGATGAAGCTGGAGAGATCACGAAAGTCCCGATCGATGAAAAGCAAAAACCTCTGAAAAGGCTACGACTTTCTTAGTTTTTATTTCTACCATTATATTAGCAAGTATAACGTAGCTGCATTCTGTTGGATTGACAAATGCAATGCATTCTATTACTACATGCATTACAAAATATATTCTAATATATGGTGCACTGCAAAAGGTCAACGTTGATTATTTAGATTTCAACCCTTTTTAGATACGCATACGTCATTTTCTCTTCATCCCCGTTATTGTACATCAAACAATACTAATTCTGAAAGTCCGCTAATTGATTTGTATGGCAGTTGATTGGTTTCCATTGGAGGTCAGCTGGACTTTGATAACGAAGCAGAGCATGATGGTTGATCTGTAGTCAGCGATAAGATAAAAAGTGAGAGGCCACTGTCACGGCATGGTGGGTCTCCTCAGTGCGCCCTTCATCTTGTTTAATCGCGATGTCAGCACGGCAGGAATTTCTCAGCTGCTACAGGCCCATCGGCTCTTCCTCACGTATACCCCCCGCAGCGATGACCCTCTCTACTTACTGGAACTGTTCGTTTTTTCAAAAAACTTTGCAAATGTAATTTTTGCAGAATGTAGGACTGTTTTGAAATTAAGCTTCGAAATCCCATTGGAAATCCCCTGGATTTTGGACCCCTGCTTTGCCACGACAAGTTTCGCTTTTACTCTTCGCACGGAGCAGACGGCTAAACTGTCCAAACAAGAAGTGTGAGAACTGAAAATAGGAACTCGACGAGCGGAACATTTGCAAAACAAAGCAAAGCAAAACTCGAGCGTGTGCATGCAAAGCAGTCAGTCGTGGAGCAGAAGCAGCAGTAGAAAGCAAGCCGGCGCGTTATCATCTCGGCCAGCTGCACCGTGTGTGTGTGCTTGTGTGTCTGTAGGGTGTGTTGAGATTTCAGCCCTCTCCACTTTAAAACGGACAGTTTGGAGCGGAGCACCAGCCGGCCGTCCATCTCGTGAAAACGAAAGCGGTGTCAGCGCCGAGGGCTTCGCAGCGTTCACATGCAGCTCTTCTGGTGAGTGAAACCTGCAACAATCCCAAACCGGTTATTACTACTCATTTTCTTTTTTTTTTTCTTGTTCTAATAAGTTATTGAACCCAAACAATTTCTGTGGCATTCACGCTCCCTGTGACTGCGTGCGTTTTACCTCCAGTGCCTGTCTGCCTTTATCGTTCCTGTTTGTGTGTGTACCTAATGATGGGCGGTCATCCCGTCCAGGGTTGGTCTCTCCCTTGAACTTAATGATGTTGCCCCCCCCCCGGTCCTCATTTGGATGACGCCGATTTCAGAAAGTCATGTTACTGCGTGTCACTCCGGACTCTTGGCCACGCTGTTATACATCGAACGTTTTCACATTGTGTTCATTTGGACGCCTTTGCCCATGGCGACTTAAGGTATCTCAGATTGGTGACATTTCTTTCTTTCGTTTTTCCAGTTGGAGCCCAGGCAGGTGAAGTGACTTGTTTAGGGTCACACCGCATGAATAGTGGGATTTGAAATCACAACCTTAGGGTTTGCAGTCCAAAGCCTTAGCCACTACACCACACTGCCCGAATGAAGAAATCATTAAAGAAATAAATTAAGAAATTAGTAATAAAAACATATTTTATGACACATTTAATCATTTATACTCACATTTCATGTAATTATATATTCACGTTTCACAATGCTTTATTTTTACTTTTCATTTTATTTAATTATGTAACATATCACGAAATGCATTATTCTATCCCTTATTTTTATGTTTTTAATGCAATTACAGCATACGCAAAATGAAATTAGCCTTTAAATTTAAGATGTCACTTTCACCTATCAATACACGAAGGCTTAAGTGATTGGTTGAAGAATTCTGGGAGCCCCGCCCCTACTGGCCGCTGTCGGACGATCGAAAATAACCGGCGAGGCGGCCGTATATCCAAACTTTCCGTGGGTGCCATAGTAATAAACGAAGGGCTTAATATGAATTATCATGACCTAAACAGTCAAGGGAGACCAACAGAAGCGTTTGAAAGCAATCTGCTGATCGTGTTGGTCCCACACTAACGAGAATATTACGCCCGCCCTTCCTTCACCGCTTTTGGTCAGAGTGTCTGACACTCCACGCACCTTCTCCTTTTCTAATCTGTAAATCGGTATTAGCAGTCACACCTCGTCTTCCACCAGCAATGACTCTCACATCCTCTGCTGTGACACTGGTAGCTATGCGACACTGACCAAACACTGTCACTTACTGACTAGGAGACTATCAATGCGCCGATCGAACGGACCACAAGCGCAAACCGCACTTGAAATGTTCTCAACATTTTAATATGAAGTTGAATGATAAGGGGGGGGGGGCTTTTTACTTTTGCACGACCTCTGATGGGACTGTCGACCACTGCCGTCTGTAGCCGAACTTCTGTGGGGTACATTTAATGTATTAAAGCCTGAATGACTTGGCGGGCAATGCGGTGACAACTGCCTGACATTTGTCATTTAACTTGGGCTGAAGGTGTAAGTGCGTAGCATATCAGGGGTGTGGGACGCTGGAGCACATCCCAGCAGCACTGGCTGCAAGGCAGAAAACAGCCCTAGAGGGGGTGCCGGTCCATCACAGTGTCCACTAAAGCAAACACCCACAAGGGCCAGTTTGACATCATCAGCTCTGCTAACAAAGACACAGAGAGAATGTGCAAACTCCACATAGAGACAGCGTGGACCCAGGATGGCCACCCTGGACCCCTGATCTGTGATGTGCGGGCACCTACCATGTCGCTTTGTGAAATGCAATAAATGAACGGCGGTATTTTTATTTTTTTTGAATGTCAGGTGGATAACTTTAAATATGTAGTGAAATTGAAGATCTGACCTCAGTGTAAGCATGTCAGTGGTGTTCTGGTCCCTTGGTTGGACAGCTGAACACCAGGCAGGCGCCATAAAAGAGGCTCTGATAAAAGCGAGTGACGCCTGGGGTCCTCACACTCAACACACACACACAGCACAGTGTCATGTTCTCATGCTGTCCATCTGTCGTAAACAACAACTGTGGGGCTGGAAACTACAAACTAGAATATTCTATGACTCCTTCCTTTATGACACTTTGTCATCTTCCTTTCACTTTTGAATATTTTATGCCCTCCTTTGTCCGAGGTGCCGCTTGGGTTTCTTTCTTTTTTTTTGTCGTTTTTTTGTTTTAATCTTGTCGGGTCCCCCTGGCAAGCAGAGAGTCCTGACTGAGGCGACGATATACAAACTAAAAAGAGACACATGATGAAGGCCTTTTCTGCCAGGGATGACAGCCATGAGAGACCTGAACAAAGGAAGACCTTGCTGAAATTTAAAAGAAGGGGGAACTAAACAAGCAGACTGAAAGAAAGAGCAGAGGTGCTTGAAGTCAGCCACATGGCGCTCAGGTGTCCGGCTGGCGTATGATTGTTAGTGACATCCAGAGGAGCTTAGAGAGTGTAAGACACAAGTTACACGCTGGCACAACTGCCATATGTAGTGCCCAACATATCTACGCATTACAGATACTGTCATTCACATCCGCTGCTATTTGCCTATCAAATACATTATATAGTGCCTTTCATGTCAATACATCATATAAGCTTTACAGTGTAGAGTGAAATTCTTACTTGCATGTGCTAATCAACATTCAGTGCCTTTTACAGGATGGATAGTTAATATAAAATGCCTAGGGTATCAGATTTATACAGTGCTGGTCCAAATGACATGTGGTGTCTCTCACTTCCAGTCTGTCAGTTATGTACTGTATAATGCCTTTCACATCTATGATACGTTGTGCCTTTCACTTACTGTATGTTTAAAAGTCTTTTATATAGTATTTCTTATCATGTATCATATAAAAATATACAATTTGTCATATAGTGTCTTTCACATCAATTATGCATAGTGCCATTCCAAGTCTCTCTGTGATATATAGTGCCTTGAATGTGTCTGCCAGTCGTTTATATAATGCTGTTATATACTGTATGATGCCTTTTTTACCTGCCAATCTAATATACTGTATATCATGTCTTTTATATCTATCTATTTTATGTAGTGCTTTTTACAAGTTTCTTACATAATATTACATATTACAAGAATAGACAGATGTGAAAGATACTGTCATGTATTGTTTTTTATATGATTAATAGGAGGATTAATTATTGATAGATATTATTAAATAAAAAAATACAAATGGTGCCTTTGATATCTATCTACCACTTTTTTACATAGTTCTTTATCATTGTCTTTTATATAGTATATACTTGCTGTCCCCTCCAGTTCCGCCCGCGTTGTCGTGAAACAGGGCAAACTCAAAAATCAATAAAAACAATTAATAAAATTGTATTAAGAATAATTTATATTGAAAGCTTTCATTTCCGAGGAACTCTTGTAGAGAAAAGCCAAGCAAAATGACACCTTTTATTGGCTAACTAGAAAGATTACAATATGCAAGCTTTCGAGGCAACTCAGGCCTTGCCTGAAGAAGGGGCCTGAGTTGCCTCGAAAGCTTGCATATTGTAATCTTTCTAGTTAGCCAATAAAAGGTGTCATTTTGCTTGGCTTTTCTCTACATTCATAATGGCTAACACGGTACAACACCCTAGTACTACGAGGAACTCTTGATATGTAATATTTTTGGTTTTGCTATCAGGCGCGAGAATGTAGCTGTGATCTCTTTGCCAAAAATGTAAAAAGTTGGCAAAGTAATTCTGGCCAAGCGGAAGGTAGGTATGCTCTAACGTCAAACGTTGGCACTGTGTCTGATGGTGTTCAGCTCTGAGGGAAAGCGTCACCGGCGTGGGGAAGAAAGCACGTGGTTGTGATATCTCTGCCAAACTGCAGCTACCCTCTAAAACACACGGAGCTCTGATCTCTCTCCCAAAAACGTCAAACGTTACTCCTTAACAATCTCGTGGTGATAATGTCTGCTGAACAAACAGATACTGCTAGCTAAGCGGAGGCGAGGTGGCGAGAGGCAGAGCGACTTGAACGCAGGCTGGCGCGGGAGTCAGGAGGGCCCCGCCCTCTCTCTTGGATTCGTACAAATAAATCGGTGCTGCAAGCGAACTGATACTTAGCGCAGTGAGGGAAGTCGCAAAATCAACTGGAATGTTCAAGCAAAAGGAGGGGGGGGGGGGGGGGGAGAGAGAGAATGGGTAGCGCAGTGGGTTGCGCTGCTGTCTCGCAGTTAAGAAACCCGGGTTCGCTTCCTGGGTCCTCCCTGCGTGGAGTTTGCATGTTCTCCCCGTGTCTGCGTGGGTTTCCACCCACAGTCCAAAGACATGCAGGTTAGGTGTATTGGCGATCCTAAACTGTCCCTAGTGTGTGCTTGGTGCGTGGGTGCCCTGTGGTGGGATGGCGCCCGGCACGGGGTTTGTTTCCTGCCTTGCGCCCTGTGTTGGCTGGGATTGGCTCCAGCAGACCCCCGTGACCCTGTAGTTAGTATATAGCATGTTGGATAATGGATGGATATATATATATATATATATATCTATCTCTCTATATATAAAAGAAAATCCTGGAATGGAAAGCAAATGCAAGGCTACAATACGTGATAATCTCTAAAGACATTTTAAAGACCCGCGAGACCAAGGAGACTTGCCACGGTGCGTCTCGCGGGGACCGTAAACATGAGACTTGTTGCCAAGAGATTGTCCCAGGGTCGTAGCAAAAAGGACAACGGCTGTACAGGCTTTAAAAGATCGAAGGGCAGCGCGGCAGCGTTATACATCCTGCAAGAAAGAATTCAACCACGCCTGGGGCCAGAAATAAAAGACAGGTATTGCTTTTACAACATCACGCGAGACCAGGCAGTGAGCCATCATTTAAAACAAGTCAACATACCTCTAAGCTAGCAGTTGTTGGATTGCTTTTGGCTGGCAAGCATCATGTACTCTTAAAACAACGACATGCGACAGGCAGAAGAGGCAGCTAGCAAGCAGCAAAAAGACAGCAGATGATCCAAAGGCATATTCTTAACGTACGTTCAGCCGCAACGCCCTTCACAACACAAGCAGTATTATACGTCTGGGAAGAAAGAGATGTGACCACATGCGGGGCACGAAATTAAGAAACAAGTATTGTTTTTACAAAAGTTTTTAAAGTAAAAGTGAAAATAATGCATATGTAACAAGTCACAAGAAAATAACAATCTCTTTAAATTGTAGATTGCCTGCCTAAAGTAAAGTCATCCCTGATGAATGGGGACGTGGGAATGAGGGGTCCATTCATTGGATTAGCGCTATTTCAGATGTTGAATGGCAAAATGGGGGAGGCAGCTTGATGAAGGAGGTCTCCAGGAATTAAAACAAATCCAAATAATATTATGTGATATCATCTAATGTGAAATTCTACTCCGTACTTCAAGAATTATTTTTATACTGTATTGAGGATTTATTCTGTTCTATGTATTGTACTGTACTGTATTGTATTGACCCCCTTCTTTTTGACACCCACTGCACACCCAACCTACCTGGAAAGGGGTCTCTCTTTGAACTGCCTTTCCCGAGGTTTCTTCCATTTTTTCCCCTACAAGGGTTTTTTTTTTGGGAGTTTTTTCTGGTCTTCTTAGAGGGTCTAGGCTGGGGGGCTGTCAAGAGGCAGGGCCTGTTAAAGCCCATTGCGGCACTTCTTGTGTGATTTTGGGCTATACAAAAAATAAATTGTATATCCGGTAAACCAAACACAGGGGTTGGCGAGTGAAGCCCCCTAGTATGTATGTATTATATATATATATATATATATAATATATGAGAGAGAGAGAGAGATAATGCTTGGTAATAAATTATACAGTGCCTTTCACCTATTAATCTGTCACATACTGGGGGTTTTCTCTTTGTTTAATATATAATACTTTTCATATCTATTTATTATACATGTTGCACCTTGCACATCTAGTTACAATCTACATTTTGTCAATTATCTCGACAGCTAGAAACTGAGGATGGGGACAGAGAACACTGGGCTGACCTGCATGGCCAGGTACCCCCATGATCCCCACCATGAGAAGTGGTCTCAGATGAGATGAGATAGGCAGATGTAAAAGATACCATCCATCTGTCTGTCAAATATTGGGCCTTTACCATCTGCCTTCTCCAATACCTTTTAAATCTATCTATCTGTCTATCTATCCATCCATCCATCATAGTGGCATTCTGTTTTATATTGACATTGTGAAATACGCTGGAAACCATCTGGGGATGTAAAGAGAACGACATGCAAAGAACAACTGACCATGTTATGTTTTTTTTTTTCCCCAGGGTCCTCCATTTTCCACACTGAGATCGCTTCTCAGCCCAGCCGGGCCAGTTGAGTCTATGGTGCTCTGGGAGATGGCAGTGCAGGCCACAGAGATGACCGTCATCACGTCTGGACTCAGCCCTCTACCGTCCCCATCAAGGCAGAGCCAGTGGGACAAACGTGCAGATGTGGCCGTCAGGGAGCCTCTGCCAAGTCCGCCAGGTGTGGTCTTGAGCTCCGAGTCCAGCCCCACCTCCCAATCCAGCGTGAGCTTTCAGTCCAGTTCCGGAGAGGACACCGACAACGAGGAGACGAGCAGCACGGAGAGCGCCCGCAGCAGGGCACCAGTAAGTGGCTGTTTTGTCTGCACTAGAACAGGGTGACACTCGAGGGGCACTTGATTATATTCTGCCATTTTGTGCTTTACCTAAATATTGACCAGCCATCTATTTTGCCCTTCCTGTCCTGAGGCCATTAGTATGCCACAATGGGCCCCTCTAACTCACTTACTTACTCACAGCCCACCAGCAGATCATGCTGCCCAGTGCCCAGTGCCCAGTCATTAAATTCTCTTCTAATGAGTAGCTTGTGATTCTCGGTCCTAATGGCTGGCTCACCCAAAACAGTTTCAGCTGTTCTGACAGAGTTCACATGGCTGGTGTTTGGCCCTGGCGCTGATTGCCCGCCTGTTCACTCCAAGGCTGCTGTTTGTATCAGTGACTCGAGAGTCTACAAGCTTAAGAATGCTAACCATGCGTGACCCCCATGACATTACCTAAAATATCCAGGCCCCTAGTTGAGGAGAAGACTTGTCTCATATGGCCAGCACTTCCTGTGTCTCAAACCTACAAGTGACCACATTCATTATTTTTCTTCAATTGAAAACACGTATAAAGCTGCCAGTTAGCATATGATGCCCATCACACCTGGTCCACTCATAAGTTTCCAGTGACGGTGACTGTCTGCTGTCCCCTTGCAGCCAGAAAAGACGACTGGACACAAGCAGCCCAGCAGCCACAAGCTAACTCAGCATCCCCCGGTGACCACCCTGGCAGCCAAGCTGGAGCGGCACATTGCTGACCTGGAGCAGCAGAGGACCGAGAACAGAATTGAGGTACCCGCCGAACGTGGTCATTGCCCGTCTTGAAAGCAGCCTTTTGGGGACTTGTTGGTCATGAATGGCTAATAAGGGCTTTGAGAGATATGAACAGGCAATGGCATGGTGTACACTTAAGAAGGGCACTTTATTAAACAAATTGCATTTGGACATGTTTAAGAAGGTGGCGCAGCAGTTGGCACTGCTATCTCATAGCACTCTGTTCTGGTTTTGTAAGGAGTCTGTTTGACAGCTTGCTGGTCGTTAATGGCTAATATGAACTCCTGACTGAGAAGTGTGTCCAAGTGGTCATATGCCGTAAGGATGCCAGTTCATCTGATGGCACTGGCCTGTCCAGTCATGCAAAATGCCCAAGCTCCAGTTACAGCAACACGCTTTGTTAAAGACTTCATTGTATTTAAATAAAGGCTTATTGTGTTTGAGGGCATTTGAATAAGTCCCACATAAGATGGCACCAACTACCCTTTGTATTGGTGTCTAGGGGCTTGTCAGGCATTAACAGCTAATATGATCTCCTACTGGAGAAGTGTGGGTTAGTGGTTAAGGGGATGGGTTATACAGTATCCCACTTGGATGCCAGTTCAACTGTTGGCACTGGGCGTCCAAGTCAATCAACATGCTTGGGATCCACTTACATGAAAACCAAGGAAATGCACTATATCATTACATACATCGTGTTAGGAGGTGCCCGAGAAGATGGCACTGCTGGCTCACAGAGCCTGGTCTGCCTTTTGCATGGACTGTGTTTGGGGGCTCATTGGTCATTAACAGCACATATGCCCAAAACGGAAGGCCTAAGGGTTAAGGAGCTGGAATATGTGCCACAAGGATGCCATTTTAACTATTAGCACTGGGCTGTCCAGTCACTCAACATGCTTGAGCTCCATGCTACGTAAGCAGACATCTATCATTGGCATACTATGCCCTAAAGAAAGGCACTATTTTCAATGAGTTCACTGTTTTTGAACACTTTTGAAAAGGTGGCACTGCAGGCAATGCCCCGCTGACTTCCAACACTTTGACTGCCCTTTGCTTGGATTCTATTTGGGAGCTCGTTAGTCATTAACAGCAAATATAAACTCCTGTCCAAGCAGGGTGGCATTGTGGTGAAGGTGATGGGTTGTATGCCACAAAGATGACAGTTCAATTGTTGGAATTGGGCTTCCCTGGCAATCAACAAGCCTGAGCTTCTGTCACAGTTACAGACATTGGCACTACTGTCTAGGAAGGGTGGCCTAATGGTTAAGGAACCCAGTTTTAGAAACAAGGATGCCAGCTGAACTCTTGGCACACATATTTGGGCTCCTGCTCCATGCTGACAGACATTGGCATGGTATGCACTAAGGAAAGCTGCTTTATTCAATCAGTTGTGTTTGCTTTGCTTTGGGTACATCTGATTAGGTGCCACAGCAGTTGGCACTGCTACATCTCTGCCCTTTTGTATGGGGCTGCATGCTTTCCCAGTGTTCATGTAGACTTCTAGCACTGTCCCCCTGAATGGCGGTGGTCTCTTTTTTTGGGATGGAGTGGCACCTTGTTCAGGGTGGGCTGCTGTTTTGTGCCCCTTTGCTGATGATGGTGCGTTGGGTTTCTGTTTTCAATGATTCCTCTGTCATTTGATGGGTTGGCGTGGCTGTTTGTGTCTTAGCTGTCATATTGCCAGGAGGATTCGTTAGGAACTGCTGGAGGACACCCGGTGCAGCGTGCTTGGACTTGCCCATCACTGGCCAGGCTTGTTTATTCCAAATGCTCTTAATCACAGCAGCTTGTCTGCTGCTCAAAAAAAATATTAGAAAAGAAAAAAAAAAAAGAATTGTGGCGGCTTATGGGAAGATAGAAGACGGAAAGAGGCCGACTTTCCCAGCAGCCATTAAATGTAAGGAATGTAAGGTGGGAACTTCTAGAAGGTTCTCAGCTGGGATGCAGCAGTGCAAATTCCTGAGCTGCACCATTTAAAAAAAAAAAAATGACAACATTCCCAAACTGGCTTATCCCGGGTAGGGTCATGTAGTACCAGAGCCTAGCATGGGCACAAGGCGGGAGCCTGCCCTGGATACCAGTCCATCACAGGGCCCAGTTTATCTTTGCAGTTGTGGGAGGAAATGACCCTGAAGAGGGTGCCAGTCCATCAGAGGGCTCACTCACACAAACCCTCTGACTCCCCCAACACAGTGAATGTGGCACTGCCAGCTAACCCAGGGTGGGTATGTTTGGGATGTGGGATATCAACTGGAGGATGAGGAGGACAATCCAGATAGCCACCCAGCGTCATCAACCTCCTACACAACAACTGTTTGGGGGTCCTTAACAGTGAATATGAACTCCTGGCCTGTTGGTTAAAGTGCTGGGTTATATGCCACAAGAATGCCAGTTTAGCTATGGGTAACTGTCTGCCCACCCACTGAATATGCTCAACTCCAGTAAAGAGATATTGGCACAGTGTACAGTAAAGAAAATAACTATATTCAATCAAATGTGTTGGAGAAGGTGGCACAAAAATGGCACCGCTCACTCACAGCACTTGGCCAACCTGGAGTCTGTCTGAGGGCATGGTGGTCATTGACTGCTAATAGAGACACCTATCTGAGAAGGGGGCCATAGTGGTTAAGGCACTGGGTTACATGCATGCCAGGTTCAGTTGCTGCCACTGGCCCTCCCAGTCAATCAACATTTCTGGACTCCAGTTACACACCTTGGCACGATGCTCATTCTAATCAGAAAATTGGTCTTGAGAAGGTGGCAGAGAAGATGGCACCACAGAGTCGCATCACTTGGATGGGCTTTGGTATAGGGGGGCTGATTAGTCATTAACCACTAATATGGACTCCTGTCTGAGGAGTGGCACAGGGTTTCAAGGATGCCAGTTCAGCTGCTGGCACTGGCCTTCCCGGTAAATCAACATGCCCGGCTCCAGTTACAGTTACAGTCCTTGGTTTTGATGTCCATTACATTTAATACATCAGGCTTGTTTTGTTTGGATGTGTTTGAGAAGGTGGCACAGAAATTGTCACTGCTGACTCTGCACTTGAAGTGCCCTTCTGTAACCCTGAATGTGGTACCAGTCTCTCACAGGGTGCGCTCAGGCACACACCCACAAGGTGTACATTGATCTGCCAGTTAATCAAATGCACACACAACTTGTGGAGAGTTAAAGAATGCACACAGGCAGACAGTGGAGGACATGATGTTGTAGTTGAACCCCAGACACCCACCCTGGCAGGCACAGTGCTCTGTCTCCCGTAACTCCCCAGGGTATCCCAGTAGTTTGCTTCTGTGACCAGACCAGTGGCTTCTTCGTTAGCCTCTCATGGCCTTTGGTTCCTACTATTTTGGCTTCTTTTCCACAATCTGTTTTTTCCAGTCGTTTCTCTCTTCTCTGTATTTCTCCGCTTCATTCTTGTCCTGCATTTGTTTCTTTGTTTCTTTCTTTCTTGGAACGAACATTCCCAACTGTGGAAAAATGAGCCGTTTAAAAATAGAAGTGAAGGCGACGGAGAGGTCTTGGCTTATCTGCTTATCAGAGCTCTTAGGACGGTTTCCAAATTAAGCAGGCAGTTACCAGAAATGTTCATTGAACAGCAGGCACAACGTGTCAGTGCATCAAAATGTGTGGGATGGGCACTAAAGTGAAAAGCGGCCAAGTGAGAAATCTGCAAAGGACGGCCGTTAAATGGAAAATAACAGGGAATAAAAACAGCTACAGGTAACGTCTACCCAACGCTACGTATCAGACTGTTAGTAAAGTCTGAAAATATAGTCTCGGCAGACAGAGGGGCTTACTCAGAGACCCTTCAGTGAGTCAAAGGTAGTGCACAGGGAACTTTATATAGCACCTTTCCAGAATTAATGAAACCTCAAGGCACTTGAGAATAGAGGACTACAATGGAATTGAAATATCAAAAATCTAAATCCTGGCAGATCAAGTGATTCACTCTGGGAGCCTTGGTGATTCATCATTTTATATAGCGCTTTTTCCATAATGAAATAATCAGAGCAGAAGTTTGTAAACATAGAATGTGATGGAATTCCAAATTTCAAAAACCAAATCCTTGCTGATTAAACAGATTCACTCAGGGCCACTAAGCGACTCAATGGTAGTGAGGGAATTGTACCGCATGTGACTTTATATAGCACCTTTCAATAATTAGTGAAACCTCAAAGTGTTTCATGAAAACAGCAGATTACAATGGAATTCAAATTTCAATAATCCAAATGATGGCAGATTAAGTGACTTGCTCAGGTGATTTGGGGAGTCAAACAGTAAACCATGTGACTTTATATAGTGCCTTTCCATAATTTATGAAGCCTCAAAGCAATTTATGAAAATAGTAGACTACAATGGAATTCAAATTTCAAAAATCATATTCTGGCAGATTCACTCAGGGTCACTAAGTGATTCATTGGTAGTGAGGCAATTGTAATACAAGTGACTTTATATAGCGCCCTTACAGAATTAATAAAACCTCAAAGCACTTTATTTAAACAGCAGACTACAATGGAATTCAAATTTCAAAAATTCAAATCATGGCAGATTAAGTGATTCGTTTAGTTACTTGGGGAGTCAAACATCAAATCATGTGACTTTATATAGTGCCTTTCTAAAGTCAATAATGGATTCCAACTTTCAGAAATCGCTCAGGGTCACTCAGTGAGTCAAAGCTCATGAATCAGCAGTGACTCATGGGTCTTTATGTGGCGCCTTTCCATGAACTGCACACTTAAGCATCTTTAATAAGACCAGTAAAGTATGGAGGAATGCAGATTTCAAAAATTCAAGTCGTGGCAGTTTAAATGCCTTACTGACTTCTTGGTGAGTTGGAGCTCTAGACTGAACTGGGAACCTTCGGACTTTATGTAGCGCCTTTGTAACAGAATAAGTTTTGATAATAGTTTTCAAATATTTACAGAGACCTATTTGTCCCAGTAAGTTACAGGATCAGAGTCTCTCAGTCAGTCTGACTAAACTGAACACCTTTTGACTCTATATAGCGCCTTTCCCTAATAAATGCACTACAGTGCCTTACAAGTCCTTTACAGTACAACTGATTACACACTACCCATTGTTTGAATTTGAATGAGTAAAGTAGGGAAGAGAAGCATGAAGGCTGTGACCTTATATAGCGCCTTTTCCACAAAGAGGTTTTCCCAGCATGTAACACTCCAGTGATTTCCTCTCTTCTTGCTCCATTCCACACAGGATGCTCAGTGTGCTTGCCTTGTCTTAAGCACATAAACACAAATGTTCATTTTCTTGGACTCAAAGATAGAGTGAAAGCCGAGGCAGACCCCAGTTTACTGGACGTTGGTTTTGCTGGACTTCTCTGCCTTGTTCCAAGTTTGTTTTTTTTTTCCTTTCTTTTTAAATTTAGTAACATGGTGTTTATTTGTGTGCCGTCTTGAGAGACCACCAGGCAGTGAACTTTAATGCCTGGGAAAGGGTCTATGGAGACTGCAGGGGAAATGTCTGTTTATACTTAAAAATGAATAAATAAATTACGCTTTTATGTATTTATATGAAAGTAATGACCCTAGAAACTTATGTTTCATACATTTTCATCCTGGCCTCTCATTCCTATTAGGATTCTCTATAACTTTTGCCAGGTGGGTCAGTGGTCTGGACTGCTGCCTCATAGTTTCAAAGCCCAGGTTTAAATTCTGGTCTCAGGTTGGCATGTTCCCTTTGTGCATTGGTGTGTTTTCTCTCAAATCTGGTCATAAAAGGCTAGCCTCATATATGTGCCCTTCGGTGGTGACCCCCTGAAGGTTTCTGCCTTGTGCCCCTTTAAAGAAATGAATGGCTGTATAGAAATCAGGGTAGAGCAGGGGTAGGTGGCACAGAGCTATGGGTTCAAATTGATTTTTTTATGTTCAGCCCCTGTACCTGTGGGCTTTTACTTGGGATCTCCTCACACAACTAAAACGGCATGCAGGTGTGCTGGATTACGTTCTCAAGATTGTGCCCAAGTGTGCCATTCTAATTAGTGCCCTAGAGTGTTTGGGATTGGCACCGGCTCTTTAGAGAGGCTTCAGTTTTCTCTTATTAATTTAAATATTCAATGCCCAGTTGTAATCTCACTTATGCTGTAAAGCCTCTTGAGATCAAATGGCCAGATGCCACTCCATGTTTTCCCCATTGGTCCATTTACACCTCACACTTCATTGTGTTTGCTTTCTTGGTAAAGATGCCAGCTGAATTATTATAAAAAGATCAATCCGAGTAACAGACATCAGGCTTGACTTGACCCTGGATCTGCACCCCATTCGTGTTCCCACAGATGGAGATGGAACAAGCGCTGCTGGAGGCCGAGCTGCATGCTGAGACAACTGAGCTCAAGAAGGAGTCGGAGAGACTGGAAATGCTGCAGAAGAAGCTGGCAGACATAGAGGAGCGCTACAGAGTCGAGTGGGAGAAGGTGAGCCTGGGGCAGAAATACCTAGTGTGAGGACCACACTTGCCTTTTATGAATGACTTGGTTACTTAGTTGGTCCTTCCTGTGATGATTGAGGTACATGGGGTCTCAAGACTCCTCCGTTGTGTCGGGTCCCTTGTCAGTTGAGCAGCTTCCTCCCATGTTATCCCCTTCATTTCAACATCCTAGTTCAGTGTTTCCCAAACTCAATCCTGGAGACCCAGTGTGGCTGCGGGTTTTTGTTTCAACCAGCTTCTGTTTTTAATTGGACTCCTGGGCTAATTAAGTAAACTGTTATTTCCCAAGTTTTGTGTTTTGGGAACAATATAGAAATTAGAAAACTAAGTTTGTTAAAAAAACATTAAAATGTACCAAGCAGTTATATGGGAAGGATTTATTTTTTTCTTTTTAACAGTATTTTCATCCTGATTTTCATTCTACTTTTCAAGGTGTTCTAATTGTTTAATTAATCCATTATTTATTAATTATTCGGTCTGACACTAAAGTAGTTGCAACCTTTGATTATTTAGTGTGGTTTGCCTGCGTGTCTGCTCTGCTCGTTTTTAATTGTTTTCAATAACACAGAGAAAGGGCAAAATATAATGAAATCAACAAAAGAGAGTTAAGCATTTAAATCTATAGCAAAAATAAAAATATTTCTAAATGCCTTATAAATGTAAAAATCATTCTGCTATGCTTTTCTGAATGTCGAATAAAAGAAAAAAAAACAGCTAATTAAATGAGATCAGTGGTATCAGGTATTTTTGCTGATTAGGAATGTGGTTGGAACAAAAACCTGCAGCCACACTGGGTTCCCAGGACCGAGTTTGGGAAATGCTGTCCTAGTTGATGCTGGCTTACCAGCTCATTGCTGGTCAACCACGTCCTTTATCCACCCAGATGATACCCAAGAAACAGATTGTAGGGGGAGCCTTGTATTTCATGAGTTACTTATTTCAAAATGTATTCTATATGTGAAATTTTGTTTCATTCAGGTTTTGCCTTTAATGTTACACATTGACTGCAGTGTGGTGGCACAGTAGTTAGCACTTCTTTCTCCGGCTTTGATAACCAACCTGGTCACCTTCTGTGCAGAGCCTGTCTATTTTTTCTCATGTATGAGTGGGCTTGTCATGTGTGAGTGAGAGGGTCTCTGACAGCCTGGCGTTCCATCCAGAATGTTCCTCCTGCTCTACCCCCATTGCTCTGGCATGAATGGATGGACGGTAGGACCTCATATCGGCTGAGACATACCAGCCAGGCAGTGCAGCTTTCTGCAGAGTTATGGCACATGTCCAGTTCAGGATGGCAGGGCTGTGTTAATATAGATCTACAGATGTATTTATTCACCTAAAGTATGAAGTACTATTCACTCTACTGTCTCTTCATCACCTTCTCTCTAAAAGTGAAGACATGTAAACGTGGAGATGGCAAAGCCCTGCTTTACAGCATAATGCACAATTCTCCACATGCAAATCCAAGGTTGCCTGTGTGGACAAAGTGACAATTTTCCACAGTGCTGGATGTCTGAACTCATCAGCTTAGTAAAACCCTTCTCTCAAAGTTACTCAGTTTTCTGCAAAAAGTAATCCATCATTACTGTCTTAGATTTTGGTTTCGAAATTAATATAAAATTAATCAGTTGGAAATCACAAGGGAGACACCCAAATATCCTTTCAGTATTTTAATAACGGGAGAGAATCTGTACAGACAGACACGGCACAATAAACCGCCAGTACAGCAACACGACTGCAGGCCTTGCTGATTGCGCTGCTAAAGGTTGATTTCATTCAAAGTACAAGCAAATCTCAAAAGGGTTCAGCGCCAGTCAAAGACCACTTGGAGCCCTGCGGGGAGGGCCACCCCTTGCCCACTCAGTAGTCAGTATTAGACTTTGATGTCCCTGTCCCTCACAGTGTCTGGAGCGCACACCCCTTCAGTTACAAAAATGCCACTGCTCTGTGTACATACCACAAAATGTATGGGACATGCGCTCCTTAGCTTTTATAAATGGTGACCCTTTGGGTGACAGCACACACAGTACTACTGGACATTGATGACCTTTGCCCCTCTCTGTGTTCAGAATGCTTGCCCATTTTTTGTACATAATTGGCACCCCTCTGTGTACATAACACAGACTTTATGGAGCATAAGCCAAATTGCTACTTGTATTCTGTTGTGTATTTTTCCTAGCAAGTCTTCCAGACAGATGTTGCCATAATCGAATACCCCCTAAATACTGTGAAACCCTTATTTTGTATGAAACTCCTCCACTTCTTGTTCCCGCTAGTGTCCTCGGGTTTCTATTTGAAATCAGCATGTAGTTTTTTGTCTTGTAGGTCATTTCTGGCTAATAAATTGAAATTTAATTAATACTGAAATATCAGCATAGATATCGAAACACAGTCATATTGGATTTGAATTGCTTGCAAAATTAATTCAAACAGTCAAAGAAAGAAAAAGTCAGATATAAGCCAACTCATTATTACCATTACAACTTCCATGGTGTTCTTGGGAGTCCTTTATGCAATGCATGCTCTACATGCCCCCCTACTTGCACTCCTACCCAGACTGATGTTACTTTGACTGTGCCGACCTCTTCTGTCAGTCGCTTTTGATAAAAGCATCTGCTAAGTGAATAAATGTAAATGTAATCTTAATGTAAAGTCCGCGATCCGGACCTGCAAGAGATCCGCTGCTAGGTGTCCGTAAGGGGCGGGGCCAGCTGGGGCACTTGGGTATCTTTTTTTTTTTTTTTTGGTATTGGACTTTTTCAAAATTCTAAAAGGCGTGCATCGCGCTCTATTTTATTTATAGTAACGATAGTGGAATTTTCCCGAGAAATGTAATTGAAGAAGGGTAGTAAATTTCAATGAAACAATTCAGCTGGGAGCTGCGTTGTTTCATGGTGGCACAAGGACACTTAACTACTACAAGACGTGCTTTGCATTTTATTTGAACACAACAGATAAAAACCAAATAACCAAGTCAACAGGATATGGCAGACGAATTGTATGCTAATCACCTTTAGTCTGCTTTTATAAATACGTTTAATATTTGATCTGCTGCTTTGTGCGGACCAAGCAGCCAATCAACACCGACCACGTGCTTCTCCCAATATGCCGATTGGAAATTTCCTGTGAAAACAACGTAGTGGGAAGGTGAGAAGTGACGAGTGGGATTTCGAAAAAACAATGTAACGTCAACACAGCTCGT